>NC_142656.1:48937000-49241250 GCF_055504915.1 Nelumbo nucifera
CGTTTGTGTTTCTAATTTTATGCCTTTGTTTTTAATTGGAATCTTATGGTATAGCTTCTGCACTTTCAAAGTGTAAAGCCTACCTCACATTGTGTGGGGGGTGATGGCATAGGTAGGTAAACCAAAAATACATTGGGGTGGGGGGTGTGGCTATAGCTTTATGGTGTAGCAGCTTTTTCCATTGCATTTGACTTTGAATTGTTTTAGTTTTTCAGTAATTCAGAGTTCTATAAAGATTTCTATGGTAGTTTTTAATGTTCTTAGCTAGTTTCTGAGGCTTAGTTATTTTTTCTTTGTAGTATATTTTGACCTTGCCACCTCAGTGGGCCTTGGCGCAACAGTTGGGTTGCATTGTGACCTGAGTGACCAACGGTTCAAATCTTGGAAACAGCCTCCCTGTATGTGCAGGGGTAAGGCTGCATACATCTGCCCCTCCCTACACCCTGCATTGGCAGGAGCCTTGTGCACTGGCTTACCTTTAGTATATTTTGAATGCAACCCTTTGAAGGGCATGAACTATGAGATGACAAACATCATTCCCCTTAATATCTTTAACATGCTACTATGGCCCCTTATCTTCTTGAATTTCAATCCTCTAGGTCGAAACTGAAAACAAAGAAGTTGAGTGTTTCAATATAGCGCAGAGAGATACTGATGATCGTGAGGAAAGAAGAGTTGATGCAATTGAAGATTTAGAAATGGCTTCAATGGAAAGGGCTAGTGATCTTTTTGAGAAGGATAGTATAAGGAGAGATGGTAAGAACAAAAATCTGGATTGGGTAGGGATTTGTGGATAGGGCCTAAAGGAAGTGACGAGGGAAGGATAAAAGAGGATGATGGTAAATGTAGAGTTCTTCAGAATACGAAAAAAACCAAGAGGAAATTCAGGTTGATTGGTTCATGTTACCATAGTTTTTTATTGGTTGGGCTAGTGTTTTAAAAGTGCAAGGTGCAAAAAAGGCGTAGGGGTCAATTTGCGCATGAGGCGCAAGGCGAGGCGCACGCCTTTTTGAAGCAAGGTGCAAAAATACAAAAAAATCTAAAAAATAAAAAAATATTAAACATAATATTAATAAAAAATATAAACTTAAATTTTAAAATAAATGTTTTAAAAAACCTATTATCTAAAATTATAATACATAAACATAAGATGTAAAGCATATTCAAATGAGAAAAAATAAAATCAAACATATAAAACATTTTCAAGCATGTAAAACCTCTAATCTCTTTTTTCACTCAATTGCATTACTTCAAGTAGCTAATGTAATATAAAACATATTACATTCTTGATTCTACGAGTCGCCTTTGTGCCATGCCCCTTGAGGCAAGCCCAAACAAGTCCACATTAGGTCTTAAATTCTTAGTTTTCACGCAAAATAATGATTTTATGGTTTTAATTGCTTTTTAAGAAGACATTTTATTAGGATGAATGAATTAGTCGCTATGTTCAAAAAAAGCAAAAAAGCGAAAAATTTTACAAGGCGCACTCCTGTGCTGAGGCGCAAGGACCTAGGTGGGGTGCATACCCTGAAATGTGCCTCGCCTGTGCGCCTAGGTGTGCCATTTAAATCACTGGGTTGGGCTATGTGGTGCAGGGCCTTGTAGTATGTTTAAGAGAATATATGGGAGGAAGAAGGTGAATGTAAGTAAAGGATGGGTGGAAGAGTTTGATTCTAAGGAGGAACAAGATTTGTTGGAGACAGGGGATAGTTATTCTGGTGAAATGTAATTTGAGGTTGCAATTCTAGAATAGGAAGGAAAGAGTCATATCTAGAGGATGAAGGATTAGAGACACGAGATAATGAGCATGAAGGAAAAAGATTTGTTGGAGACAAGGGATAGTTATTCTGGTGAAATGTAATTTGAGGTTGCAATTCTAGAATAGGAAGGAAAAAGTCATATCTAGAGGATGAAGGATCAAAGACACGGGATAATGAAGATGAATAGATTAATGATCAAGTGAGATCTGGTGAAAAGAAAATTGATGTGGAAGAAGTGGTAGAGGAAGAGGTTCGAGTCAGTAAAATATTATTTTTTCTTGTGTGGAGAAGAGATTGCAAGGAAAACAGTTTTGCAGTTGGAGAAGAGTAAGGGTGACAAGACAATGAATTTTGAAGATTATGTAGGAGAAAGGAAAAGGTGATTCTAAAAAGGGGAATAGGGGTGTTTCTGGCTGGAATGAAGATTGAAGTTTTCGGTTTATGGGAATGGGTGCACAAATCTTAGGTTGGTAATGATGTGGAAGAACTTTCAAGAAGGCTTTGGAGAATTGGTTGAGTTTTTTCAGTGGATGTTCTAATATTTTGTTGGGTGTTAATTGTTTTCTTCGTGGTTTAGTTTCGTATTTTTTTGTTTGTATTTGGGGCAATTTTTTCATCATCTGGTGTTGTATGGAGCACTTTTGGTTTAATAAAATTTTTATTTTTTTGTTCCTTACCAAAAAAAGAATAGCTTGGTTTTTTTTTGCCAATTACATGTGCTAGCTTTAGGTTTAGGTCACTTCGTGGGGGGAAGATGCACAACAACTAATACATGTTTCTTTTCATTATGTAGATATATTTGCTTTCTAGCAACTATAATCTTTAAAAGTGTCTTTCACAAGAAAGAGTTGGGCCCGTTTGGAGCGTCTTTCCGCGCTGTCTTTTGGTTGTTTATAACCTGGGAAGATTGATTTTCGGTCTATTTTTGTTTGGCGTGCGAAAGATCTAGCCTCCAAAAGATGGAACACCGAAAAGACGTGAAAAACCCATTTTGGGCCGATTTCAAGAAGCTCCAAATGAAGTTTCTCGCGTCTTTTGCATTTTATTCTGGTGCAGAAAGGCCCGGGAAGACGCACGGAAAGACGTGCGTTTGCCAAACGTGCTTTGGGCTGCTCAGATCTTCATGCAAAAGCTCAATGCGTCTTTTGATTGTCAAAGCTACCAAAAGATCTTCCAAAAAAGACACGGCAAACGGGCCCTTAGTCAAAAGCTAGGCATTAATTGGGAAAACTATAGATTGAGGTGATT
Organism: Nelumbo nucifera; assembly: GCF_055504915.1. Lineage (NCBI taxonomy): Eukaryota > Viridiplantae > Streptophyta > Magnoliopsida > Proteales > Nelumbonaceae > Nelumbo > Nelumbo nucifera. The sequence goes on from NC_142656.1 coordinate 48,940,009, forward strand.
GTAAAACTCTTGTTAATTTTTCATTAGTTTCCATGATTGGATTGGTTACAAAAGTTGAGTTTGAATGAGCTGTTGTTCAAGCAGACCTATTATCTTGTTTTAGGAAAGCATGCTTCCTTTTGAGGAAGGGCATAATCTTCTATTAGATTTGGATCAATAACAGAGGTATGCTCCCAGAATGCACCTAGCTGATGTTCCTATTAGAGTTATGTTATTTTCCACTTGATGTATTTCTTGCTTGGTACCTACAAGTCTTCTAGTGATGTTCGTGGTTTTGAAAGGTATTCTTTATATTTCACTAGATTTGGATAAACTCACTCAAAGCTTAATCAAACTATTTGGCATTGGATTATTAATATGGCATGGATAATTTCAAAATGAAGGAGCTTTGGGTGCTATGGATATCTTTGGATGTCTTGAGGGTGTCATGCAAAAACATGTCAAGTGGAAAAATAGAAGCTTCAATAGGAGCTAATGCTTGGTGCATTCTGGGAACATATGTCTGTCATTGACCTACCTTTTCTTATGAAGATTATGTACTTATTCCTTCATGTTATAGTATTTCCTCTAAAACAAGGTGGGCTACTAGAACAGCATTGTTCAGACTATCACATTATGTGATCGATCTAGAAGGGAGACTAAAAAAATTAACAAGTGGCTGCAATCTTTCTTTTTTGGTATCCATAATTAAGTCTATCTTTTAATTTGTCTTTGTTCTTTAATTAGTATTTTTGGATTTCTATAGAGATTTCTATAGAGATTTCTATTGTAGTTTCATTTTGTGAAATTGAAAATAGAACTTTTGGGGCTAAGAGAAGATTTAGGAAATTTATTTGGCTGGAATGAAGATTGGAGTTTTCGGTTTCTGGGAATGGGTGCAAAAAGAAATCCTAGGTTGGTGATGATGTGGAAGAACTTTCAAGAAGGTTTTGGAGAATTGGTTGAGTTGTTTTTTAGTGGATGTTCTAATATTTTGTTGGGTGTTAATTGTTTTCTTCGTAGTTTAGTTTTGTATTTTTTTTTTGTATTTTTTGTTTGTATTTGGGGCGATTTTTTCATCAACTGGTGTTGTATGGAGCACTTTTGGTTTAATAAAATTTTTATTTTTTTGTTCCTTGCCAAAAAAGAATAGCTAGGGTTTTTTTGCCAATTACATGTGCTAGCTTCAGGTTTAGGTCACTTTGTGGGGGAAGATGCACAACAACTAATACATGTTTCTTTTCATTATCTAGATATATTTGCTTTCTATAGCAACTAGGATCTTTAAAAGTGTCTTTCACAAGAAAGAGTTAGTCAAAAGGTAGGCATTAATCGGAAAAACCATAGATTGAAGAGATTGTAAACTCTTGTTAATTTTTCATTAGTTGCCATGATTGGATTGGTTACAAAAGTTGAGTTCGAATGAGCTGTTGTTGTTGTTCAAGTAGATCTATTATGCTTCCTTTAGAGGAAGGGCATAATCTTCTATTAGATTTGGATCAATAACAGAGGTATGCTCCCAGAATGCACCTAGCTGATGTTCCTATTAGAGTTTGTTATTTTCCACCCGATGTATTTCTTGCTTGGTACCTACAAGTCTTCTAGTGATGTTCGTGGTTTTGAAAGGTATTATTTATATTTCACTAGACTCGGATAAACTCACTCAAACCTTAATCAAACTATTTGGGGTTGGATTATTAATATGACATGGATAATTTCAAAATGAAGTAGCTTTGGGTGCTATGGATGTCTTTGGATGTCTTGAGGGTATTATGCAAAAACATGTCAAGTGGAAAAATAGAAGCTTCAATAGGAAGCTAATGCTTGGTGCATTCTGGGAACATATGTCTGTCATTGACCTACTTTTTCTTGTGAAGATTATGTACTTATTTCTTCATGTTATAGTATTTCCTCTAAAACAAGGTGGGCTACTAGAATAGCATTGCTCAGACTATCACCTTATGTGATCGATCTAGAAGGGAGACTAAAAAAATTAACAAGTGGCTGCAATCTTTCTTTTTTGGTATCCATAATTAAGCCTATCTTTTAATTTGTCTTTGTTCTTTAATTAGTATTTTTGGATTTTTACAGAGATTTCTATTGTAGTTTCATTTTGTGAAATTGAAAATAGAACTTTTGGGGCTAAGAGAAGGTTTAGGGAATTTATCTGGCTGGAACTAAGATTGGAGTTTTCGGTTTCTGGAAATGGGTGAAAAAGAAATATTAGGTTGGTGATGATGTGAAGAACTTTTAAGAAGGCTTTGGAGAATTGGTTGAGTTGTTTTTTCAGTGGATGTTCTAATATTTTGTTGGGTGTTAATTGATTTCTTCGTAGTTTAGTTTCGTTTTTTTTTTTTTTGTATTTTTTGTTTGTACTTGGGGCGATTTTTTCACCAATTGGTGTTGTTATGGAGCTCTTTTGGTTTAATAAAATTTTTATTTATTTTTGTTCCTTACCAAAAAAGAATAGCTAGGGTTTTTTTGCCAATTATACATGTGCTAGCTTCAGGTTTAGGTCACTTTGTGGGGGAAGATGCACAACAACTAATTTTTTGTTTGTACTTGGGGCGATTTTTTCACCAATTGGTGTTGTATGGAGCTCTTTTGGTTTAATAAAATTTTTATTTATTTTTTTGTTCCTTACCAAAAAAGAATAGCTAGGGTTTTTTTGCCAATTACATGTGCTAGCTTCAGGTTTAGGTCACTTTGTGGGGGAAGATGCACAACAACTATTTTTTTGTTTGTACTTGGGGCGATTTTTTCACCAATTGGTGTTGTATGGAGCTCTTTTGGTTTAATAAAATTTTTATTTATTTTTGTTCCTTACCAAAAAAGAATAGCTAGGGTTTTTTTGCCAATTACATGTGCTAGCTTCAGGTTTAGGTCACTTTGTGGGGGAAGATGCACAACAACTAATTTTTTGTTTGTACTTGGGGCGATTTTTTCACCAATTGGTGTTGTATGGAGCTCTTTTGGTTTAATAAAATTTTTATTTATTTTTGTTCCTTACCAAAAAGGAATAGCTAGGATTTTTTTGCCAATTACATGTGCTAGCTTCAGGTTTAGGTCACTTTGTGGGGGAAGATGCACAACAACTAATTTTTTGTTTGTACTTGGGGCGATTTTTTCACCAATTGGTGTTGTACGGAGCTCTTTTGGTTTAATAAAATTTTTATTTATTTTTGTTCCTTACCAAAAAAGAATAGCTAGGGTTTTTTTGCCAATTACATGTGCTAGCTTCAGGTTTAGGTCACCTTGTGGGGGAAGATGCACAACAAATAATACATGTTTCTTTTCATTATCTAGATATATTTGCTTTCTATAGCAACTAGGATCTTTAAATGTCTTTCACAAGAAAGAGTTAGTCAAAAGGTAGGCATTAATTGAAAAAACCATAGATTGAGGAGATTGTAAACTCTTGTTAATTTTTCATTAGTTGCCATGATTGGATTGGTTACAAAAGTTGAGTTCGAATGAGCTGTTGTTGTTGTTCAAGTAGATCTATTATGCTTCCTTTTGAGGAAAGGCATAATCTTCTATTAGATTTGGATCAATAACAGAGGTATGCTCCCAGAATGCACCTAGCTGATGTTCCTATTAGAGTTTGTTATTTTCCACCCGATGTATTTCTTGCTTGGTACCTACAAGTCTTCTAGTGATGTTTGTGGTTTTGAAAGGTATTATTTATATTTCACTAGACTCGGATAAACTCACTCAAACCTTAATCAAACTATTTGGGGTTGGATTATTAATATGACATGGATAATTTCAAAATGAAGTAGCTTTGGGTGCTATGGATATCTTTGGATGTCTTGAGGGTATTATGCAAAAACATGTCAAGTGGAAAAATAGAAGCTTCAATAGGAAGCTAATGCTTGGTGCATTCTGGGAACATATGTCTGTCATTGACCTACTTTTTCTTGTGAAGATTATGTACTTATTTCTTCATGTTATAGTATTTCCTCTAAAACAAGGTGGGCTACTAGAATAGCATTGCTCAGACTATCACCTTATGTGATCGATCTAGAAGGGAGACTAAAAAAATTAACAAGTGGCTGCAATCTTTCTTTTTTGGTATCCATAATTAAGCCTATCTTTTAATTTGTCTTTGTTCTTTAATTAGTATTTTTGGATTTCTACAGAGATTTCTATTGTAGTTTCATTTTGTGAAATTGAAAATAGAACTTTTGTGGCTAAGAGAAGATTTAGGGAATTTATTTGGCTGGAACGAAGATTGGAGTTTTCGGTTTCTGGAAATGGGTGCAAAAAGAAATCTTAGGTTGGTGATGATGTTGAAGAACTTTTAAGAAGGCTTTGGAGAATTGGTTGAGTTGTTTTTTCAGTGGATGTTCTAATATTTTGTTGGGTGTTAATTGTTTTCTTCGTAGTTTAGTTTCGTATTTTTTTTTCATATTTTTTTTTGTATTTTTTGTTTGTACTTGGGGCGATTTTTTCACCAACTGGTGTTGTATGGAGCACTTTTGGTTTAATAAAATTTTTATTTTTTTGTTCCTTACCAAAAAAGAACAGCTAGGGTTTTTTTTTTGTCAATTACATGTGCTAGCTTCAGGTGTAGGTCACTTCATGGGGGAAGATTCACAACAACTAATACATGTTTCTTTTCATTATCTATGTATTTGCTTTCTAACAACTAGAATCTTTGAAAGTGTCTTTCACAAGAAAGAGTTGGTCAGAAGGTAGGCATTAATTGGAAAAACCATAGATTGAGGAGATTGTAAACTCTTGTTAATTTTTCATTAGTTGCAATGATTGGATTGGTTACAAAAGTTGAGTTTGAATGAGCTGTTGTTGTTGTTCAAGTAGACCTATTATCTTGTTTTAGGAAAGCATGCTTCCTTTTGGGGAAGGGCATAATCTTCTATTAGATTTGGATCAATAACAGAGGTATGCTCCCAGAATGCACCTAGCTGATGTTCCTATTAGAGTTTGTATTTCACTAGACTCGGATAAACTCACTCAAACCTTAATCAAACTATTTGGGGTTGGATTATTAATATGACATGGATAATTTCAAAATGAAGGAGATTTGGGTGCTTTGGATATCTTTGGATGTCTTGAGGGTATTATGCAAACACCTGTCAAGTGGAAAAATAGAAGCTTCAATAGGAGCTAATGCTTGGTGCATTCTGGGAACATACGTCTGTCATTGACCTACCTTTTCTTGTGAAGATTATGTACTTATTCCTTCATGTTATAGTATTTCCTCTAAAACAAGGTGGGCTACTAGAATAGCATTGCTCAGACTATCACCTTATGTGATCGATCTAGAAGGGAGACTAAAAAATTTAACAAGTGGCTGCAATTTTTCTTTTTTGGTATCCATAATTAAGCCTATCTTTTAATTTGTTTTTGGCTGCAATTTTTCTTTTTTGGTATCCATAATTAAGCCTATCTTTTAATTTGTTTTTGTTCTTTAATTAGTATTTTTGGATTTCTATAGAGATTTCTATTGTAGTTTTGTTTTATGAAATTGAAAATAGAACTTTTGGGGCTAAGAGAAGGTTTAGGGAATTTATTTCAAGAAATAGCCTCATTGAAGCATGGCAGAATGAACCAAATTTTATATGCTCTAATGGGCAACTCATCCAAATTTTGGAAGATTGGAGTCTTACCCTAACCTGGACCTGACCTGCCCTGCCTTGTTGAATGCATAAGGGGGAGTTTTCCATGATGAAGAAGTTGCAAATTCTAAAAGTAGATGCTCATATGATCAAAAGATGGAATTTATAGACTGTTATATTGTTGAACAAATCAAACAAGGAAAAACTTTTTTCACTGAAGTGATTATAGGAGTCTAACCCTAACCTGGACCTGACCTGCCTTGTTGAATGCATAAGGGGGAGTTTTCCATGGTGAAGAAGTTGCAAATTCTAAAAGCAGATGCTCATATGATCAAAAGATGGAATTTATAGACTGTTGTATTATTGAACAAATCAAACAAGGAAAAACTTTTTTCACTGAAGTGATTATAGGAAGTAAATCATTTATTCGGGTTGACTGAGTTGGAGAGAGAACTAACTAACCATAAAAGGAAAAAAAACATTAAAAGAGAGATCTCTACCATTATTCTTTGAAAAGAAAAAAAAATCTAGGGCTCTATTGTTGAATGGTTGTATAATTGTATCTTAGTGGGCTGTCAAACAAACAATGGATGGGATGCTGGTTGTCTTCATAGAGCTTCCTTGGCTTCTCCTTGGAAAGCCATCCATGACTGTCTTCCCGCCTTCCTCAATCACATTAGGTATGATTTGGTCTTGGGTCAAAAGATTAGGTTCTGGGAGGATATCTGGGTTGGGGAAACCCCTTTATAGGAGGTCTTCCCTTCTCTTTATGTTATTTCCATTTTTAAAGTCAGGCTGGTGGCTGACTTCCTTTGTTCGTCCCCATCACCTGATCTAAACTGGAATTTGGGTTTTATTAGGAATCTTAGAGAGTCTGAAGTTCCTCTTGTTTCTGATATGCTCTCCTTGTTGAACTCTATGGTTCTTGGGGATGGTGGTGTGGATAGTAGGGTCTGGACTCTTAACTTGACTGGGGCTTTCACTTGTAAATCCTTTTTCAATTCCCTTGTTGCTTTTTCTCCCTCCCCTTCCCCATTTACCCTGTGAAAGAAATTTGGTGTCCTCCCATTCCCCCTAGAGTGAATGCCTTTTGTTGGGTAGTGTTTCATGGTTGCATTAATACTTGTGATAAGCTTCAAAGAAAAAGGCCAAACTGGTGTTTGTCCCCCAACTGGTGCAGCTTGTGCAAGGTTAATGGTGAGATTGCTTTTCATCTTTTAATCTCCATCCTTTTATTTGTTTTATCTGGGTGTAGTTTGCCTCACTTTTTGGTTGCAGGTGGCTCTCTCCTGTTAGCTTGGAAGGGCTGTTTTCCCCTTCTGTTTGCAGGTGTGCTACTAAAAGAGGTAGACTGATGTGGAAATCAAAGTTTTCAAGGCGCAAGGCTAGGCAACGGGGGGGGGGGGGTGCCTTGTCGCCTTGTCGCCTAGGCATTGCCTAGGCGATGGAATTTTTTAAGTAAAAATCACATATCCTAGGGTAGTTCCCTAGGTTCCATAACCAGCTTTCTTTAATAACCATCCATAGTTTTCATATTTATGAGAAGAAAAAGAAGAAAGGAAAGAAGAAGAAGAAGAAATGTGTTGATTAGACAACTATGGTGGAAAGAACTAAGGAGGCATTTATTGAGGCCATAACCCCTCGAGTGGCTCATTAGGTTAAGATCTTGAGCTTGTAGAGTTGTGTTTGGTCTCTTCTGAATGTTTCCAATGTTCCAAATGCACTGTTTTCCTTATCTAACTTTGCTTCTTAATGGTGCTTGCTGGCCTTTCCTATCTCTAGAGCATGGGGGTATCAGGTGATCATCCACATCTGAATTGTTGACACATGAAGCCACTCAACCCAATCCGATATGCTTTGACTGGCCTCCCCCTCGGTCCTTAAAGTGGTCTCCCTTCTTTGTTTGCTTGAAGGAGACTATTCTCTTATCCTTTATCATCTGAAAGTTTTATTTTCTTTCTTTGATCTGCCCCTTAATGAACATTTGAATGACTGTACTCCCTAGGTCTGATCATTATTTTTTTTCTTTGTATTATACTATTAAAACCCCTACTCCCAAAAATATCTAAGGCTGCTCCTTGAGCTAATTGAGGTTGCTGATTTTGCTTCTTTGAACTCCTCCATGTCGTGTTTGGCCCTTCCTTGTCTCTCCCCATTCAAAATTCCAATATAATTTTGTATGTAAGCCAGCTCATCATTCTTCCCCAATGGTAATGCATGCCTAATCTTTGTCGTTAACCTTTACTTTAAGGTCATAAACCTCGATTTCAAAGTACAATTCAATGGTAGTTTGAGACCTTCAGTATTATCTGTTTTAATCAATATTCTTGCCAAAATCAACTAATTCCTTGTTATGTTTATATATCTATCTTCATAAATCCTTCTAAATGATTGACAACTACCAGAAAAGTTGGCATATACCACGCATGCAGTGTTGTGCTGACCACATTTACCCAATGCGTTTTCTTTCCAACTGGCCTTCTCTTGGCCTCGCTTCATAAACTCCGTTGGTTAAGTTGTAAATCTGGTTTTCTACTTTGGGCTTTGTTTGGGCTTGTGCCTCACTTGCACACATGTGGTGCTAGAAGGTCCTTGTGATTCTATTGTGTTTGTTGATTTTGGAACACTGACATGTGTTGACCAATTAATATTGGAATGCTAATTTACAGCTCTATCAATTAGTTATTTTAGCGTTGTTTACTACTTTTTGGGAGTGTTTCATTTCTGTTTACTAGTTTGACCTTATTGGTTGTTTCCTAACAATTTTTGAGGCAGCTAATAGTAAAGTTCAGCATGCCCTTTTTATTGGAGATCTCAACGTGTTCTCTTGCATGCTAATTTGAAGCCTATTGCTTTGTACAATTTCTTTTCATTGAGGGTTTGTTGCAGAAGCTTATGGTATAAAGTACTGATACCGATGGGTTAGCAAGGAAGAGCTGTAAACCCTTCTGCACTCTGCTCGTGTCCATACTTGCCACTCTTATGTATTTTGGAGTTATACTTCTGTATTCTTCCCCATCATATTTTCTTAAGCTTTTTGAACAGTTCATGCTTTGTAAAATGCTCTTCAATGTTATTTATTTTTGATAAATCTCTTCAGTGGTACAATTAAACATCTTGTTTATATACTCCCCTGTACATGTTAGATCCAGAACACTCCTGCCATCTGTTTCCATCTTCGTATGCATGCATTCAATTATTATACTGGAAAGACATGATAATGGAAAAAAACTTATGACCAACCAAAGAACCAACCACTATCATAAAAGTGGTAACCAATCATGAAAATTCATGGGAGGGTTTTGATTGGTCAAAGTTCTTCCAGTATCACACCTTGTCATAGATCTATGCACATACATATACAACAAGTCTCTTGAGACGGCCAAAGAAAAGAGGAACAATAATGTGGAAGGCAGTCAGAGCGGCATTGGTAGTCACATGGGAAGAAAAGAATGGGAGGATCTTCAATGAAAAGAGTAATATTTTGTGATAAAAAAAAAACAAGTGTCTGAATCCATGGTCTTTACATCAATGGAACACTTCATTAATCTTTTTCTGTTCTCTCCTCTTTCCATACAACTCTTCATCAAACATTCTGTGTCTGTTGTGATAAATGATTTGGGTGATTGTGTACTGTTTGTCTAACACATGGTATTTTATTTGATGGTTTGGCAGAAAATGTCAGCGTATGAGAATGTTGTTGGTGGGAAGCTGAAGCTGAAGGGGAAAGCTTTGGATGTGAAGGCTGGTGGGACTAAGAAGAAAAAGAAACATAAGAAGCATTATGATCAAATATCTCAACTTACTGGAAGCGAGCTTTCAACAGGTTTTTTGTTATGCCCTAATCAGAATTGTGAAACTATTTTTCTTTATAGAGAAGAGAAAATATCCTTTTCATCATCACTGTGAAAATCAATTCATCCTGCTTCACATTGACTGAAAATAGGAAATTTAGTTTATTTATTTTTGGTAAAAAATAGTAAGTTTGATTTGCGTCATTGTTTTCAACTCAATCTGATTTCCTGCGTGATCAGGGCCATAGTAGCTGTCTTTCTTAATTTGTTGTAAAGGTGCTAGTCTTAATTTGTAAATGGACCACCATTGGATAATATGTTTGTCAATGAGATGCATTGAATATAGCTCCCTTTCTGGGCAACACTTTCAGTCTGCCTTCTCTGATTTTCTTTAATCTTTCTTTGTGGATTTAAGGTGGAAGCACAGGAGTGTCAACTGATCAAACCGAGGAGGATATAAATGAGACCGACAAATTGGGTGGGGAAGGAAATGCTGGTACTCATGACGATCTTCTCACGCCTGCTGAAAGGCGGTACATTGATCAGAGGGAGAAAATAGATGTCCGAAGGCTGGCGAAGAATGCTAACAAATCACATCGCGATCGGATTCAGGACTTCAACCAGTATCTGGCAAATATGAGTGAGCACTATGATATTCCTAAAGTTGGCCCAGGTTGACTAGTCAAGATTGTAACCACCTAACCTACCTACTGTTGCCAAAAGGTTCAATTATTAGTTTTTATTTCTTCATTATTAGTGAGTGGCACATCATGATCATGGTTCTGTGGTTGCAAGCCTGTACACTGAATTATCCTTTATGGTTCAATTGACCAGGTTATGTTAAATCTTGCATTTTTGTATTTTTAATTTGTAACACTAAAAATGTGAATTTCCCAGGTTCAATTGACAAGGCACTAACAGGCATGAGTGATTAAAAATAAGTGCTCATTTGAATAAGCACTTGTTTTGGGCTGAGATCACACCGATAAAGTATTTATTGGCGTTTGGAAAGTAAGCACTTGTTTGAAAATGATTACTCATTTGAAAAGCTCAAAATTTCAGTGTTTTTAACCTGCCAATTGACCTGGTCGGTTAAACTGTTCCATGATTTTGGATCCGGTTTTAATTAAACCCGGAATTTGATCAAAAGTTGTTGACTAGGTCAAAAACCGGTGGTCTCAAATGACAATTTTTAATACAAATAAAAAAAATAAAAACTGAATTAAATAAAGTAAAATAATGCATATATAGTGCTGATGTGGCATGGTTGACTCATTCGACCCAGACCATACCTCGACCCGTAACCCAGAGATAAAAGTGGTTCGTAATTTGGATCGATTTTTAAAACATTGCAAAATTTTCTGGCCTGTCTTGTGTTCAAAGTATCGATACTTGGCCAATTCCAATTGGCCCTTCAGTGGGACTGGTTTATGTCCCGACTACCTCTGAACCAGACCCTGACCCAATTCAACCCCTGTAGGGGCGTATTTGGGAAGGGCCCAATACAATACACATTGGCAGATACGGGCCTATATGCAACGATTTTTTGAACCCTCATGTCAATTTGAAAATACCTATAATGCCACTATTTGAAACAAACAAGTACTTTTTCATAACACTTAGCACTTAATAAATACTTATTTTTCAAATATTAACCACTCCCAAATTTGGCCTAAAAGTTAAATTCATTCATCTTGCATGGAACAAATGTCCTGATTTAGTAACATAAAAAGGGAGCTACAAGATTTAGAAATACAGAATGCTTGCTTTGCCAAAGTGTGCGGTTTACATGATTATACTGAACACTGAGGGAAGCAGTGAGCTATCAATTTCCACATGCTGAAAGCCCCACATCTTTGAGCAAGCTTTAGGCACTCCATCAGTCCAATAAAAAGGGAGCCAAGTTTCCCCCCCAACCCTATCTGGGTGGATGATTGTCACACTGAAGCGTATGGCCAGACGTTTTCTCTAATCTTGGGCCCCTTTAGACCCTCTTTTGCCTTTGGTTGTAGACGACCAGATAATTTTTTCACCTCTTCCTACTCTGCTTGCACTTTCTTTCTATTCACCACGATTCATGAACTGAGGTCGGATTTCCTGCACTCACTTCGGTGTAGGCTGGGTGCTGCACGTCAGCATCCAATATGTATCTCAATTTCCACGCACGGGAATTATGAAACGGTAAACTTGGTTCCTTTAATTTTTCATATTTTATTTTTTAAATTCAATAAATAAGTAATAACAGAAAATAATGAAAAAAAAAATGACTGCTAATTCGATAGATAGGAGAGGGTAACCAAAGTTGCAGAAAATCAATTCAGATCTCTACCCACACCTACACTACAGCTGGGAACATCTCCCCGTGAACGGTGACATGCACATACGGGTGGTGTTCTCAATGTTGTACAATTGTAGTGAGGCATGGGTAGAGATTCGAACTCGCAGGATCCGTGAAATTCGTGTCCGACTTACGATATCGAATACCATCTTATATACTATTAAAGGGAAAGGGTGGTCTCTCTCTCTATATAATAAGATTCTTTATTGAAAATTCTCAAATTACAATAAACAAATATAAGAAATTTTATATATTTTAACTGTTCGGTTTGAACGGACGATCCATTCTGAAAACAAAAATTACAAATAAAAAAATACGGAGCCATTATGGCCATCGGTTTTTGGGTCAATGTTTGACCATCCGGTTTGAACGGATGGCCAGTTCTAACAACAAAATTATAGGCAAAAAATTGAGTGTGTAAGGTCCAATAAGCAATACCATATGTGTTATGTCATTCGAGTGTGTGACTCATACGACCTGAAACGGAACCATTTTGGCCACCGGTTTTCAGGTCGATGGTTTGACCGTTCGGTTCGAACTAATGGTGCATTCTAACAACAAAAATTAAAAAAAAAAAGACCAAAAACCATGGAACATGTCAACGACAGTTTGACCATCTAGTTTGAATGGACGGCCCGTTCTAACAACAAAAATTACGGGCAAAAAATTGTGTGTAAGGTCCATTAACCAGTATCATACGTGTTATAACCAGTATCATTGGCCACTAGTTTTTAGGTCAATGGTTCGACCGTCCGGTTTTGACAACAAAAATTAAAAAACGGAAAAAAAACATGGAACATGTCAATGATGGTTCGACTGTTTGGTTTGAATGGATGGCCTGTTCTAACAAAAAAAATTACAAGCAAAAAATTACGGAACTGTTATGGCCACCGGTTTTCGGGTTGATGGTTTGACCATCCAATTCAAACGGATGGCCCGTTCTAACAACAAAAATTACAGGCAAAAAATTGTGTGTGTGAGGTCCATTAAGCAGTATCATATGTGTTATGTGTCATTCAAGAGTGTTACTCATACAACCCAAAAACGGAACCATTCTGGCCATCAGTTTTCGGGTCGATGGTTCAACCATGCAGTTCAAACGGATGGCCCGTTTTGACAACAAAAATTAAAAAAAAAGGCCAAAACCATTGAATGGGTCGACGGTTCGATTGCTCGGGTCAATGGGTCGTTGACTGATTTAATGGTTTTTGGCTAGGGACTGGGATTGGGATAAAACGGAACCGTTACTTGGACGGTTCCTAATTAAAAAAAAAATGGTGGTTCAACCATCTGGTTCGAACGGATAGCTTGTTTTGACAACAAAAATTATAGGCAAAAAATTGAGTGTGTGAGGTCCATTAATCAGTATCATGCGTGTTATGTCATTCGAGCATGTGACTCATACGACCAAAAAATGGAACCATTATGGTCACCAGTTTTCGGGTCGACGGTTCGACTGTCCAGTTTGAACGAACAACTCGTTCTGACAACAAAAATTAAAAAATGGCCAAAAATCATTGAACATGTCAGCGGGTCAATGGTTCGACTACCCGGGTCAATGGACCATTGACCGATTCAATGGTTTTTGGCCAGGGACTGGGATTGGGATAAAACGGAATCGGTTGCCTAGATAGTTCCCAATTAAAAAAAAATAAAAAACGACCAAAACCATTGAACGGGTTGATGGGTTGTTGACCGATTCAATGATTGGCCAGGAACCAGGATTGGGGTAAAATGGAACCAGTTGCCTGGATGGTTCCCGGAAATGTCTGTCTGTCTGGATCAACGGTGGTTCGAAAACCATGGTTTTTATTCTTTTGGATTTTCGCTATTCAAAGGTTTCTTCTAATGTGGGCTTTATTCGAGTGTGTGCAGTATGTTCCTTTTTTTTCATTTTCTGCTTTTGTTTTTTTTGTGGTTGGTCTTCTTCTTTAAGATTCTCCAAAACGGTCTAGTGTTTATCTCCATTTTATTTATTCCCTTTTGATTTTTCTTTGGGTTTTCTTGTGCAATATTTTTTTTTAACTTCTTACAAGACGATCTGCTTTGTCTCTTTCTTTGATTGCATCGAAACTTTGAACTCGACTTTCTTATTTTTTTCTTGATTTTTCCACTTTAATTTTATTATCGAACAACTTTGATCCCCTAGTTGACAACAACCCTTTTTCCATATTTATCAATACCTTCGACATCGTACCCTACCTAACACCTTTGTTGCCAAATCCTTAACTAGACGACGCGCCCAACACTGCGCCATATTAGGTGGCACCTTATATAGATGATCCTTTGATGACACCCTTTGTCGTTTTCTGTTACCACTAAAGCCATAGAAGATGCCCATTATGGCCCTTGTGGTGGCCACGTTAACAGTGATGCTTTAGCTAAAAAGATCCTTAGGGCGGGTTTCTACTGGTCCACCATGGTCAAAGACTGTCATGATCCTTGTCAGTATCACTCTCCACTCATCCATGCACCAGCCGAATCTTTACATTACATCACCATTCATTGGCCATTTTGTTATATTGTCGGACCTTTTGAACCCTCTAATGGTAACAAATTCATCATCATCATCGCTACAGATTACTTTACTAAATGGGTAAAATCCACCACTCTAAAATCTCAAGACACAAAATCCATAGTCCGCTTCATTTACCAACACCTCTTGTGTCGTTACGGCAATACCCGTAATCCATTGTCACCGATAATGGAAAACCATTTCACAATCAAGATGTAGATAAACTATGCAATGCCTACCACATCAAGCACCATTTTTCAACAATCTATAATCCTCAATCCAATGGACAAGCTGAAATATCAAACAAAACAATAAATAGTCTCTGTATTAGGAAATGGTTGGTCAACTAAATTATTTCCAGCTCTCCTAGCATACCGCACCTCTTTTAGAACACCAACAAGCGCCACACCTTATTCACTTGTCTTTGGCACTGAAGCCATTTTATCCATGGATCCTTATGCATGACACAATCCCATATGATACACTTCATCAATCACACTTGCACCACTTACATCCCTTAGAAGAACACCGGTTACATGCTCTTGATCACATGCATGCATATCAAAAATGCATTTCTCATTGTTATAATAAGCATGCATGCAGTCGTAGCTTTAATGTTGGTGATTTGGTACTCAAACAATGTTTTCAGTACCATGGTAAGTTCCGTCCTGATTGGGAAGGACCATTTGTTATAATTACTACATACTCTACCTCTGTCTAGTGCATAGCTCATGTTGATGGTACATCCCATCTCCTTTCATTTACACTTTTTTTCATTTATTCCTTTTAACATTTACTACTTTTAACTTGGCACCTTCAAAACCACTTTCTTTTATTCACTTATACATACTGAAACAGATGTGCTTTTGATGAATCTTCAACATCTCTATTCAACTCTTTGTTCTTCTTCAAATTTGTTGCGTTTTGTTTTGGATTGCAACTCTCTAACTTCTATTTTAACAAATAATAATAATAAATATTTCCTTTGCTTGTCTTTACTTCTCATGTTTTCCACTTGCAAGTTTTTAGAGCGAAATTGATTTCTAGCCAACTCTCCTCTATTTCCTTGCTACATCAATGTGAAGCATATAAGGATGGTTGTATGTTATTGCTCCTCTTCCTCTTTCTTTACCTAACTTAAATTCTCTTCATTTTTTCATCCTTCACATACCCTACCTTCCTTGTCTCTACCACTCTCTCTTCTTGGCTGCCATGTGCTTTTGCACGGGGCAATCTCTCTCTGGTTACATTCACTCACCAAAACATGAAACCCCATTTCATTCAACCTAGTTCTTTGCCACTCATTGCACACAACAAGTGACAAAGAGGGGCAATTGTAAATATAAAATCATTTTAATTCTTTTTTTTTTATTTTTCCTATGGGCCCCATCCCTCCTTTATTTTTATGTTTTCCTCTCCTTTCCCCCCCACTCCCTCTTCTTTCCCTTTCTTTACTCCGCTCCCTTCTCTCCTCTCCCCTATTTCCTCCCTTTCACTCTCCCTCTCTTTATCACCGTATCTTCTTTGTTTTTTTTTTTTTTCTTTCTTATTTTAATTTTCCACATGCTTACTGATGTAGGGTGATTTGGCCCGACCTCGTAGCATGGGGACACGTGGACATGACCTGGCATAAGTGACAACTCAGTGTGACAGCCTGGCCACTACTCGGCGTAGCGAGCTCGCCGAGGCCTGGCCAAACAACTCGATGGGTGTGACAACTCGTCGAGAAGCAAGGCCCAGCTCGCCCCGAAACCTGAGGATGGAGCACCCCGAGCTCCCCCATGTGAAGGGACCCGAGCTCCTCCTGAGACTCGAGCTCCCCCATGCGAAGGGACCCGAGCTCCTCCTGAGACTTGAGCTCTCCCTTCCTAAGAAGGAAGCACCCCAACTTTTGGCTAAATGTCCCGAGGGAGAAACACCTCGGGATAGCACCATCGAGACTCCTGCTCGTACTTACTTAAAACTCGCCTCCAGTGCGGGCACCTTGGTGTACCTCAGCGCCTCGGTGCAAGGCAAACCTGCCCCAGGTGGTTCGGTGCACGGTAGCTCGGCAGACTGTAGGGAGATCTGCTTGACATTCATGCCTACCTGACATCCGTACCTGCCGGATCCGGTGGCAGTGCTCGGATCCCTTGCTAGACGGCGTTCTACCTACCGTCGCTGAAAGGCATGGCATGCCTGACGAGTCCGTGCCCTGCAGTAGCGGCCTGTAATAGCATCCTGCACCTGCCACCTCTGCCCTGTCAGTAACGGCTAGGGCAGTGACGGTTATGCCTGATATGACCGAGCTCCAGTATAAAAGGACACTGACCCTCACAAAGCAAAGGTATTGAAGCTTAAGCACTTTCAACACTCTTACTCTCTGTTCTTCCTTTGAGATTTCTCCAGTTCTAACTTAGCCATCGAAGTGTTCCCACCGAGAGAGCTCCCCGAGAATCCTTCACCTTCTTCTTCCTCTCAGGTGCTGCCCGTCCCAGCTAGAAGCCAAGTCACAGCCAGCTAGGAGTGCCCAAATTGTGCAGCATCATTTGGCACCGTTTGTGGGAATACGCTTCAAAAAGCCTCCCTCTAACTTCTGTGAAACTTCCCTCTCTTTAACTCATCGGCACCACCGACACCCATGGCTTCTTCTAGCAACTCCAAATGTCGGAACACCCCAGAGGAGCAACTCCAACTTCCCACCGTCTGCATCGAACAGTTCACCGTCCCCCTCTTTGTGGACAGGGTTCCTAGCTTGAACATGCCTATGACGGTGGCACCCGTGACTGTTCCACTGCCCCTGCAGTCGGGACGACCTTCGCTGAACCCACCATCCTCCCTCTGGTGGCCGGCCAATGTCAACTTGAAGACCTGACGCAGTGCATGCGGGCCATGCAGGCCCAGTTGCAACAGTTTCAACAACTTCAGTTCCACCAGCAGCAAGTGCTACACCAAGTGTCCCAGTATCAGTACCAGCAACAATTCCCATAACTCCCTCCCCGGCATCCGGCTACACAATCAACTAAGCCTCATCGCCGCAGTGAACTCCCTTCCCGCCGGGGAGAGACTTTGGCATCATCTCATGGAAGGAAGGGAAGACTCCTTACCCCCGCCTCGCGGCCTGCAGTCAGGTCGGGGGCTTCCCATCCGGTTAGGCCGGCGTAACCTCAGCATTCGCAATGCGAGCCTCTGCTTGTAGAGAACAGGTTCAAAGTGCTAGCCGATGACCTGGAACAAGGTCCTTCTGCCCGCAGCTACCGACAATCATCCCTACCTCCCTTGGGCCCATCGAGCTCAGCAATACTGAGGCCAGTAGCACCAACACCGAGCCAACTAAGAAACAGCGGAGATGTCGCCGGGCTCACCGAACTGCCACCACCCACGAGCTGCTCGAGCTCAAGGGCGAAATAGAAATAAGTTTGGGAGAGGTAAGAGATGCACCACTTCTCTCAGTCCCCTCTCCTCTGTCTTCGGAGCTCCTAGCTATCCCCATGCCTAGGGACTTCAAGCTCCCCCCGTTGGACAACTACGACGGGTCCTTCGACCCCAATGACCACGTCGACGCCTTCCAATCCTAGATGCATCTGGCCAGGGTGAGTGAATCTTGCATGTGCGTGGCCTTCTCCACTACATTCAAGGGAGTAGCCCGCACCTGGTACCGAAACCTCGCGCTGGGTTCAAAAAGAAGTTGGGCGCAGTTCGTGCAGGTCTTCACCTCCCATTTCGTCACCAGTAAGAGGTGCCCGAAGACTCAGGAAAGCCTCCTCAGCATAGTCCAGAGGGATGGGGAGTCTATCCGGAACTACATCAAGCGGTTCAATGACGCTTGCATACAGATACCTGACCTGGACCCCACAGTTCGGCTCACTGCGGCCAAACGGGGCATCACCCACAAAGAGTTTAAATGGCACGTGGTCATCAACCAACCCAAGACCGTGACTGAGTTCCTCAAGATTGCAGATCAGTTCATAGGAACGAAGGAGGAGATCAACCAGAAGGGTGAGCTGAAAGAATGGTAGGATCCATCTAATGGATGCCATGAAGGTTGCGGAATGGGTGGGCGAATTTCAAAAATTTTCCTACCTTCTTCCAACTGGGAATCATATTCCCTAAATTCAGAATACAATATTCAAGGATCCTACTTCAACCATAATCGACCAGATCTGAACCAAAAAGGAAAAGAGAGGAATTATACCTGATACAGAGAAGCAGTATCTCCCAAAGTTGGGGTTCATGCCCAAAGAGGACACCAAGATCCGTTCCTACTGAAGATGACACAACTGTATGTGGAACGGAACCAGCAGAGTGCGTCCTACACATTGGATCCTTCGCAAGAATCCTCTGGAAACTTTGAGCACGAAATCTTTTCAGCCTTTTCTATAAAGCAGATATCAAGAAACAATTTCTTGATTTCTTTCTTCTTCAAAGATCGGATCTTGTAAAAAAGGATGGCGGCGGTTGGAGGAGAACCCCTGGGACGAAGATGGCTGAATAGCTTCTCTTCTTTCTAGAGTCTGTATGAGATCCAATCTCAAATCGCAGGATGCTCTCTTGCTTGCACAAAAACCCTTAGGTTCGAAATCTGATATTGATTTCTCTCTCTTAGAGTTTCTCCTCTTTTCTTCTTTCTTAAGAAACCTCCTAATTAGGAGTTATCCCAATCCAAATCAGTATTTGGATAGGGGATGATCTAAATCCTATCTGCAGATTAAGTTAGCTTACTCCTGATCTTATCAGAAGGTTACTAGATTCAAATCTGATTTAAATTTGGTATACCAGAGTGGATAAGGTTAAAAGGCCCTATCCTTTTCTAACTTTAATCCCAGAAACGCCCCATAGATGGGTGATCATATCAGCCCAGCTCGAAATGGGCTTTTGGCCCATTTAAGTGTTCAATGCTTAACTAGCTTCCAATTTGCTGCCCAGTTGGGCTTCTTTGTATGGTGTGGGACCCAAGCATTGATCTACACACCAGCCACATGGGTTCGGCCCAACCTTTGTTACAAGGCCCAACCGAATTCACTGAAAAGCTCAGTAAACCCCTGAGCCCATCACATGGACCCTATGGGCCCAACACTTACATTAAGTGGTCCCTGGGCCAAGCCATCTTATAAAAACCTAGGGACTATGGGCAGGTGCAAGATTAGCCCATCAGGTACTATCCTAAATGGTCTTACAGCCCTTAATGATCAAGCACTGCCCGACAAGAGCGGAACTCTCCCTCGGCTGCAAGGAACAGTGCCGCACTCTCCACTCACATGGATCCTGGGAATTAAAACCGTTTGCAAACATTTTGAAACCGTACAAATATATATATATATATATATATATATATATATATATATTAATTTTGCAAAACAAAATTCCAACGATTGAAATCAACTGTCGGCAGTTTGGTTTCCATTAGAGAGAGTGCATTCCCAATCATTACCTTTGTCCGACAAAGGAGCTGATCCTATCACTATGATCATCCACTCAGATGAATTCTCAGACTGTCCCAACATACCCAGGTTTTGATCCCCGCTAAGGATCTCACTGATTGGCATATCAAAGACAGCTCGATCCGACACCTAGTGAAGTGTTATAATCGAGTCTACGGGTCAGGTGTAACTTTCCAGTTTTGTCCATCTGTCTCCAAGGTCCAGGGCAATACTGGAAATCTGGTCCGGTTCAAGGATTCGAGTAATCCCATACTGCATGTGCCTTGGGTCTTACCCTGGTGGCCGAGACAGGCCATCCCAACACTTGGTGGCACACCAGTATCAGCCTTGGTAGGATAAATCTCCCTAGACTTATCCAATGGCTATGAACATTTAAAACTAACACGAGTTTCTATAAGTGTCCAGTTTTAGGGTCTTACATAGAATTATACCAAACAACATGAATCAAACATGCACTTTATTTATTTACACTAAATATCAAAAATACATCAAATCGAATTGAAGCTAAGGGCATACAAAACTGTGTAACAGCTCCCACTTGTACTTAGGTCCAATCTGGTACAAGTTAGAGTCCCATACTTTTCACGTGTTTCTCAAACACCTTCTGTGTCAATGGCTTAGTCAATGGGTCTGCCACATTATCCGCTGATGCTACCTTCTGAATTAGGACATCCCCTCTACCAACGATCTCCCGTAGTATGTGGTACTTCCTCTCGATGTGCTTTGACTTCGAGTGGGCCCGAGGCTCTTTAGCCTGGGCAATCGCTCCATTGTTGTCACACAACAACGGGATGAGTGATGTGCTGGACGGAATCACTCCCAATTCGTGTATGAATTTCTTTATCCACACGGCTTCCTTGGCAACTTCACTTGCGGCAATGTACTCGGCCTCGGTTGTGGAATCTGTAGTGGACCCCTGTTTATTGCTTTTCTAGCAAACAACACATGATCCTATCGTGAAAACATATCCAGATGTAGACTTTCTATCATCTGGATCCGACTGGAAATCGACATTAGTATACCCTAGAACTTGTAGTGAACTACCATCGAATACCAGACAAAACTCTTTTGTCCTTCGAAGGTATTTGAGTATGTTCTTCACAGCAGTCCAATGCTCCTGCCCTGGGTTGGCCTGGAATCTGCTTACCACACTCACCGCCTGAGCAATGTCCGGGCGAGTGCACAGCATGGCATACATGATGCTCCCTACGGCTGAGGCATAGGGAACATCTCTCATGCCCTCAATCTCCTCAAAAGTCTTGGGAGACATCTTCTTGGAGAGAGTGACTCCGTGCCTGAAAGGAACGTTTCCTTTCTTGGAGTTCTCTATGCTGTATCTTTTGACAATTTTGTCAATGTAAGCAGACTGGGATAATTCAATTATCCGCTTCGATCTATCTCTATAGAGTCGAAGACCCAGTATGTATGAAGCTTTTCCAAGATCTTTCATGGAGAACTGTTGTGATAGCCATACCTTAACCGAAGTCAACATTCCTACATCATTCCCAATGAGTAGGATATCGTCCACGTACAACACCAAAAAGGTGATCTTATCCCCACTGGACTTCCTGTAAACACAGGGTTCATCCGGATTCTGCTCAAAGTCAAACATTTTGACGGCTGAATCAAAACGGATGTTCCAACTCCTAGAAGCCTGCTTAAGTCCATATATGGATCTATTAAGTTTACATACCATGTGTTCCTGACCAATAGCAATGAAGCCTTGCGGCTGCTGCATGTAGATATCTTCACCAAGATCTCCATTTAGGAACGCGGTTTTGACATCCATCTGCCAAATCTCGTAGCCATGGTACGCTGCTATAGCTAGCAGGATCCTAATGGATTTAAGCATGGCCACAGGCGAAAAAGTTTCCTCATAATCGATGCCTTCTTTCTGATTATACCCTTTCGCCACCAAACGAGCTTTGTAGGTCTCAATCCTGCCATCGGGGCCCTTCTTCCTCTTGTAGATCCATTTGCAACCAATTGCTTTCACCCCGGAGGGCGGATCTACTAAAGTCTAGACTCCATTGGTCTCCATCGAGTCCATCTCACCTCTCATGGCCTCCATCCACTTCTGGGAATCTATGTCTAACATAGCTTCCGCATAAGTTACGGGATCCTCCTCACTAGTCAAGGCTTCCACCAGGTAACTATCCTGGTCATAACCATATCGGACTGGTGGTCTGGATACCCGAGTGGATCTTCTAGGTTGGTCAGTACTTGGAACTTGCAGGACATCTCCCACTACTCCTGAGCTCTCCTCATCAAGAACTATTTCCTGACGATGGGTGTCCAAGATGTATTCGTTTTTTAAGAGTTGGGCGTTTCGACTGCATAACACTTTCTGCTCACTTGGGTCATAGAATAGATAACCCACTGAATCTTTTGGGTAGCCTATAAATAGGCAACGACTGGTTTTGGACTCCAATTTGTCCGCACTTGTTCTTTTTACGTGTGTAGGACAACCCCAAATCTTCAAGTGTCTTACACTTGGCTTCCTTCTAGTCCATAGTTTATATGGAGTTTTCGGAACCAATTTGGTTGGAGCCCGATTCAGCATGTAGATAGCAGTCTCTAATGCATATCTCCAAAAGGATGTGGGTAATTCTGAGCGTATGAGAAGTGACCGGACCATGTTCAACAAGGTCCTATTCCTCCTCTCTGAAACACCGTTGAGTTGAGGTGTAGCAGGAGGAGCTAGTTGTGACATTATCCCGCTGACCTTTAAGTAGTCCCTGAATTCGTCAAAGAGATACTCGCTACCTCGATCCGATCGAAGGGCCTTAATTTCTCTCCCTAACTGTTTCTCGACT
This sequence comes from Nelumbo nucifera, assembly GCF_055504915.1. NCBI lineage: Eukaryota > Viridiplantae > Streptophyta > Magnoliopsida > Proteales > Nelumbonaceae > Nelumbo > Nelumbo nucifera. The sequence goes on from NC_142656.1 coordinate 48,962,453, forward strand.
TCCTGTCTGAACTCTTTGAACTTTTCAAAGGATTCAGACTTGTGTCTCATTAGGTACACGTAACCATATCGGAGAAATCATCTGTAAAGGTGATGAAATACGTGTGTTGATTCCGTGTCCTAACACTCAGGGGACCACATACATCAGTATGTAATAGGTCAAGTGTGCCTGCAGATCTTTTAGGCTTACCGTCAAATGGCCGCTTAGTCATCTTACCTTGTAGGCAAGGCTCACAAGTGGGAGGATTTTCTACGGTTAGAAAATCCAAAGGACCATCCTTTACCAGCCTTGTGATTTGGTCAACACCGATATGGCCAAGTCGGTAATGCCAGAGGCACGTGGGATTTACTGCATCACGATTTCTTTTCTTGGGATTTTCGATCGACGTAGTTTCGATTAAGTTAGTTTCAAGAGAAGGATGTAGAACATAGAGACCGTTCTCCAGTTCCCCGCATGCGATGAATTTGTTATTCTGTTTAACAGTAATCATATTACTAAAATAAACAGTATATCCATCAGCACACAGTTTAAAAACCAAAATTAAATTTCTTCTCAAGTTCTGTACATAAAGACAATCTTTAAGTATAAGCACTCATTCTCTAAGGACTAATTCTACGGTTCCTATTGCCGTAGCTGCAACACTTGCAGTCGTTCCCAAGAATAGTGTTACTTCGCCTTCACTCAATCTTCTGCTAATTTTGAACCCTGTAGTGAGTTACATGCATGAGTTGAAGCCCCGGAGTCAACACACCAGGACACAGAAGTAACTAACATATTAGTTTCTATGACACAAGTTTCTACGTTACCTTTCTTAGATTCCAGGTAGGCAGGACAGTTCCTCTTCCAGTGGCCGGTCTGCTTGCATAAGTGACAGACATCAGATGCCTTGTTCTTCTTCTGCTTCTTGGGCTTGGCAGCTTTCTTTTGGGGCTTCTTTGCCTTTCTCTTTTTCTTACCCGATTTTTTAGCTTCAGCAAGCATAACCACAGGCTCATCCTTCTTTAGAAGATTCTCGACCCTCTGCAATATATTGCTGAGTTCCTTGACGTTGACATTCGGCTTGTTCATGTTGTAGTTCATTGTGAACGCATTGAAAGAAGAGGGCAAAGAATTCAGGATGGCATCCACTTGCGTACCAAGATCTAGCCCGGATCCAAGAGCTTCAAGTTTATTAATGTAGCCCATCATCCGAAGACAATGGTCATGAAACTTTCTGCCCTTTGGACATCTACGCGGTCATGAACAGTTTCAGGACCTTCAGTCGAGTAGAACGGTTCTGCTCTTCATACATTGTCTTTAGACTGTCCAATATGTCATTGGCTAGTTCGATCTGATCGAACTGCCTCTGTATTGAGTTGTCTAGTGAGGCAATGACAAAGCAGCGTGCTAGGGAGTTCTTATCCTCCCAATCTTGGTAGTCCCTCCTACGGGCCTCAGAAGCCTTATTACCTGGACGCTCTGGGGCAGGATTTTTCACTACCTTATCTAACTTTTCAGAAGTTAGGACTAGCATAAGATTTTTGTACCAGTCGGCATAGTTTGGGCCCTTAAGCTTGTTATCGTCTAGAAGCTTTGCGAATTGATCGTTTGCCATTTTCTGATAAAACAACAAAGTCGTTAGTCCACAACTTAAGTTTGATTCATGTTACCTACATAGATATGGTTTTTAATCTATGTTCCATTCCCATTTGTTCATCTCTGAGATTTCCCTCCTTTCTCAGTGATGAAGATGACGAAATGTATCTGGAAATGTGGGAAATCACATGGGGTGCGTGAGGCCAACTGTTTCAGCTGCATAACCCCACCACCTTTCTGTGACGGATCATATCCACTCATCGAATGAGTTTCCCTTTGGTCTCTGTCAGACAAGGTTCATAGTCATTTTCAAGTAAACCTTTCTGTCCAGTGAGTGCTCACCCCTCATATTCAGGTTACGCCAAGGTACCGTGAGAGAGTTCCCATTTTCTGGTGAAGCCCCTCCCACATCAGTCTATGACGCCCCTATCATCTTATGAAACACTCTGACAGATCCAATAGCAAATGGATAACCCAATTTTATGGTGTGTTTCGTCATTACTGAAGGACCCATCATTGTGCTAATGATGGAAGGCCTTTAGAGAGTCCATCATATGGATCTCCCTATCACATGCACTCATATTTGCTGGAGGGAACAAAATTACGCCCTAGTTCTAATTTAAGTCAAACCAGTGTGGCTCCCACTGACTTTTATAAAGTCAGATTTCTGGTGGGCCTTAATCGGCTAGGGTTTCCGTACGCATCCCTTTTCAGGGTTGTGAGGCCCACCAAATAAAGAGGGGTCATCCAATGACCTCAAGGGACACCATGGCAATGATGTGCATTCAGCCATGGTGTGCGCAAGAGCCACTAACGAGTCATCATGGGCCAAGTGCTTGTGGCCCATGGTCGCAGCACATCAAACACCCAAACATCACCTGTAATGGAAGAATTGATTCAATCAATTAACTGCTGTAAAGCCCATTGAACAGCCCATTTAAAAACATAACATTAACAATTACTGTCTATTAGGTGTATGGGCTGAATCGCAGATAGCAATTCGGCCCATACAACTTTTCTCACAAGAGTGGGCTTTTGCAGTTTTAACCTTTTAAAACTGGGCTTTACAGGTGGGCCGAATTAATCCCTATAATTGAACATCAGATTTGGAACTTCAAGAGGGAGAAAATTGGACTGAAAAACAGTCCTTTTTGAACCCTAGATTCGGTCCAAACAGTTTTGGTCCAATCTAGTCCGAAAATGTTCGAAACTGATTTTCAATCAAGGGTTAATTCATGAAAGATCTGAAATTAATAATTTTGATTTTAAACAAACACAAATCAAATATGGACTGTTCGCACCACCTACAAAACAGAGGTTAATCACTAGGGTTGCAGTTTCACAAACTGCAAATCGCAGAAAACAATTTCTTCATTTGCAAATCTCCAACGCCGCCTTCTTCTTCATTCTTCTTTAATCAAGAAAATAAAAAAAAAAACAGAAATTCTATTTCTATTAATTAATTAATTACATTCTTGATCAAATCCTATACATTCAGTCTAGAAAAAAAATTATTTACAGACCGAATTGAATAAAAAAGAATAAAAAAAAGGAAAAAGGGTGCACAGACCATCTGCACCAAATCTGCACTGCGATCTCCAGGTTCGAACAATCCATTAAATCAAAATAAATAAAGAACAGTTCTAAATAAATTTGGAATTTAACAAAATTAATTTCAGATCAATCGCCCTTAACAATAAACAGTTTCTTGAAATAAAGAAAACAATCTGCGCAAATCTTGGCAGAATATCTTCTGTCCATCTGCGCAGGTTCAGATCTGATTTTCTTTTGGTTCAAGATTCGAACCTGTGGCTCTGATACCACTGAAAGAATGGTAGGATCCATCTAATGGACGCCATGAAGGTTGCGGAATGGGTGGGCGAATTTCAAAAATTTTCCTACCTTCTTCCAACTGGGAATCATATTCCCTAAATTCAGAATACAATATTCAAGGATCCTACTTCAACCATAATCAAACCAAATCTGAACCAAAAGGAAAATGGAGGAATTATACCTGATCCAAAGAAGCAGTATCTCCCAAAGTTGGTGTTCACGCCCAAAGAGGACACCAAGATCCTCTCCTCCTGAAGATGACACAACTGTATGTGGAACGGAACCAGCAGAGTGTGTCCTACACACTGGATCCTTCGCAAGAATCCTATGGAAACTTTGAGCACGAAATCTTTTCAGTCTTTTCTGCAAAGCTGATATCAAGAAACAGTATCTTGATTTCTTTCTTCTTCAAAGATTGAATATTGTAAGAAAGGATGGCGGTGGTTGGAGGAGAACCCCTGGGACGAAGATGGCTGAATAGCTTCTCTTCTTTCTAGAGTCTATATGAGATCCAATCTCAAATCGCAGGATGCTCTCTTGCTTGCACAAAAACCCTTAGGTTCGAAATCTGATATTGATTTCTCTCTCTTAGAGTTTCTCCTCTTTTCTTCTTTCTTAAGAAACCTCATAATTAGGAGTTATCCCAATCCAAATCAGTATTTGGATAGGGGAAGATCTTAATCCTATATGCAGATTAAGTTAGCTTACTCCTGATCTTATCAGGAGGTTACCAGATTCAAATCTGATTTGAATTTGGTCTCCTAGAGTGGATAAGGTTAAAGGCCCTATCTTTTTCTAACTTTAATCCCAGAAACGCCCCATAGATGGGTGATCATATCAGCCTAGCTCGAAATGGGCTATTGGCCCATTTAAGTGTTCAGTGCTTAACTAGTTTCCAATTTGCTGCCCAGTTGGGCTTCTTTGTATGGCGTGGGATCCAAGCATTGATCTACACACCAGCCACATGGGTTCGGCCCAGCCGAATTCACTGAAAAGCTCAGTAAACCCCTGAGCCCATCACATGGACCCTATGGGCCCAACTAGACCTGTTCATGGGCCGGGTAGCCCGAAGGCCCGGCCCGGCCCGGCCCGCACCCTGACCGGGCTTGGTCATATAATTAGGCCCGCGGGCCTGACCTCGGGCTTAACATAGGAAGCCCGACTGTGTTTCGGGCCGGGCTCGGGATTTGTCAAAAAAGCCTGGCCCGACTCAATATTATATATTTTATAAAATATATAATATGTATTTTATATATTATATAAAATATATAAATAATATAATATTTATTAAAAGATATATTTATAATTTAATATATATATATTATTATTTTCTTTATAATTTCAATATATATCTCTCTCTCTATTCAGCTGCTTCAACATTAATAATAATAATAATAGTATAGGCTAAATTTCGGGCCCGGGCCCAGGCTCGGGCTTCGGGCTTTTTATGAGGGCCGGGCTCAGGCCCAAGTTGTAGGCCCGGTGGTCGGGTCGGGCTCGGGCTCGGACCTTAATAAAATTTGTTAATACATAGTAAAAGCCCGACCCGAGCCAGGCCCGGCCCGGCCCATGAACAGGTCTAGGCCCAACACTTACATTAAGTGGTCCCTGGGCCAAGCCATCTTATAAAAACCCAGGGACTATGGGCAGGTGCAAGATTAGCCCATCAGGGACTATCCTAAATGGTCTTACACTTAACCTCTCAGCCCTTAATGATCAAGCATTGCCCGACAAGAGAGGTCCTCTCCCTCGGCTGTAAGGAACAGTGCCGCACTCTCCACCCACATGGATCCTGGGAATTAAAACCATTTGCAAACATTTTGAAACCGTACAAATATATATATTAATTTTGCAAAACAAAATTCCAACGATTGAAATCAACTGTCGGCAGTTTGGTTTCCATCAAAGAGAGTGCATTCCCAATCATTACCTTTGTTCGACAAAGGGGCTGTTCCTGTCACTATGATCACCCACTCAGATGAATTCTCAAACTGTCCCAACATACCTAGGTTTTCATCCCCGCTAAGGATCTCACTAATTGGCATATCAAAGACAGCTCAATCCAACACCTAGTGAAGTGTCATAATCGAGTCTACGGGTCAGGTGTAACTTTCCAGTTTTGCCCATCTGTCTCCAAGGTCCAAGGCAATACTGGAAATCTGGTCCGGTTCAAGGATTCGAGTAATCCCATACTACATGTGCCTTGGGTCTTACCCTGGTGGCCGAGACAGGCCATCCCAACACTTGGTGGCACACCAGTATCAGCCTTGGTAGGATAAATCTCCCCAGACTTATCCAATGGCTTTGAACATTTAAAACTAACACGAGTCTCTATAAGTGTCCAGTTTTAGGGTCTTACACAGAATTATACCAAACAACATGAATCAAACATGCACTTTATTTATTTACACTAAATATCAAAAGTACATCAAATCGTATTGAAGCTAAGGGCATACAAAACTGTCTAACATGAGCACGTCCTTGAAAAAAGAAAAAGGGAAAGCAGAAAGGGTGTTTACGCCCCTCAACACAAAATGGGCCGAGATCCTCATGGCAATCAAGGATGCTCTATATGTAAAGTGGCCACCTCGGCTAAAGGCCGATCCTAATGTTAGGAACAAAAACCTATATTGTAGTTTCCATAGAGATCACGATCATAGTACAACAAATTGTAAGAATCTCCACGATGAGATAGAAGAACTCGTTCGTTGTGGATATTTGAGAAATTTTGTACAGCATAGCAGTAATAATAATAAAGCAGGTCAGCACGGGGAGCAGAATAAAGAAGCCCCCGAGTCCAACAGATAGGCAGTGTAGCCTTACAGGCAGCCTCCAGACGAGAGACCAGGGGAACCATCCATGTAATCGTCGGAGGATTGACTTTTGCAGGCTACACTTCGGCAGCAGCTCGGTCATCAGCCCGCGAAGCCACCAGAGAAGAACTAAACCCCCCAAAACGGCCAAGGGTGGAAGATCCGATCTTCTTCACTGAAGACGATGCGCGAGGGGTCCGTTACCCCCACGATGACGCACTCATCATCAAGATCAAAATCAACGACTTCGAGGTCAGGCGCATCCTGGTAGACTCGGGCAACTCGGTGGATATCCTCTTCAAGGCAGCCTTTGATCAGCTTCAGCTCCCAGAAAGCGACCTGAAGCCCGCAAGCACTCCACTGGTGGGATTTAGTGGTGAGGAGGTCAGGCCTCTAGGGAAAGTCACTGTACCGATGGAGGTCGGTACCTGGTAGGGGTGTTCACGGGTCAGGTTGGGTCGGTTTATTGGGGTTTTACCAACCGATCTGACCTGGTCGGGTTACTTGAGGTGGGAACCGAAACCGACCCACTGATAGGCCCAACCGACCTAGTCGGTTTGAGTCGGGTTGGGTCGGTTTCGGTTTTGCTCCTATATTTAAATACATATATAAACAAAAATATACATACAAATAAAATATATTGGAAATTTGGAATATATATTTTCTGGAAATATATATCTCATATATTTCAGAATATATATTTTTTAGATATAAATTTTTTCAGATATTTCGGTTTTTATGTAAAACTGAAATATCTTTATTTAATAGTTTTAAATATAAAATATATTTAAATTAAAACTGAAATATATATTTAAAATTTTAAATAGATGAGGTTTTTCATACAAAACTGAAGTTTTTTGTGTAAATATATCATCATTAACTGGATTTTGTCAAAGCTTAAACTTAAACAAAACACAAATAAAATATATCAACTTGTAACATGCATTAAATTAAAAAAATAAATAAATAAATACTAACCTTTGAATGACTGAAGTTGAGACTTTGAGAATGAGACTTGAGCAGTTGAGCTTGAGGCCTTGAGTTGAGAGAATAAGAATAGAAGAGATCAAGAGATTAAGAGAATAGAAGATTTCTTCAGTTGAGGACTTGAGGGGGGCAGACCAACCAAGTTAGAGAATAGAAGATATTAAGAGAAGACAAAAGTTGTCAATAAAATAGAAAATTAGAAACCTTCTGAATTCTAATCTAGGTAAAAAACTAAAAAATGACACCTAATTGAATTCTAATTGTAATTTCCTAATGGGTTGCCTATTTGGTGTAAAAGACTATAGAAAGTTAGAAAGTATGATATATTGCCTATTCTAATTGTAATTGCCTAATGGGCCTTCTAGTTCTAGTAGAAGTCTAGAAGACTAGTTATAGTTAAGTAGGAAACTACTCAAACTAGGAACTACTAGTTCAGTTCGGGTCGGGTTGGTTTCAGTTTTCACACAAGAAAACCGAAACCGACCCGATATATCGGTTTATATATTTTCCCAACCCGAAAACCGATCGGTACTGATGAAAACCCGGCCGACTCGGGTTCGGTCGGTCCCGGTTGGTCGGTTTGGTCGGGTTGGGCATTCTTATGAGCAGCCCTAGTACCTGGCCCATTGTGGTAAGGCTCAATCACGAGTTCTTAGTGGTTGCGACCCCCTCTCCGTACAACGCGATACTAGGTCGGCCCATCACCCATGTCTTGCTAGCGGTAGTCTCCACCTACCACCTGGCAATGAAGTTCCCTACAGACTTTGGAGTCGGAGTGGCACGAGGCGATCAGCTCGAGTCCCGTAAGTGTTACGTAGCCGCCCTCAAATGGAAGGGCAAGGTAATTGATGACCTCGAGCTAGGGCGACCTACAGAGTAGTTCGTGGAGCAAGCTACACCTACCGAGGAGACCATCCCCATCCTGGGTTCAATAGAAGACCCAGCTCGGTTACTTCAGATTGGCGCTTCTCTTGAGGAGCCCCTGCGGTCTCAACTGGTAAGCTTCTTACTTGAAAATTTAGATGTTTTTGCATGGTCAGCGGCAGAAATGCCCGGCATAGACCACAACATTATCATTCATAGACTTAATACTGATCCTGTAGTTAGGTCTGTTAGACAAGAGAAACGCAACCTAGCCCTGGAGCGATGGAGGGCAGTCGACGAGGAGGTCGGGAAACTCCTTGCAGCCGATTTTATCAGGGAAGTCCACTACCCGAGCTGGGTGGCCAACCCCGTTCTAGTAAAAAAGGCTAACGGTAAGTGGCACATGTGCGTCGACTACACCGACCTGAACTGAGCTTGCCCAAAGGATTGCTTCCCTCTTCCCAGGATCGACCGGCTAGTGGACGCGACCTCGGGGCACGATTTGCTGAGCTTCTTGGACGCCTACTTGGGATATAACCAAATCAAAATGGACCCAACTGATGAGGAGAAAACTGCCTTCATAATCGAGTTCGGCCTGTACTGCTACAAGGTCATGCCCTTTGGGCTGAAGAACGCTGGGGCTACTTTCCAAAGACTTGTAAATAAGCTGTTTAAGCCACTTGTTGGCAAAAAAGTAGAGTGTTATGTAGACAACATGGTCGTGAAAATCCAATGGGATTTTCACATGAATTAATACAAGATTTACACTCATTTTTTGAAATCTTGCGTAGATTTAATATGAAGTTAAATCCGAATAAGTGTGTCTTCAATGTCACCTCGGGTAAATTCCTAGGGTACATCGTCAACCGGCAAGGCATTGAGGCCAACCCGGACAAAATTAAAGCCATCCTAGAAATGAGACCACCCCGAAAGTTAAAGGAGGTTCAGAAGTTGAACGGCCGGCTAGCTGCCCTGAACCGCTTCGTGTCCAAGTCAGCTGACCGCTGCTTGCCCTTCTTTAAGGCCATAAAAAACAAAGGTTTTGAATGGACTGAAGAGTGCCAGCTCGCGTTTAACGAGCTCAAAAGGCACCTGGCCAGCATCCCAGTCTTAACCTGACCTGAAGAGGGTTATGTCTTAGAGTTGTACCTCGGCGAGCGACGAGGTGGTCAGATCAGTACTAATAAGAGAAGTAGATCGGGTCCAATGGCTCGTCTATTATGTTAGTAAATTGTTGCAGGGTGCAGAGACGAGGTACCCCGAGATAGAGAAGTGAGCTTATGCACTGGTGACAGCGGCCCAAAAACTTTGCTCATACTTCCAGGCTCACACCATCGTTGTCCTTACCAACAAACCTTTGAGGCAAGTCCTGCTCAAGCCCGAGGTCTTAGGAAGGCTAACGAAGTGGGCCATCAAGCTCAGCGAATACGAACTCCAGTATAAACCGCAAACTGCTATCAAGGCCCAAGCCTTAGCAGATTTCGTCGAAGAGTGTACCTTCAGTTCTGAGGTCCCTAGGCCGGTGGAACACGAGGCCCCCAGTGCGGGCGAGCCTGGGGTTCCCGGGCCGGTTGAACTCAAGCCTCGTGGAGTAGCAACTAGCGCGATATCTCTCCTAGTTAGGTCAAGCCCGAAATGGGATGATGAATCCCAGATCCTTCACGTAGATGGCTTGTCAAACCGGTAGGGTAGCAGAGCTAGGATCGTTCTGTGCGGGCCAAGTAGTGTGAAACTAGAGTACGCACTACGCTTTGAGTTCGCGGCATCCAACAATGAAGCAGAGTACGAGGCACTGATAGCCAGGTTGGACCTGGCAAAGGAAGTGAAAGCCAAGCACGTCATCGTCTGCAGTGACTCCCAGCTCATGGTAAATCAGGTTATTGGTGAGTACGAAGCCCGTGAACCAACCATGGTAGCATACTTAGCCAAGGTAAGAGGGGCTCTGCTCAACTTCCGGTCATACTTCATCTAGCAAATCCCAAGATCAGAGAATGCCGAGGCCGATGCACTATCCCGTTTAGCTAGCACTGGTGATAACACCATGAGGACCGTGTATATAGAGGACTTGCCTCGGCCTAGCATTCTCAGGGGGCAGAGGAGGTAGCTCCCGTCGTTCAAGTAGAGCCGAGCTGAATTGATCCGCTCACGAGCTTCCTGCTACATGGGACCCTCCCTGCAGATCGTAATGCTGCCAGGAGGGTAGAGCGTTAGGCAGCCAAATATGTCATGATAGACGGATAGCTGCACCGAAGATCCTACATGCTCCCCTACCTGTGCTGCCTGCGACCCTCGGAAACCGAGCTCATCCTCCGCGATACTCATGAAGGCCTGTGCGGCGGACACTTGGGGGGTAGGGCCCTCGCTCAGAAAGCACTACGACAGGGGTATTACTGGCCAACGATGAAAGAAGATGCAACCGAGCTTGTCAAAAAATGCGACAAGTGTCAAAGCACGCCAACATCCACCACCAGCCTGCTGCCAACCTAAAATACCTCACTAGCCCATGGCCATTTGCACAATGGGGGATTGACCTACTCGGGCCATTCCCAACAGCAACAGGACAAAGGAGGTTCCTAGTGGTGGCAGTGGACTATTTCACAAAGTGGGTCGAAGCTGAACCTCTCACAACAATTACGACTCGGAACGTGCAAAACTTCGTTTTGAAGAACATAGTGTGTCACTTCGGATTACCTCGGGTACTGATCTCCAACAATGGTAAGCAGTTCGAAGACATCCAGTTCCAAAACTGGTGCCCAGACATGGGAATTCAGCAGAACTTCACCTCGGTGGCGCACCCTCAGTCAAATGGCCAAACAAAAGTTAAAAACAGGGCTATCCTTTGAGCACTAAAAGCGCGCCTCGACCGAGCTTAGGGACTTTGGACAGACGAGCTGCCCAGTGTACTATGGTCCTACCGTACCAAGGAAAAGACTGCCATAGAAGAAACCCCCTTTAACCTTACATATGACACCGAAGCAGTCATTCCAGTCGAGATTAAAGTCCCTTCGTTATGATTAGAAGCTTACGAGGACAGAGCAAATGAAGACGAGCTACATACCAACCTCAACCTGCTTGAAGAAGTACGGGACCTCACATACATCAAGATCGCGACCTACCAATAAAGGGTAGCTCGGTATTATAACGCCAAGGTCAAAAAGTGGACTCTCTGCGTTGGTGACCTAGTTCTCCGTAAGGTTATGGTGCCTGAGCTCGGCGTTGGCATGCTCGGTCCGAACTGGGAAGGACCCTATCGAGTAAAGCAAGTACTCAGGGAAGGAACATACGAGCTTGAAACCCTAGAAGGGAAACAAGTACCTTGGGCATGGAATATTATCAACCTAAGACAGTATTACCTATGAGTAACGGAGTAGACCGCGGGTTACTCTCAAGGCTCAAGGGCCAAAAGGCAGTTCGGGCTCAAGTAGCCACCTCTATGGCGCGAATGAACGTAAAGGGCTGAAACACTGAGCTGACCAAGGAGCTCGACACCATAGCACACTGCATCGAGGGCGTGAGCAGACCAGTAGACCCTATGGCGCTAAGCCCACCTCGGTGTACGTCATAAGGTAGTTTGGGCATACGCCTTACTATGCCCATGTTAACCACCTCGGTGTACGTCATAAGGCAGTTCGGGCATACACCTTACTATGCCTTACTATGTTAACCACCTCGGTGTACGTCATAAGGCAGTTCGAGCATACACCTTACTATGCCTTACTATGTTAATCACCTGTGCACGCCACAAGACAGTTCGGGCATGCGCCCTACTATGCCTTACTACGTCAAACCACTCCACACACTCAACCATGATAAGCTTAGATAAAGCAATACTTGGAAAAGGGTCAATTTCATTAACAGGTAAAGTTTGTACAACGAGTTCAATAGAAAGGAAAACAACAAAGTACTAGGACTGAGCTCGCAGGCTCGGAGTACAAAGGTAATTACTTCGGGGGCTCCCCACCCTCGCGTGAGACCTCCTCAGGAGCTTCAGGCTGGTCAAGGGTATCTTCTTCGTCACCACCCTCCTCCTCTGAGTCCGGGTCCTCCGTGGCTTGATGAGCTATCTCGCCCGTGATTTGCGAGGTGGTGATGGCGCTTGTGTCAAGCTCGGGGTACGAATCCCTTATCAGCCACCTGCTGAGCTTGAACCCCTTGCGGTAGGCCTCCCCCAGAACAGCATCAAACTTATCAAACTTATCAGCCACGGTTTTGGCCTTCGTCTCCTCTATCGCCTGTGTGAAGATCTCAGCCTTCTCTGCGATGTCTGCCTTGAGGTACTCCACCTCGTGCAGAAGAACCGTCTTATTTTCCTTGAGGCCTTCCGTCTCTGTTCTAAGGGCATCCAGCTCGCCTTTCAGCACGGCCCTCTCATGTGTCAACTCCTCTTTAAGGGCCTCCATCTCGCCCCTCAGCTCGTTGTTCTCACGGGCCAACTCGTCCTTCTTCGTCGTAAGCGCCGTGATGATGCCCCTCTGGGCCATGGCACTGCTCTCCAACCGATGGATCTGCTCATGAGCTATCCTTAGTTCGGTATGGGCAGAGCGGGAAGACTCCTCGGCAGTCAAAGCCCGCTTTAGGTTCCTCTCGGACTGAAGGGTAAGGGCATCCACGGCGGAGTTCGCCTGACAAAGAAGATAGTTAGTACCAAAGAAGCACAAATACAAAAGGAAAAGAAAAGGGAAGGAAACTTACCACCATAGTGTGGGTGGCAGCTCGGGCTCCAAGCTGAGTAGGGTTGAGCATATCGGCCCAAACCGAAATCTCCTCGGAGTAAGTGGCCCCCTTGCTCTTTCGAAGACCGCATTGGGGGAGCAGGATGCTTCGGCTCCCATCCGGGCTCCCCCAACTGGAGACAGCCGTCTCGACTGTGTGAATGGGCTCGGCGGAGACTCCAACTGCAACGTTAGCTGCTCCGGTGGCAACCTCGGCCTCAGATGCCGACCTCACAACAGCCTCAACCGAGGCCTCAGGCTCCCTAGGCGGTAGGGACTCCACCAAGTCGATGATCGGAGGAGCCTCAGGGAGCTCATGCTTAGAGATCGGAGCCGGTGGAAGCTGGGGCTCGGGAGTGGGGGCAGGTGGTGACTCGATACGAGCTCTCTTGGCAGCCTGCTTCTTCCTCCCCTTCATATGCTTAAAGAGCCGGTCTCCCTTGAGTTTGTCTGCCTCTATAGGACCTGCAAAATAGTTCGGTTTTGGTACTCGAGTAAAAGAGGGAAAAGAAGAGCAGGCCAAACAACTAAGGTACTAACTACTTACCCGGGCTCAAGCTAGCCTGGAAAAGCATACCTTCTTTGATATAATCTCTAAAATCACAGCGACCTCAGCCCACGACTGGAATGCCTCCTTGGTCTTCCTGTCGAGTATGACGCCAGGGTCTTGGATAGCCGCTCTCCAGTGAGTGGGGAAGGGCCACCCCGTAGGATTCCGGACTACGAAGTAGTCCTGCTTCCAGGCCGGAACCTTACTAGGAAGCTTGTGCATTAGCTTAAAGCCCGGGCGGGGGGACAAGTAGTAAGACCTTCTGTGCTTGGGAAGAACACATGAAGCGCTCTTCTTGATGGTGAGGATGGAGCAAAATATGTCCAAGTTAAGGGGCATGATGTACTCATAACAAAGAGAGATGGTCCCGACCACATTACGGACCGAGTTCGGGTGAAGTTGGTCTGTTGAAGTGTTTCGGGACCTCCACTAAGAGTGGGTGGAAGGGAAGGCATAGCCCGGCTATGAGCTGCTCTCGGAAGATCATGACCTCATCAGGGCCGTGCTCCCACGGGAAGTTCCCCGCAGGTAAACTATAGGTGTACTCCCTTGGGAAGTTATATTGCCGAATGATTTGGCGGAGCCTCTCCAAGGTCATGGTGGAGGGTCCGAACCTATCCGGCATCCGAACTCGGTGAGAGGTGGATGCCTGGTGACCCGAGGCCTCCCGCGCCTCGGGAGACTAGACTTCGATAGGGTTACCCTGAGCCGAGGTACCCACCCTGGGCACCTCGGGCTCATCTAAAAGACTATCAAAAGGAGACATAATTGAAACTAAGGAAGAAGCTAGGGTGACTCACCAAAGAAAAATAAGACCGGACTGGAACGGAAATAACCCGAGCTGAAGGCTTTGGACGTGAGCTGAAGGCTTTGGATGCGAGCTCAAGACTACAGCTGAATGTTTGTGTCGAAGGAAAATGACCAGGACCCCCACTATTTATAGCCACTATCCCTGGGCATCAACAATCGAGATCGAAGCAATCTGACGACCCTCATGAAAATCGACTGTGCGATCTTCGAGGTGAAATCAGTTTAGCGCATTTTTTTACGTCCGCAGAATCTATAAGTTGCGTGACGTCCGCACATAGACTGTATCCGAGCCAAGCTATGCCTGGCAGAACCGAGTAGAAGACCGGTCCAACCTATGAACTGGCAGACAAGAAAGTTTGGACTCCGAGCCAAATCCACCCGGCAGACTACGGACTCCCCATGCTAGGTCAACACCGCTAGCACGGGGAGTGGGGGAAAAGTGATGTAGGGTAATTTGGCCCGACCTCGTAGCATGGGGACACGTGGACATGACCTGGCATAAGTGACAACTCAACGTGATAGCCTGGCCACTACTCGGCGTAGCGAGCTCGCCGAGGCTCGACCAAACAACTCGGTGGGTGTGACAGCTCGTCGAGAAGCAAGGCCCAGCTCGCCCCGAAACCTGTGGTGGAGCACCCCGAGCTCCCCCATGCGAAGGGACCCAAGCTCCTCCTGAGACTCGAGCTCCCCCATGGGAAGGGACCCAAGCTCCTCCTGAGACTCGAGCTCCCCCATGCGAAGGGACCCGAGCTCCTCCTGAGACTCGAGCTCTCCCTTCCTAAGAAGGAAGCACCCCAACTTTTGGCTAAGTGTCTCGAGGGAGAAACACCTCGAGACAGCACCATCGAGACTCCTGCTCGTACTTACTTAAAACTCGCCTCCAGTTCGGGCACCTCGGTGTACCTTAGCGCCTCGGTGCAAGGAAAACCTACTCCAGGTGGTTCGGTGCACGGTAGCTTGGCAGACTGCAGGGAGATCTGCCTGACATCCGTGCCTGCCTGACATCCGTACCTGCCGGATCTAGTGGCAGTGCTCGGATCCCTTGCCAAGCGGCGTTCTGCTTGCCGTCGCTGAAAGGCATGGCACGCTTGACGATTCCGTGCCCTGTAGTAGTGGCCTGTAATAGCAGCCTGCACTTGCCACCTCTACCCTGTCAATAATGGCTAGGGCAATGATGGCTATGCCTGATGTGACCGAGCTCCGGTATAAAAGGACCCTGACCCTCACAAAGCAAAGGTATTGAAACTTAAGCACTTTCAGCACTCTTACTCTCTGTTCTTCCTTTGAGATTTCTCCAGTTCTAACTTACCCATCGGAGTGTTTCCACTAGGAGGGCTCCCTAAGAATCCTTCACCTTCTTCTTCCTCTCAGGTGCCGCCCGTCCCAAGCAGAAGCCAAGTCACAGCCGGCTAGGAGTGCCCAGATTGTACAGCATTACTTACCATTCTTGCTCCCAAAATCTCTCTCATCTTCCCCTTTCCTTTTCTTTCTTCCCTCTCCCTAACGTCTCTTGACAACCCTCTTTAAATCCCTAAAATCAGCCCTAAAAAAAGAAGAAGTTTGGAACGTCTCCAATACTCTTTCATTCAACAGAGCAACACAAAATTCCTTTTAGATCCCCATATTATCATTTTCAATTTTAGATCGGCACCAAGTGATTAACATCCTTGCAATAGCAATCCACTTTTTTTTTCTTGTTTCACTGGGGCAAGCAACTGCAGCAACCACTATTAACATCTTCACAACAACGCTTCTGTAGCCTAACGTCAACCATTCGCATCCATTAGCAATGCATGCCAGAGAAGAAGCTTGTTGTTGGCATGAACAACAACTCATCATTGATAATCAGGAAAGATCTAAACTATTCTATTTAATACTTATTCATTTGCTTCATTTATTCTAACTGTGCTTACCACTTGTTGTCGCTGTTAATATCATTTTAATTGGGTTGTATGCGGATAGTTTGGCGGTCTTAGAATGCTGTTTTGCTGTTGATTTGCAGCCCCATTGTCTAAGATGCTTCTGATTTGGACACGCCAATAACATCAAGAATAAAAAAAATATTATTCCTGGCTTAGCTACACTTCATATGCACGGTTTCAAACTTGATTCTGCCTTATAATATTGTGCATATTAGGAACAGAACAAATTTTATTTCTTGTCTTCATTTGTTAATCCTTTCCCTTTTCTGGTGATTGTCTTAGAATATTCATTTCTGAATATCCAGATTATTGCTCCTTTTCCGAGTATTACTGATATTCAATCTTATGCCTTGACTACAACAGTTCAAATGTTCTAATTGCTTCGCTATTGTATTTTATACTTATTATCTAATTGTTATTTGAACTCTAGGTTTGTTGTATCTGCACCTTTGTTAACAAGTTTCGTTTATTTTACTGCCTCTCTTGCTCTGAATCTCAATTTATTGTGTTCTTTTCTTCGGTTTTTCCTTACACAAATATATACACTAAATTTAACTAAGCCATACTAGTTCTCCCCTAATAATAGAATAACTCAATTACTTTAAATGTGGCACAAAGCAGTCTCATTAATGCAAGACTCCTCTAGAATCTTTATTGCATTTAGACCCTTGGTGTTTTCAATTATATCGATAATCAGTTAAAGTCTTAATTGGGTTGGAATAAGTAAACCCACTTCACAGTTCAATAGGGTTTAATCAATTGAGTGTGTTAGATTGATATTGACCACATCTGAGTCTAGACTCCAATGAATGGTACTTTCTTTTAACTATCTTTCAGGGCTACAACCTAATTTTGATTTTTTTGAAATCGGATTAAAATCAAATCCGATATATTAAACTAAAAATTACCAAAGTATTATATATTATAATAAAATGAACTGAAAATGTCTCTTATATTGGACCATATAAATATAAGAACACAACATTCAAATCAAGTGAAGGAAATTTTATTGCTTGCACGGGGAATGAAGGAGATAATGTAATTATGAAAATTCTGCAAAAGGCTCCTATAGTTAGCAATTAAGGCAGTTTTTGGCAATTCTTTTCATGTGGTCTTTTGGGTTTCAATAAGCTTGAAAGGCTGAAAACCAGTCATTTTTCATTTGGTAACCAAAACCCAGGACGTGTACATAAATACCCGAAAACACCGAATTTCAAAAAGCTTTAAATAAAGCTTTCTGGTCTTTTGCATGATAGATGGCCTCTAAACACATTTTTAAAAGCTTGGCAGACCAATCCACTAATCAAAGAGTTTTTTGTCTTTAAAGAGAAGACCCCCCAAGCTCAATATGTCGTTTTGGCCATCTGAGCTGCTACTAGAAGATCTTTGTAAAAAGACTTGCCAAACAGCACCTAAGTTATAATATGCTAATACTATCCTTTGTTTGTCTCTTTAAACACAAATAAAGGGTATTCTGTATAGTAATTGGATCAGATGTGGATTTGATCCATCCAAGTCCAACTATATAGTATATGCATTTATTATATATATATATATATATATATGTTCTGTATTTATGTATTTTTATATAGGGCCATTTACTAAATACCATTTTATAGTTTCATGGATTTATTAAAATCTATCATTTAATTTGCATTTTACTGAAACACCCCTTATTATTTGTAATCAATTTACTTAGTCGACCTTTCATTAGATGGAAGTAGAAAACAACAATTTTGACTTTAACATCCCTTAACAAATTTAATCTACGAAAAACAAAAATGAAAATATCATTCTTGTCCTTGGTGCAAACATGCTTGAAATTCTATTCGGTAAAATTTATTGTCTATTAGAATAAGGAATACACACCACTGTTGATGGATGCCATTGTTCGCTCTTCGTCATTGTAATGAAGGCAGACATTTTTTTTCATAAATTTGAAAATCAAACATTGTTTCTTTCTAAAAGCTTGTTATAATATTGATTTAGGGGGTAATTTCGAATATAAAAGCATGGGATTTTTCCACTCTGTTTATATGGTCAGCATATGTATATATACTTTGTAAAAAAAGCCATATGTAGACATAAATATAAAGGGTTTAATAAAGGTCGATTAAGTAAATCAGTTGTAAATTATAAGGGTATTTTAGTAAATGAGTCTTTTTAATATATATAATTAAAAAATTATTTAGACGGGAAAATCCCAGATTTGGAATTTCAACAATGGCATCGAAATCTGGCCGGAGAGCAATTAAATTTTTTGCAAAACTCGTCGTGGGCAACCCAAATTCCTTTAAAATAGGAAACAAATGCAAGCACCAAAATACTTCATTGGATCATCTCTCATATTTTCCACCAGAAGAGAAGAATCCACTGCCCATCTGATCATGCCCAGGACTAGAAAGTAGAAATCATTTCCTCAATGTCAAAGTCCTCATGTTGTTATTAATAAATATATATATATATATATATATATTTATAACATCTTCCATGGCTCTAAAATCTGATTTGAATTCCACAAACTGTGAATGTGAAGTGGTTGTGAGCAGGAAATCCGAACTCCATGCGATATTTTATTCTATAGTTGGTTAAAGTTGACTGCTAGTGTGTTTAGAATTTTCAGCTTGACCTTATACGCAGAAGGAAAATCGGAGCTATTATTCTTCAGTCAATTTGTTCATTCTTAATCAATTTTTAGTTTCTGGGTGGTTTCAGAAGACGCTCAGCTGAACGGGAACCGGCCACATGTTACCCAATGTTGTCCTCGATCGTCCTCGTTCTCTCCCTCATCATCATCATCGTCACCATCACTTCCCTTTCTGCTTTAGCTATTGATTTCCTCTTCAATTCCTTCACCAACTATGATCTCTTATACGCTGGCGATGCTCGAGCCGAATCCGGGGTCATCCGATTTACTGATGATTCCGTTAAATTCTCCTTCGGGCGAGCCTTTTACCCCGAACCAATTCCCATGGTGACCGGAACTACGAGCATCTCATCCTTTTCGACCTCATTTGTCTTCAATATCCTCCCTTCTAGCAATTCATCCCCAAGCTTTGGCCTTGCCTTTGTTCTCTCCAACTCTACCTTCCCTGCCGGCGCTCTCCCGGGGCAATTCTTTGGACTATTTTCGAATGCCAATGTTCAATCTCCTTTCCCCCTCTTGGTCATTGAGTTCGATACGGGCCAGAACCCAGAATTCAATGACCCAGATGGGAATCACGTCGGTATCAACTTCAATAACATCGAGTCTGTCAAAACTGAAACTGCTGGCTGCTATGACTCCGCCGGAGGCTTCGTTCCCATCGATATGCGTAGCGGCCAAAATATACGCGCTTGGGTAGAATTCGACGGAGCTGGGTTTCAAATCAACGTTACAATTGCACCGGCGAGCATATCCCGACCATCCAAACCTTTGATCACTTTCCGTGACCCAAAAATCGCTAACTACTTATTCAGCAACATGCTTGCCGGGTTCTCTTCTTCAACGGTCACTTGGGTAGAGGCTCAGAGGATTTTAGCTTGGAGTCTGAGCGACACCGGGGTGGCCAGGGATATAAACATAACGGACCTCCCGACCAGTTTCTCACCGCTGCCGGCATCGGCACCGGAACCGGCACCGGCATCTATGACCTTAAGATTTAGGGTCGGGGTTACAGCTACAGCAGTTGTCTCGGCAATCCTATGTTCGTGTGGGTTGTTCTGGTTTCGGTACAGGATGAAGAGAGTGGAACATGATCAGGAACAGGATGAGAGCGAGGAATGGGAGTTCGAGTACTGGTCTCACCGGTACTCGTACGAAGATCTCTACAAAGCCACAAATGGATTCTCCAAAGATGAGCTTCTGGGGTCTGGTGGGTTCCGCAGAGTTTACAAAGGGACTCTTTCCAACAAATTGGAGATCGCAGTGAAGTGCGTGAGCCATGACTCAAAGCAGAGGATGAGAGAATTCATGGCAGAGATCTCAAGCATGGGCAGGCTGCAACACAAGAGCTTGGTGCACATGAGAGGGTGGTGCAGGAAAGACAGAGAGCTGATGCTGGTCTACGATTGCATGCCAAACGGCAGCCTCAACCACTGGATCTTCGACCAACCAAAGGCGCTCTTGGGCTGGGAGGGACGGCGAAGAGTGCTGGTGGACATAGCAGAGGGCTTGAGTTACTTGCACCATGGATGGGACCAATTGGTGCTCCACCGAGACATCAAGCCAAGCAACGTTTTGCTGGACTCTGAAATGCGAGGTCGGCTCGGAGATTTTGGCCTTGCAAAGCTGTACCAGCACGGGAGAGCGCCGATTACGACACGGCTGGTGGGCACGGTCGGGTACATGGCGCCGGAGTTGGTGAAAGTTGGGGCGACAACGGCCAGCGATGTCTATAACTTCGGGGTGATGGTGCTGGAGGAAGCCGATCGAGACATGGTCGGATTCGGTTGAGCAACCTCTGTTGGTAGATTGGGTGAGGAAGCTTCACTCAGAAGGCAAGCTTTGTGAAGCGGCTGATGCCAGAATGACCGGAGAGTATGAAGTTGAGGACATGGAAGTTGTGCTGAAGCTTGGGTTGGCGTGTTGCCATCCAGAGCCCCATAGAAGGCTCACAATGAAGGAGGTTGTGGTGGTGCTGACGAGCGATGAGCCACAGTCTGGGATGGTGAGTTTGTTATCAGAGCTTGCCTATGGATACAGCAGTGACGATGGTGGTGGCCTTGTTGCTGGCGATGACAAAGGGTCGCTGAGCTTGAGCTTGAGCTTGTTGTTGCCACGGTAATAGGAGGTGTCCAGTAATTAATTGATATTAGGAGGAAACATCAATATTGATGTGGGTATCATCAGTGGATTTCACATCATCTGGGGTGCATGCCTAGCTGTTTGCACTCCCATGCAAATGAAATTTCACACTGCAAACAATGAGAGCCTTTGTTTCAAATTCAGACAAATAAAATCCACCTACTATTGATGGCAACTGATCTTGTATCAACTGCATAATTTTGTTGAACAAATTATTATTTTGATGAAGTCCCTATCTAGCTTTTTTCAGTCTCTAATTTTGAAGTTATACTAACTTGGCTAATGAAAGAAGTGGTGTGTCTCAACCAAAGAAATAGCTAGGAAACTGTTTTCTTATAGCATTTTCCTCAATGGCAGAGCTATGTCAAAGACGTTCATCTATTGGCAGAGTCATTCCTCAATTTATTTTATTAATTATATATAATATCTGAACAGTTCTAGATATCTGAATCCCATCGATATAATAGTTTAATTTGAAACCTATAGTCATAGTGTTTAGAGTCAAACCATGTAGTGATAATTATCCAAATACTGATGCAGGGATTAGACAATTCAACCCATGTCCCACGTCCTGCGTTACCTGGACACTGCCCGTTTTATTGACCCGTAGGCTGTGTTTGGTTAGAAGGAAAAAGTAGGGGAAGGAAAGGAAAGGTAGGGAAACATAACCTTTGCAAACGTTGTATGGGTTTCTCTACCTTTCCTTTATTTTCCTCACCTTTTCCTTCAAACCAAACATAACCTTCAAGATTAATGCCCATGGCTCAAATTAATTAGGGTAAATTGCTGAAACTTCCCCCTCAAGTATATGATTGTTGCTGAAACCTATTAAAATTGGTAATTGCAATGACCTCTCTTGAATTTTCTGATTTAGTGATAACTTGTAAATAGACCCCTTCTGTTAGAATCCTCTAA
The DNA here is from genome assembly GCF_055504915.1 of Nelumbo nucifera. Taxonomy (NCBI): domain Eukaryota; kingdom Viridiplantae; phylum Streptophyta; class Magnoliopsida; order Proteales; family Nelumbonaceae; genus Nelumbo; species Nelumbo nucifera. The sequence continues at coordinate 48,984,220 of NC_142656.1, forward strand.
AAAGAGAGATAAAAATCTCCAAAATATCCATGCAGTTAATGTAGGAAGAAGGTTTGGTTTCTTCTAATAAAATACTCATTAATTAGGATTGGGTTTGGCAATACCTGACTGAGCTCTTGTTTGTAATGAGATGTACAAAAACTATAGGAGGAAGCGTGTCCATTGGAGAACTAAATGATGATGGTGGTGTTGTAGGCAAGTCGAATGAAGCAGCAATGGAGGGTGACATTGGTAGTGTATCTATATGTAAACATATAGCAGTATGTTGCTGATTAGAACATGGAAAAATAACTATAAGAGGCCCAACTGGTGATGGTGAGGAATTGTTATCAATAGTATCAACAGAGGAGCATTGCAAAGCATCCTTGAAGGGAAAATCATTCTCATCAAAAACAACATTGCGAGATATCACTAGGCGTATTGTTTACAAATGTAGACCTTTGTAGTCACGATGATGACTGTTATAGACAAGAAATACACATCGAGCAAGAAGTGGGAAGGCGATTAATTAAGTAAATTGTAGTCTCAAATGTATCAAACCAATACTCGAGGAACACCACACATAGTAAGAAGTGTCAAACCAATTTCAACTATGTGTCTATTCAGGCCCTCCATCTATTTGTAGTTTCTTGATGTGACAGTCAAAAATATTCTCAATATTTTTCTTAAATGAATAAATATTGAATATAAAAGATTTATTATCATTGGAAAAATCCAAGAGAAGAGATTAAAAGCATCAAAGAAATGACTCGTGTTGGACCCAAGTATCTGAAAATATTAACTCTAAAGGAGTAGATACAACTGTGGAGCTAGACATAAAAGGAAGCTGATAGTTCTTTCCTAACTTACAAGCGTCACAAAATGACATTACTTTATTGGACACTGGTAAATGAAATTGTTGTAAAACTCTACTAGTTAATGATGAACTAGGATGGCCGAGTTTGCAGTACCAACTAGAGGCTGAAGTCCTTTCCTCAACAAGAGTAGCACCTTTAGAACGACTAAGCTAAACGTGTACAAACCATTTTTGAGTGGTCTTTGAAATATTTCCTTCCTCGTCCTCTTATCCTTAACATAGAAATCATCTATAGACACTCCATTTTTGTGCCTTTCAGATTTTTTTTAGTAATTCTAGTTTTAAGCATAATTCAGCTAACCTTATAGTCGACTTGGAGGTATTTTTGGAATTTTACAAAAGTTGGGGACTCAAAAATCCAAAACCATGGGTACGTAGATCCCAAAAATCCGAATAAAATGATACCAAGATCACCCAAATCCAATACCGTTTATTGCTTCATCCTAAGACTCGTAGTAAAAACCGATTCCGATCATCGGATCAGAGTCATTTTGATCATGAACCTCATTTCACATAAAATCAGAAATCCGAAACCATAGGTGCATAGGGCCAAAAAATCCAAATCCAGTGACACCAAGATCACCCGAATCCAACATCGTTTACCCCTTCATCTTAAGATCCAAAGTCGGAATCGATTCCGATCATCCAATCGGAGTCATTTTGATCATGAACCTCATTTCACATCAAAGCAGAAATCCAAAATCATAGGTATGTATAGACCAAAAATCCAAATCTAACAACACCAAGATGACCCAAATCCGACTTTGTTTACCCATTCACCTTAAGACCCAAATCTGGAACCAATTCCGATCGTCCGGTCAGGGTTATTTTGATCTTGAACCCCATCTCACGTCAAGTCAAAAATCTGAGACCATAGGTACGTAGATCCCAAAACCCAAATCCAACAACACCAATATCACTCAAATTCGACACTGTTTACCCCTTCATCTCAAGACTAAAAGCTAGAAATGATTTCAATCGTCTGATTAGAATCAATTTTTATCCTGAACCCTAATCCATATGAAATCTGAAATCTGACCTTATAAATAGATAGATCTCTAAATTTTGAGTCCAACTGTACCAAGAATATGAAATCTGAATTCCGACATCGTTAACCTCTCCATCTTGAAACCCGAAGCTATATTCAATTTGGGTCCTCCGTTTGGAATCTTCTTCACAATAGCTTTGAACCTAATGCATCCCACAATCAAACCTTTCTCCCAGCCTCTAGAACCATCTTAAAATCCAATTTCCGACTCGGCCCATGAAGGCATAGAAGGCCCATGAAGGCATAGAATTGAGTGCATCATTTTACCTGTTTCAGACCTCCATTGGTTTGGTTGCACACAATTTTCTAAACCGAACTAACGATTCAAAGTCGGTTTTTAAGCCCAATGACTGTTGATTTGAAAAAAATTGCTTGATTTTAACATTTAAGTTTACGACAGTCTCAATGAAAATGCCTAAAAAGTAGAGCCTGCCAAGTATCATTCACCCCAAAAATTAAATAAATATTATTATAACATGAAAAAAGGGTAGGGTATACAATTTAAGCTTATTAAAAGAACATTGGTTACAGTACAAGATCCTCAAAAAGGAGTGAAAAACAATTAATGAAGAGAGAGAGAAAAATATTTCTACTTTTGTTAAATTGCATTGGTTACTAAAATAGCATGATTAAATTGCATTTAGTCTGTCACAAGTTAAGAGCCTCAAAAAGAGTAAAAAGTAATTAATGAATGAGAGAAAGTGAGTAGAGATCTTAACTATACTAACAAATTCAGGTTGGTTATTTTTGGTTTGCAAATTTACTAATTAGGATTATAAGTAAAATTTGGATGGAGCTTTATCACATTTTCAATTAAGTGAAATTCATGTAAGTTCAATTGAAATATTATTCTTTTGGTTATGTCTAGTTTGTCTAATGATAATTTAAGTTGTGCTTTAGTGAGAATGGTCAATTTTTTTGAAAATATTTTTTATTAATTTTTTATTATTTTTAGGTAAAATTATAAAAACATTTAAATAATAATTCTATAAACCATCTCTGTGTTTTGACCCTAACAATGGCCTTCCATATAGTTTTGAAAAAAAAGTACAAATACTTCCTTTCCCTTGGCTTTTTAGGCGGTGTTCGGCACCGTGTTCATCTCGTCCATGAGAAAAACTCGTGGATAGGGCTCGTCCACAGTCTATTTTTGATCCCTTATTCACACTCTCCCTAAAAGGCTGAAACCCTATATTGTCTGTTTCACATTTTACCGTTGGAAGTCTCCACCGCTCGCCCACTGAAGCTCTCCACCGCTACAACTCTCCACCACTGGTCCACCTACCGATATAAGTTTCTCTCTACCCGCTGAAGTTTCTCTCTTTCTCTCTTTCTCACTCTCTGTTTAGTTCCACTCATGGTTCAAAGTATTAATATGCCTCTACGTATTGGCAAAGGCGTATCAGTACTTTAAACAACGCGAAAATATGATTTTTTTTTCAAAATTTGGTGTTTGGGGAGTTTTTAACCTATATTTTTCATTAAAAAAAGTAGGATCCCGAAACACCTGTAAATAGGCGTATCGGGACCCAAAAGATATGATACGATACGCCCGATACGAGGCGTATTGTATCAATTTTTTGAACCTTGGTTCCGCTGCTACACCACCATAAACTTTGTGCTTATGAACTTACCTTCTTTGAAACTGTGCTTGTATCAATGAAATAAACTTTGTGCTTGTATTAGTGAAATAAACTTTGTGTTTATTTTCTAGTTTTTAAGTAAAATTAATTATTTTACTTAAATTTTTAATTTTTATAAAATTTTAATGTTTTTATTAATAAAATAATATTTTTAAATATTTAAAAAATATACTTTTTAATTTTTTAATTATTTTACTATTGTTTTTATAAAAAAATAATATTTATCGGTTAATATTAATTCATTGATGTATTTTTCAATATATTTATCATATAAAATGTAAAAATTAGATATTTATGATTAACTGTGTAGATCATTCATAAAATGTATATGAGATACATGGAATCAAAAAGTGTGGTGTGGACTGGTCCACACCACGCCTATAAAATGCCACTGTGGTGTGGACTAGTCCAGTCCACACAGTTTGTCCACAGTTCAGAACAGTTGTGGATTGTGGTGTGGTGTAGATTGGTTCCTGCCACATGGTGTGGTGTGGACTAGTCCACACTCATCAATTTCTCATCCACAATACAGAACACCCCCTAATAACAAGACATTGAAGTTACCAAAATATGCTTATCATTGTTAATGCATTATCATTCACAATTTAAAGTTTCAACTTTACCCTCCACTAATTTACTTTGCTAGATAACCTTAAAAAATAATTCTCCTTACTCTTCAACTTTACCCTCCATTAATTGAATTCAACATTTTTTATATGGAATGATGGAGAAAGGATGGTATTTGCACCTTTCTTCAAAACAATAAGGGAGGTTTTTGTTAAGGTCAAAACACTAGGGAGTTTCATAGGATTGTTTGAAAACCCAAGGAGGTTTTTATAGTTTTTCTTATTTTTAAATGGAATTTAAATTGATTTTAAAATAATTAAACTATATTTAAAATTGACATTTTAAATTAACTTTTGAAATTAGTAAAAGTTAAATTTAATTAAGTATATTAAGTTTTTATTAAATTTAAATTCCTTATGAAATTTAATTAACTATATTAATTTTTTATTTTTCAGTAGAACTTAAGTTGGTTTTAAATTAGTAAAATTTAATTATAAAACTAATAATTGGTAGATAATCTTGTATTATTTTTATATTAATTTTAAATTGATATTAGTTTTTAATTTATCTTATTCCTTTTACTAATTAAATTCTTTTTATTATATTATTAATTAATAATAAATAATTATTTCTATTTCATTTAAGTAACTTACTAAATTATTTTTTATGGTTAACTAATCTTTATTATTTTCAAATGGAATATAAATGGATTATGATTTTAAATTTAAGTAGATTATTTAAGTAATAATATATTATTGAATATCTCAATTTCAATATAATTAATCTTTACTAATAATTACAATTAAATGTAAAAATATCTAACATATAAAATTATAATTAAATTGAAATGGATATAGATATAGATAAAGCTAATGAATTTTGTGAAATTTAATGGAGTAATTGAGATGAGAGAGAATTAGTGGCATTAGTTATTGAAGGAGAGGGTTAATGGCATAATTAATGAAGAGAGTTTAAAAAGAGTTAATGTAAAAAGGGAAGAGAGAGAGAGAGAGAGAGAGAGAGAGAATGGTAAATTAATGAGGAGTGTAAAATGTCTTAAAGGTGATTGCTTAGTACTTAAGTTATTTGTTCAATTTTAAAATGAGAAAATTCAAAAAAAAAAAAACCAAGAAAAAAGACAAGTGCTTTTGAGAAGAAACCAGAAAAAAGATAAGTGACTTTGAGATAAAACATAAAGTAGGAAAGTGCCAACTTGGCACATTCCATTTTAATATACAGATATAGATAAACCAAAAACCAAACAGACCATTTGGCTTATACATATTGATAAACCGAAACTGATCCAACAACTTTGAAAATCAACCATATTGGGTCGATTATGGCCAGTTTGGTCGGTTTGGTGATATATATGTACATGTGTATTATGCTATAAGTTATACGTTTTATTGTTGGGTTCAACCACTGGTGGTTTTGATTTGTCAAAGCTCTTCCAATATATATCATGTCTTTCCAGTAGCATGGATTTCTCCACCCGTAAACATATGATCAATTGCTTTTGATTCGGGTGTTGGGTTTGGTTCACTCAAATTTTGACAAAAGCCCAACACAACCCAAGCCCACCCAAATTGCATCCTTAATGTATTGATTTCTAATTTTGGTTCACTAAAAAAGTTTTCCATTATTAACATAATAACATCTTTATTTATATAAATTTTCTAAAATAAAAAAAGTCAATTTTGATATAAATGTAGATTAGTGGATTTGATAAATTCAATTTAATGTTATATTCTTGAATATTTTGTATACAAAATTTTTACTTTTTAAATAATAAATATGTTATAGTGTAAATTAAAATATTAATTAATAAATTATAAAAATGTAAATTTTTAAGATACATATCATGTGCAAATTTATAAATTTTAAGTACTAAAATAATTATTATATTATTAATATTTTATTTGTATGAATTTATTAAGAGTAGAAATCGATTTCTAATGTAAATGCAAATTTGATAGATTATTTGTTCTATTAACGTTTATAAAATACGAATTTTTAATATTGCTCTTTTTAATTTTAAGTTGGAGTTTTTGAACATTAACATATGGATTTGTTTGAATTACCATGTTGACAATAAAGTCAACAAAGTTTATTTTATTTCATTCATTATTATAAATTTTAAAATGGATTAATGGCTTAAGGAGTGTATCAGTTGGCTTAGACATACAGTGACTTGGGTTTGAATCTCTTTAACTACAAAGCTTTTAAAAAGTTGGAATTCGAATCACTTGTATGCTTTTAGTGGGTATGGGTTTCAATCATCATCATCATCCAAGCCTTATCTCAACCATATGGGCATATCAAAAAAAAAAAAACTAGTAGGTATATCATTAAGGATGTGGAAAATTAAAAAAAAAAAAAATAGTAGGTTGGTCATGCAAGACATGGGAAATTTATATCAATGATATACTTACTAGAGAGAGGAGTAATCATGGCAAATTTATAAATAAAAGTTGCAAATTTTCTAAAATCTACAGTAATATATCTTTGATCTTCTAATTTAATAAAATTTAATGAATACTTTCAGAAAATACATAAACAAAATCCAGTCATGACCAGAAATTGTAATAATTTTCAATGTTTTTAACTGAAAATTTCAGAAATTAAAGATAATAATTTATTAATAATTATTAACAGTAAAAAGTAATCAATAAATATCTGAAATTGTAATATATATTTTTCAGGAAATACATAATGAAATTTTCAAAAATGACCTGAGATTGTAATAAACTTCAATATTTTTTAACCGAAATCAATTATTGAAATTTTCAGGAATTAATGATAAAAATTTATTAATAATTGTTACATCAATTTATTAATAACTTAATTAACAGTAATTAATGAATAATCTAGAAAATTATTTGTGAAAAAAATAAATTTCTGGAAATAATTTATTGTTAATGAACAAGCCCAAAAAATAATTTTAAATAATTTACAATGCAAATTGTACAAAATTTCAATAATATTCCAAAAAGTACATAAATGTTATAACATTTCCAATATTACATTAATATATATTTTATTCTCAAATTAAAATTAATCAATAATTTTATGAAAATTTAATATTTCCAATAAAAGTAAGAAAAAATTATCTGAAATTTTACTAAATATTTTTGGAAAATAAATAAATGAAATTATTCATAAATTATATGAAATAATTATTTTTCAATATTACCTGAAATTTTCAGAAATTATATGATCTAATAATATGAAATATTCAGAATTTAATTTCAGACAGTCAATTACTGAAATGTTTTTCAATATTTTTAAGTGAAATTAATTACTGTAATTTTCAGAAACTAAAAATAATAAATTGTTAATAAAGGATTTTAAGAAATTAAAGATAATAATATTCAATATTATTGATATTTAATAATGTAATAAATTTCAATATTTTTAACTGAAATAAATTACTGAAATTTTCAAAAAAAATTATGCAGAATTAAAATCATAAAAATCTGAGAATTCTTATTAATATTAATTGTTTTAGTAGTTATCAAAAATTAATTATAGTAAATAATTGTTATTTGTTTTAATTTATCAAAAATGATATTTTTAAATAACAATGAATTACAATTTAAAATTAAAAAAAAAGAAGACAATAATTTTCACTTCCCTCAAGAGAAAGAAGATGATTTTAGGGTAAAACATATATTGAGATAGTTAAGGATGGAAATTAGAAATAAATTTGGAGTAAATAAATAAGAGAAAGTGGAAGCGATGATAAATAGGAATTACAGATAATTTAGGAGAGAGATTTTAGGGTAAAACATATATTGAGCTAATTAAGTAGAGAACTTATGTGGATAGAGAGAGTGAGAAAAGTCATTGTGGAGAGAGAGAGAGAGATTTTAGGAAGATTTAAGAGAGATGTTTCATAATGATTTTTAGGTAATTGGGGAGTAGGGATTAATGGGAGCAAAGAGAGGCTTGTTGATGTGGCCTAATGAGAAGGCTAGAAAGGGGTAGTAGAGAAAGGAGAGAGAAAATTAAGGAGAATGAAAGAAGGGGATTTGGAGAAAGGAGAGGCCATGTGACGTAGACAACCTTGGTTTAATGTTATACCCATTGTTAGATTATTATTAGCACTTAAATCATTTCTTACTATTTCTACTTGTGTCCTTCTTGGTCTATTCCTACCCCTCTTAGCCCCTTTCAACTTGCAATAATAGATCACTTCTTACTTAATTCAAGGCAACTACACCTACTTATTTTGTCTTAAATCCATCATTCAATTGGTAAATTTGGGTTGAATTTCTTGTTTAATTTAGGAGATTAAATCAGATTTAATATATAATTTATTACCAAATTATCAAAAATATACCGCCAAATATAAGTGTTGTAAGACTTGGATAAGACTGGAATGGGCTAGTGGTGTCAATAGACCGAGTTTGGGTTGGACCTGTCCGAATCAAAATCAGTTTAAATGGGTTGAATGGACCAATAAGATATATTGAATTAGACCAGTCCAGATTTAATCCATTGGGAGTATTTTGAATTGGTCAATTCAATGTTTAGATCATCCAAACTGTTCAAATTAATTTTAATTTAGATTAATGGGTCCAACCCAAACTTGGTTCATTGACACTCATACTCTTGTCTTATGTCAATAGATTGGATATTGGTTTAATCCGATCCGATCCAATATAAACTAGTACCATACCAAATTGGATTGGACCAATAATCTGGTCCATTAACAGCCACAGAAAGGATATGTCAGAAATGAAGTTATTCAAAGTAACTTAAATAGTAGTAGTGCTAATAGGAGATAAAATGAGAAAATGTAATAATGCTCTTTTATCCATCTACTTTTAATTGGTGCATTAGAAGAGGAAGAATAATATGTAGAGGTGTGCAAGAACAGCATTCATATGGACACTGTGAGAAGTAAGGAATGCTAGGATCTTTCAAGAGAGGAGAGAAGTCAACAAGAATTAAAGGAGTGCATCTTGTATAGGGATATCTTGTAGCTGAAATCTGTGGATTTATTTCACCCGTTTTCATCTGATGATCTTTGGAGGAATTGGACAGTAGTGGCAAATTGCTCGTCTCTGAGAAAGAGGGTGTCTGGGTGTGTATGAGTTGGAAACCCCTCTTGAAGGCTTTTTAGAACTAAATTTTGATGGCAGTTGTCAAGGTAATCCAAGTCCCTCTTTGGTGGGAGGGGTTTTGAGGAGTGAAAGTGGAAATGCGTAGTTCTCATATACATGTGCCCTTTAAGTGTGGGAGACACCGCAAGGGAAGAATTACTAGCTGCCCTTCAAGGGGTGTAGTTCGCAATACAACTAAGAGTTGAACAACTAATAATAGAAGGAGACTCCAGGTTGGTTTTGGGATGGTTGCAAAAACTAGAATCTATGGTTTGGTGCTTTAAGAATGAAATAAAGAAATTCAAATGGCTAACGAGAAATATGCTAGAACACATTGGGCAGGGAGATCAGCAAATACCATGGCTGATAGTTAGGGGTGTCAAATGGACTGGATTTGGTCCAATCCAGTCCAGTCCAATGTGAGTCCATTACAAATGGACATGGTCCAATCCAGTCCAATGAATATTTTAGACCAGAGACTGTCCAATCTGTTCAACTCAAACCTGGTCGATTGACACGTATGTTCTTATCTTCTATCAACGGACCAGATATTGGCTCAATCCAATATAAATTCATTATGGATGGACCAGGTCCAATCCAATATGTTATATTGGTCCGTCCAGTCCATCCAAATTCATTATGTCTTATTGGTCTTTCCAATCCATCCAAATAGATTTTGATTTGGACGGAGTCCAACCCAAAATTGGTCCATTGACATCTTACTGATAGTTTGGCCAAGCGGGGAACAAATAGGGAACACTTGTATTGGGTAACTGTAATCTATTTCTGGTTTTGGTTGTGTGGGGAGGTTGCAGCTCGTGCCTCCCATGAGACACGTGTACCTAATTTTATCAACTTTCTAATAAAATTATTTTCATTTTATCAAAAAAAAAAGAGAAAAAAATATAGAATAAAATGGTTTGGTCACCTGCAAAGAAGACTATCCACAATACCGGTTAAAAGTGATCAGTCATCACAATTGAAGATGCTGAAATAACGACTAGGGGTATACTAAAAAGGACGAGTTAATATATAGGAGCTAGGATCTGCTCCCAACAAAACATATCCTATCACACTTCTAACCTTATCCGTGTCACAAATAATCATGGTGAGATGTATGGGACTAAATCATGTTGAAATGGTATTTTGTTGGGAGCAAATATGATCTCAATTTAGGGTCCATTTGGTTCGTAGTCATCGAATTTGGAATCTGAATTGGAATCACCTATTCCCAATGCTTATTTGGTTAAGACGGGAATCAGAGTCAGATTCCAATCATTATTTTTTGGTTTTTCATTTTTGTATTAATTTATTAATATTTCATAGATATAAAATTATTACTTTATTAGCACTTTATTATGAATATTTTATAACACATTTATTTATAATTTAGTATTCTATTAATTATTTTTCAATATTGTTTTATTAGTACTTTATTATTATTATTTGATTAGTATTTAATAATCAATATCTTATTATTTATTATTAATTTATGAATAATTTATGAATATATTTGTTAGATAGTATGCCTTTAGTTCCAATCAGATTGATGTATATAGACAATTCTATATGAATAATATAAGTACATGATCATTTTATGTTCAAATGGTGTGTTTCAGTGGATTACTCCTTAAACCTTCCCTATGAATAGTGATTTGATTATTATGAGCTGAGAGGTTAAGGGCGAGAGACCATTAGAGGGCTAATAATCTGATGAACTTTATCTTACATAAGTCTGTTATTCTTAGGTTTACATAGGGTGGCTGAATCCAATGGTCATTTGTGTTTAAGTGTTGGGCTGAAACTGAGCCCAAACTGATTGGCTTAGGGTTCATTGCCCTTAATTAGTGAATTTGGCTTATCCCTTTTCACATGTAGGGCCGAACCCATGTGGACTTGTGCAAGACTTTTGCCAATCCCACACCACACAATATTCAAGCCTAAGTGGTCATGCAACGCGAAGATATACCCATTACTAATAAGATTAGTTTAAGAAAGTTGTCATGCGTAGACCTGTTCATGGGTCGGGCTGGGCCAGGCTTGGGCTGGTCTTTTGCTCTTCATTAACAAAAATTTTTTAGGCTCGAGCCCGAAGCCCGACCTGGAGTCTGAGCACCACTAGTGCCCTCTGAGATTGAGAGAATGGTGCTTGGGCTGAATCTGCGAATTCCTGGGAGTTTGAGAGTGAGAATAGAAACTAAAAAAGTGAGAAGATAAAAGATAAAAATAGTGCTGGTCAGAGAAAGAGAAAGAGAGAGCTCACTGCTGGAGAGAGAGACAACCTAGATCTAGTGGCGCCAACCGCTGATGCCTAAGTTCGCAGAGTGAAAACAGTGCGCCTAGGTTCTAGTGGCACCGATTGGAGAGAGAACTGAGAAGATAGAAGACTTAGTTATGAGAAGAGAAAGAACTGAGAATGAGATGATAGAAGATGAAAATGGTGCCAACTGGAGAGAGAGAGAGAGAGACGACCTAGTTCTGGTGGCGCTAGCTGCCGATGCCTGAGTTTGCAGGTGCAATTGGGTTCGCAGATTGTGAGAGTTTGAGAGGGAGAAATGAGAGTCGATTGAGAGTGTGAGAATGAGAAATGATAATGAAAAGAAAAGATTTAAGAATTTAGGGTTAGGGTTAGGTAGTTTGGGAATTTAGGTTAACTTATACAAAGGTCGGGCTGGGTCGGGCTTGAGCCAGGCTTTTTTAACAAATCCCGAGCCAGACCTACAAAATAGTCAGGCTTGGGCTTTTAGGCTCGAGGTCAAGCCTACGGGCTTAAATGCATGCTCAAGCTCGTCCGAGGGTCGGGCCGACCCGTCGGGCTACCCGGCCAATGAATAGTTCTAGTCATGCAACATAGATCAAATATGGGTATAGAGCACTCATTCTCTTAAGAAGAGAATGTGCTTATCTAAATATGGATAACTCTTTATCTAAATCTGATTTGGATCAACTCTTAATAGGATTAGGAGAGTGTTCTATATAAGGGGTAAGAGGGAGGGGGCCAACCATCATTTCTCTCCATTCTCTTGCTTTCTTTCTCTTCTCCCTTTGCACCCAAAACACTAGTTTGAACCAACTATGGTAGGGACTGATTTCCAACAATTCTGCTATGTTTTTAGAAGAAAAACATCAGAGTTATTAGGCTCACATTTCTAGATTGATCCATGCCAGTTGGGATTTGGTTTTGCAGAAATGGTGTTGTTGAATCAGCTTTGCACACACAACTGTGTCATCTTTAGTTTGATGCTGATTTGGGTCTAATATTGGATGTGAACAACCACTCTAGGAGCTTCATTTTGTGGACTCTGTATTAGGTATAATTTGGTTTTAATTTTGGGTTCAAATCTGGTCCAATTCAGCATAAGATCAATTAAAAAATCCATGTTTCAAAATACCAAGAAATCGGATCTCAAATTGGGTTGGAATTTTTTTTTAAATCTGACCAACAGTTGTAACAAATCAAGTATGTTTAATCAAGCTTTCAGCCCTTCCAACAATTTTATTATTTCATTACTAATTTATTAATAATTTATTATTTTATTATTAATTTAATTATATGATATTTATATTTTATCTGTAATTTATTATTATTATTATTTATTAATTAATATCTTTGGTTGTTATGAATTTATTAATTTTTTATTATGGTACTATTATTTTATTATTTTACTAATATTTTATTAAGATCAAGGTTTGTAGTTTTTTTGTTAAGAGTTCTTTACTTTTTGGTAGACTCTAGAATGAGAATTGTATTCTTAAGGGAGGAGCTTGTAATGGCCATTCTCCCTATATGGGGGGAATTCCATTTCGCCAAGAATGGGAATCAGAATCCCATCCTGACCAAACAATTGGTTGGAATCAGAATGGGCCGTTTAGATTCCAATTATAGAAACCTATTCCAAGGAACTAAATAGACCCTTAGAGAGCTCATAATTTAAAAAAGGATATGATACATTGAACAAAATAGAAAAAGCAAAACAGGACTCATGTAGCCAACCTCATAGATATAGTTAGGAAAATACATCGAGACCACTTGATCCATGACCCAATTGGCCAGTTCCAATATATAGGGGTACTTTTTCCAAGAAAAATGTTGAAAAACTTTGAAACTAAATTCATTCTTTTTTAAACAAGTATAACTAGAAAGTGTTTGTGACATTTTGATCTCAGAAAAAAAACAATTAAAAAAGAAAGATGTATGTGAGATCCATGTTGGTGTTAGGAGTGCAAATTTCAACCCTAACCCAATCTGAGCTGTTGAACCCCCAACCTTAACCCTAACCCGATCCAAAAATTTTGGTTTAGGTTGGGTTCTGGTTGAACTTGGGTTACCCTGACTTCTATATTTCTTTTTGCCAAATGTTCTTATTTTCTAGATTTAAGGGTAGTTTTAGCATTATTATATGATAAAGAACATAGCTTTCATGTTTTAGGAAAAAAAATTGCCTCTATACTTGAATTTTTGACATACAAGGTTAGATTGGGTTAGGGTTGGGTTTGGGAACAAGGGTAGTTGGATTGACATTTGATACCCACTCTACAATTTGACACGTGTTCTTGTCAAATCAATAACTGTTTTAGGAAAATTATAGAATCAATCATTCAATGCACGTATGGGCCCCTCTATAAATAGAGACTTATAATGGGAAAAGGGATCATTCTTCTTCACCCAAATTCCTTGACCAAATTCTAATCTCTTCATTACTCTCATCGCGCCAATTTGTAGGAAATAAAACATAAAATACATAGATATACATTTATATTAGAGATGACAATTTTTTCCATTTTTTAGGTGTTCTATTTCATCTCATTTTAATTGAGGCAGGTTTCTTAATTGCATATTGGGGTTTGGTCAAAGTTTTAAAAAATAAATTTGCAAGTAAGAATGACTAAATAGAGCAAATTCGGAGATCCCCATTCCCTAAGGGACAGGGTGGAATTAGGATTTCCAGCCCCGATGAGGCATTTAAATTCAGGATCAAGAATAAAGCATGTAAAACCCAGTCCCACCCGTTTTTATTGCTATTCCTATTATGGAAACATAATTAATATATACATACATACATACATAAATTCAAATCGATGGATTCATATTTTTCAACTCTAATTTGAACTTCAACCCAAACTATTTTTTTCGGGCTGGGTTTCAATTAAGCCGCCCCTATTGCCATTTGAAAGGTACTTGCCATTGCCAAGTGCAGTGTTTCTATATTGTAATGCCAAGTGTAGTGTAGTGTTACAACTTGGCATTAAATCTTGTCGGTTGATATATATACATATATATATATATATATATATATCACCTGCGACTGTCACCTTTTGTCCTTTCTTAAAACCGATCTGATTTTCAATTCTAAAATCCAAATGTATCAGATCCGATCAACTCTCGGAGTCATCAAAAAGAAATTTTTTTCTAGTTCCAAACGGATCGGATTGGATTGGATAACAACCGGTTTTCAATTGTAATTCATCGGATTTTCAAAATTATAATTTGAATTCGAATTTGGATTCAACATGGGAAACTTAAACAAATTTAAGACCAATCAACCGGCGTCATACAAGTAGGAATCAATCAGTGGTTTTCATCAAAATTTATGGAGGGTTGTAATTGGTCAAAACATTTTTTATTTTGTGTTTTTTTGGTATTATAGAATTCTCCTTCTGACTTTTATGTTAAAAAAGGAATTGAATTTGAAAGTCACTTCCATTCCAAATATAGCAGATCCGATAGACTCTTGGAATCATTAATTTTTTTCTTCTTTGGGTAAACAAGTAATTCATTTATAAGGCTTAGATTTGGTAAAGATATCCGATCTGAATTGGATAAGAATTCATTGGATTATGATTCGAATTTAAATTTGAATGACTTATCAGATATCTGATTTGAATTCGATTAAAAATTTTAATGATATAATATAAATAATACATAAATTATATATAATATTTCATAGCTAGTAGATTAGATCGGGTTGTGGCGAATTAAATTAGGGTTTGTAAAGGTTTTCTTACCTTTCTTTTCTTTTTCTTTCAAACCAAATACAGCTTAAATGGATTTATTGGATCTGATTTATTAGAATCAAGAGGTATCTGAATCCGACTCTTATCGAATCTAATTCAGGTTCGAAGCAGATTTGATCCGATTTATTTGCAGCACTATTCAATTTAACCCAAACAAAGACAACAATAACGGTTGGAGCATTGAAGGTGTAAGTTTCCAACCAATTTTCCCTTTGAGAAATGGTTGGAGTATTTAAGTGAATACTTTAAAGAAGATATTACTATGTAATAGATAAGTATTGAACCTACCCATGTGAAGAAGTCGTGTTCTTCCTTCCTTCTATTAAGCCAGCGCCATTAATATTGTTCATTTATTGTAAGACATGATGGACCTAGTTGCTAATGAATGCACAAAATACTCCTTTAAAATCTGTAGACAAACTTTGAAAGAGAGATCAGACCGACAGGGAAAGTAGAGAAAGTAGAGAAATATTCAATCTTGTTTGCAGAAACCTCTTCCTTATTAGTGTCTCTTCTTCACCACTAGAGCTAAAGATGGTATGCTCTCTTTTACCATCCCTCTTATCATCTTCTACCACCTCTTGTTTTTTTCTTTTAGATCTTGTTTTAAAACAACTGTGTTTGTTTAGAGTGCAAAAAACTTTAGCTTGGGCTAGATGGGGGCATTGGTATCAGTATCCTTGAACCTGTGTGTATGCAGTTAAACGATGGAGTTGATGGTGCAGATACTTAGGCTGTGTTTGGTTTGAAGGAAAGTGGGGCTTAGGGATTTTCGTTTTCATTTGATTTTGAAATGTTACATCGGTAAAAACAAAAACATCGTTCTTGAAATTTGTCTTAGAAGGTGAAAACAAGTTGGTTTTGTTTCAAAAAAGCAATACACATGCTTTTGGAATTACCAAAATAATGGTTTTAAAACAAAAGCAATCGTTGTAGTGTGGAAATTATATGATTTATGGAACATGATATTAAATAAGTAGATGAAATACACGTTTTTTGAACTAAAAATCTATGGACATATATGCAACCAACAACATGTTCTTTGTGTTTTTGTTTCGAGAAACAATCTGTTTTCAAACAAGATGGTTTTGATTTATTTTTGGAACCGATAAGAAAAAAACAATTCATGTTATAGAATGCCCTCTAAATTGTTTTCTTGTTGTCAGTTCCAAAAATAAATCAAAACCATCTTGTTTGAAAACAGATTATTTCTTAAAACAAAAAAGAAAACATGTTCTTGATTGTGTGTTTATTTTTGTTTTCAAAATTAAAACTAAAAACATGTTTTCATTTGATTTTTGTTTTCTTATGACATCACAATTTTGTATATATAATATACTGAGGCAATATTAGACACGAATCAAATACAACACAGAGCTAGTGAATTTGGAACTATCTTTTTATGCTCCCAAAAACTTGCACAAATCGTGTCAATCTATCGATGGGAATTTGGCATTAATTCATTTAAAGTTTCAAATATTGGATCATGGATGTATAGATATATGTGTTTTAGTTTTAATTTAGAGTTATTGGTTTAAATTATATTTGGATGAAATACTATTATATGTGGACAATTGCATTTTTATTTTACTATTTAAATTTATTTATTGTTTAATTTAAATAGATTAATCATGCTGGTTTCATGTTAATTCAAGTTGTATGCATCATTTTAGTATAGAATTAAATTAAATGGGTTATCAATTTGAAATGGGTGAATGGAAAACTAAAGAGGATAGGGTCAAAAATAAACATTTTCAAAAGAAATTAATACTAGGTAATAAAATAAGAGAAAGGATATTAACCACAACTTCAGTAATAAGAAATTATTTAGGCAAAAAAAAAAAAAAAGAACCGCGAATGAAAAAAGTAATAAGAAGTAATTTGTCACAAGTTGACGGGATTGGAATAGCCAGGGGTATATAATCGTGGGTTGATAAGAAATGATTTAAAAGGCTCATAAATTAAGAAAGGATATGGCATTGGATAGAAACATAAATAGCAAAACAAGATTCATGTAGTCGGCTTTATATAGAGATGTCAATGGGTCGGGTTAAATGGTAAAGTTGGGTTGACCCAATCCTATAGGGTTTGGTTAGGATCAGATTTATATTATCTGGGTGTAGGGTTGGGTTAGATAGGGTTTTGGCTCTTTGACCTCAGTTGGGTGCCATCCCTACTGGATACTCCCATATCTTTAAAGTTAGGATTTCTTTGTATGTTTGTTTTGGTTCTTCATAAACACTTAGGAACTCATCAATCAAATTTTAACTTAAATTAAAGGCTTTTAAGTTTTCAAAATGTATTATAAAAATATATTTAAAAGACAATGAATTGGGTGGGGTTGGGTCCATATTTAATTAAAAACTATTAGGTTAGGTCAAGTCAAGTCAGGTTCAGTTGGGACCATCGAAGGGTTTGGTTAGGGTTGAGGCAACCTGTACCGAACCCAATTTGCTCCCTAACCTCATACATATAGTTTAGGAGAAAACTTCAATAATGATGATATGATGATGATGTTCCAATTAGGTAAATGGTTGAATTTAACATTTAAGCTCAGTTTAGAAGGAGTATAAATACAAATTTGGAGAGTATAAAACTTTGTATTTTATATATATATTTTTACTGTAGATATTTGTATTTATAATTCATCCAAACTGAACCTTAAGGAAGTATCCAACTTGAAAGCTTAATGGCTTTTCCATCCCGGTGAAGGGTCAATGGTCCAATTGTCTAGGTCAAACATGTTTTCTTAATATATCAGAATTAAATAATAAATATATTTAAAATAGAGAAAAATACAAAGCCTAATAAAAAGGGCATTTTCTAATGTTATATATACATCATATTAAATAAAAATAAAAACATGTGAGATAAATAAGAATTATAATGACGCAATTAAATGAAAAAGATACAAAACAAACAAAACAAAAAAGGGAGTTAATATTTGACTCATGGTTCATTGATATATATTTATATATTTTTATAATATATATTGTAAATATAAAAAAAAAACGGATAAATTGAAAAACTGAATTGGTCAAAAACTGAATCAATCAATCAATTAACCGATTGGTTTCGGTTTGTTGTTTTTCAAAATCAATTTATGAAAGCTATTGATTACCATGAGCACCTGTACCTGTTGATCAGGTCAAATGGTTCAACGGTTCAATAGATCCAGTCACTAATGCTGTGTTTGGTTCAAAGGAAAAAGCAGGGAAAGGAAGGGAATTAGGGAAATGTAGGGAAACTATTACAAACCTTGTATAGGTTTCCTTACCTTTCCATCACTTTCCCTGCTTTTTCCTTCAAACCAAGCACAGCCTAAGGGTATGTTTAGGACCATTGTCATTTTCTTAGGTAACGTTTGTGCAAAAAATATTGCTTTCTTAGGTAATTTGGGATCTAATGCACATTTTTTATTATTTATTTATGAAAGCTAGCGCCTTAGACACCAAATCTATACTATATATAAAAGTGAGAATGCAGATTGGAAGCTTTTTTGGACTAAAATTACCCCTATCTTAAAATATTAACTCCCATTTTATCTTATTAAATCCTATATTAGGTTATTTTTCATTAACAAATGATAATAATTAGATCTATGCCAATATTTTTAACAATATAAACCTCTTATTTTAAAACTAACTCAATAACAAAACCATTCTTTAACAAAGTGGTGGCTAAGAAATTCATCCATCCCAATCAAATTGATTAACTTACATAGTCATAGTTAGTTAATAAAATTTTTAAAATAGAAATAAATATAAAAATTATAAAATATAGAAAAAAATAGACACATTTATGATATTTTATTAATAAAAATAAGTGTAATAAATAAGAATTATTTTTATTGTTAATGAAAATTAAATACATAATTTAGAACTAAGCAAAATGAAATTATTTTATTGTTTGGCAAAGATCAATAGTTCAACTTTTGGGTCAAATTTGTTAGTGCTTAATGTCATAAATAAATAAATATTAATAAAATATAAAAGTACAAAACAAAAAGAAATACATAAATTTTGCAAAAGAACATTTAGGCACATGTATAATATCATATAATTATCATATTAAACAAGAAGTGTGACATATCAAAATTATTTTTATACATAGAAATACAAAAAGAATTATAGAAAAATTGAACACATCTATAATTCTTTATTTACACTACTAATAAAAATATGAATAAGATTATGAAACATTCTTTTAACTAAACTTAGGCCCCATTTAGTTTGTGGGAATAGGGGTCTGAAATTGGAATCAGAATGGGCTACTCCGATTCCAATTGTTTGGTTGGGCGGAATTGGAATCCTATTCCCATTCTTGCTGGAATAGCATTCTCCCATTTGAAGGAATGGCCATTCCCTGCCTCTCCCTTGGGAATGAGATCCCATTCCTGCTGATTTTAATTCCCATTCCTATTTGAACCAAACAGACTATGGGAATGGATCATTCAGATTCCAATTCCAGAGGATTCCGATTCTGACTACGAACCAAACGAACCCTTAGAATGAGTTAACTGGACTTTAGGGTTATTCATAAATCGACGGTTCGGGTCGGTTTCGGGTTTTCTTGTGTGAAAACCAAAACCGACCCGAACCGAACCGACTTAGTTCCTACTTAACTATTTAAATATAATCTATATAAATATATATTTCAATTTTAAATTAAATCGACCTAATCTATTTAAATATACATTTTGGTTTTAATTTAAATATATTTTATATTTAAAACTGTTAAATAAAGATATTTCAGTTTTACATAAAAACTGAAATATCTAACAATCCAAACTTGCACCACACAGGCACATGGGCCATAGGGGGCATGGATGAACTTTAGAGCCGAAACCGACTCAACCCGACTTAAACTGACCAAGTCGGTTTTACTTAACATTGGGTCGGTTTTGATTTCCATCTCAAGTAACCTGGCTAGGTCGGGTCGATTGGAAAAACCTCAATAAATCGACCCAACCCGACCCGTGAACAGCCCTACTAAACTTCATAGCTAGGGTGATCATCAAAAACCGAAAAACCTAATTGAATAGGTGATAGTGAACCGAAAATTCTGGTTAACTAAATCGGTAGGTTTGGTTTTAATTTGATATTTTCAAAAAAAAAAATCAAAGATATAGATTCGATTTTGGTTATATATTATATTTAGTATTTTTATTATATTTATATATTTATTTATAAAATATATTATAAATATAAAAGTATAAACCGAACTGATAAACAAAATAACCGATTGGCTTCAATTCAGTCTTGATTACCAGTTTTCCAAAAATCAATAGCATCAATTGGGTTTGAAAAAGAGAGCCATATTAACCCAACTGTGAACACACCTACAGATAGCTGTTCGTGGGATCAATTCTTCCACACGTTTGGGAATACCAATGGACTCTCTAACTATAACGCCTCACATGCGCCCAATAGCACATCTCAATTGTGCGTTGGGTGCATCTCCTTATAACATTTTAAGATGATATTTCGAATGCATGCTTAGATGTGAATGTTAGGAATATGTGGGATACTCTCCGTGGGGAGTCCATTTGAATCCCACATTTGGATCTTACCCACAGAAAAACCTAACTGTACATTGAGAATATCTCCTGTATTGCGGTATCCTGTCTGGAGTGATCACTTATTTGCAAAATCATTAATTTTACAGTCCATAAATTAATGGGATGAATCTAATTAAATTCATACTTAACCCTAAATTTTAAATCCATCGGCAAATAAAACCAGTGTTTCATCCCTCCAAAAAGAACAAAAAAAAAACTGTATTTCATCCCAAAACATACTGGTTTAGCATTAATTCTCTAAATCACAAAAAACCCAGCCAACAGTTCTGACTTCTGCAAATAATATTTGATAAACTTTTTATGCCATTTTCTATTTTTCTTGTTGGTGTAAGAGATTAAGCCCTTCAGAAATTACAAATTCCAAACGCCCTGGACAAAACGTGCGGTGGGGCTTGCTCAAGGCCCACGGAGGCCCACTATTTTGAGCCTACACAGCCTTTTCTAAACACGTGCCCAACTATTTTTTATTTGGGCACGTCCCATTTTTAATAAACCGGTTCCTAACTAAACCACTAAAAAATACTGTTTAAAATAAAAACGACAAAAACTAAAATCTTCTGGTATTTTTCTATTTTGTGTTTGAAAAACAGAAAAGCATTTTTTGGTAATAACAAAAAAGCATTTTAAATGATGTGCCCATATCAAACCCCCCAGAAGGCCAGACTACCGTAAGGCTGTAACTAAACATAAAACAATAAGAAAATAGCTCGTCCCTCGTCGTCTTTTCAAATAAAAGGCTCAATCAAATGCAACTGGGTCGGTATTTCCCAGAAATTGGACAGACAGAAATTCTTTCATTAATCCTCTTTCCCCCTCCTTTCTTCTCGGCCGTCAGCATACCCAAGGAGGGACCTCTGCAACTCCAAAACATAGAAGAAGAGAACCAACCAAACCTCCTCAACACCAATTTCGATCTCAGGAACAACAAACTCGGAGTTCAATCACTCTCCTTCTCCAAATGGTACTCTCTCTCTCTCTCTCTCTCTCTGTATCTCTATCCACCGTCGGAACCCAAAAGTTTTTTGTTCTCCTTCGTACAAAAAAGATGGCGGTTTCATCATCATATTGGAATCCTGGAAGGTGGTTTTTGGTTTGTTGGTTAAGTGGGTTTCTGACTCAAATGACAAAAAACCACCTTTCTTTTGATTCTAGTGGATGTGGACGAAAAGAGAAACTGGTTTTCCGATACGGGCAAGCGGTTTTCAGACGAATTCCCTGTATACTTTGTCTCTACTCTCTCCTCTGGTTTCCATAGAAAAAAGTTCCCAAATGCGGCATTGCTTTTATATTATTTTATTAACATGCGCCGGGGTTGGCAGGATTCTGCTTTTTCAAGTTTCAACCACCACTCCCATTATTCGATATGTGTCTTGTTTTAAACTCACCCGCCGATTATAAAATTGCGGCTGGCAATATCTATCATGCGCACGTACGTAGGTTCGCGTACACAGTGGACAACCCGACGATATCTGTGCTTTCCAGGAATTTTTCTTTTTCTTTTTTTTCTTGCTTTTTGTCGATTTTTTATCACCGTTCACAGAGTATAAATAGTTGGACGTATATGATTTTCTGTAGCTCGCGATGCAGTTGATAATGTTTGAGATCAGTTACTATGGTGTTGTGCAGATCAAGGAAGCGAAGGTTGAGCTGAATGCAGTGCTCACACCGCCGTTGTCGTTGGAGAGTGGATCGGCCGCCGATTACAGAGCTCCGAATCTTGTCCAGCGTGTCTTGAGCCTCTTCGGGAATGTACGGCCAGGATCTGATCTTTCAAGTTTTGTGGTAAGTTCTAGTTCTTCTAGTTCTATTTTATTTATCCCTGACGTGAGGCTCGGCTTGTTCTTGCTTCTTCTTCAAGGGTGACACATGGGTTCATTGGGTTGAGGGATGCGTCACGAAAAACGTTTCGGTTTCTTTCTCAAGTAGAGAAAATAAAAAAAGCAAGACAATGTGGAACATCAATAGGATATTCACACGTGGCTATCGATTTTTGCCAGGTGTAAAGGCTACCTGGGATTCAATTTGGCTCAGTTATGTCTTATGTGAGCCGAGACTGCCAAATCAGGTCCATGCCACATCTTGGGCCCACCTTACTGCCACCTTGGAAGAATCCCATAATGCTAGTAACTAGTAAGATTTCAACGCTTCAGACGGCTTTTTCTTCTTCTTTTCAGTTTTCAGCTGGGTTAGGTGGAAGGAATATGGGCTTCCAGCTTGCATAGATTTAGCCCGGCCCACTTTTAACGTTGACTGCTCCACAATGCGACTTCTGGCAGTTTATGTGAATTGACGAAAATGCCACTGCGTGCGTGATGGATATAAAACTATAAATCGACTGGATGGGCCAGACATTAGGTTAAGAAAAAGATGGTCCAACTGCAGATATTGGGTAGAAGGAATAATTGGGTTTGCAACTAATACAGATCCAGCCCAGCCCACTTTTGTAGGTTGACTGCGCAATATGCGACTTCTGGCAGCTTCTCCAGTGAATTGACTAAAATGCCATTGCATGTAATTTGCACCACTTAAAAGATTTAGAACCCCGGTCCATTTTGATGAATACTAGTTGATTGGCTACCATATAAAAAACAATATAATCCAATTTTCACGCGTTATAACAGGTGGGCTGTGTTGGGTTCTGGGCCAATAGAAACCCAGGCCCAGGCCCGACCTGAGGAAAAACCCACCTAAACCCAAACACTTTCAGGCCCGTGTTGGAGTCTATCGGGCATATATATAAATTACCTGTCACAATAAATGAATTGTATTTGTTATAGATGAGTATTTTGACTCTCTACAAGCTTAAATTATAATATACTTATTATAAAACCCCAATGAAATCAAGCTATAGTTGAATTTTCAAAAATAAAGTAAAATACTTGCTCAAAAAGTCATTTTCTAATTAGTTATAAGATTGAAGGTGCCAACTGGTTCAGTTGGTAAAAGCTCTAGCTGGTTGTAGCGGATACTTGTATCAAATCCCACCTTCACCAGGGTTGGGGAGTAATGAGTTTGGGGGCTGAGCTGCCCCTAAGGGTGATTATGGCCCAGGCCCACGCTCAATCCAGCCCTATGATATGTCATATAATATATGGATATAACTATTTTATAATTATAAAATATAGAATATTGTATATAGTATGTATTATAGTTGTGATATTATAACATATATATATATATATATATATATATATATATAATATAACATAAAATCATGGTTCAAAGTATTAATACGCAGAGGCGTATCGGTACTTAGAAACACATGGAATCAACTTTTCTTTTTTAGTTTTTTTTTTTTCAAATTTTGGTTTTTGGGGAGTTAAAAAGGGTTTTTTTTTATTAAAAAAGGGTGGGGTCCCAAAATAGGTACGATACGATTCGCCCGATACAGGGTGTATCATATCGATTTTTTGAACCTTACATAAAATAACATGTATACATATGTACAAATAATTGGTTCAAGTGAAAAACTTATAACCAATCAACTAGTATCATAAAAGTGCTAACCAATTAGGTGGTATTTATCAAAATTCCCGGAGGGTTTTGATTGGTCAAAGCTCTTCCAATATCATATCTTTCTCACAACATAGATTTTTTCATAAATAAAAAATTTAAACATCTGCAGGCTGGGCCAGAACAGAAAACCTAGGCATAAGCTTCGAATTTTCATTCATGGCTGAAAATGCTGAACCCTACCTACCCTTTTGTGTAGCCTAATGAAACCCCCCAAAAAAATAAAAAGCTATAACAAAAGCATGCCAAGAACTCGTAACAAATTATTTAAAATTTAAAATTTCATTCCTTTTATTTTTATTTTTCAAATGCAGGTACCACCTCACTTTAATCTTCCAAAGTCACACCTTCAATGCTTTGGAGAGTCAGTTTATTGCATTGGTGATGATTTATTGCACAAGTGTGTGGCTGGAAAGAACCCCCTTGAAAGATTTGTAGCTGTTGTTGCATGGAGTATATCAACTGCCCGACCAATGATCTTCGGTGTTGCTCCCTTTAATCCTACTCTTGGGGAGACACACCATGTTTCCAAGGGGACCTTGAATGTTCTACTTGAGCAGGTAATCAATTTCTTAGTTATTTACCATTCTATTTACAATCTGTTCTATCTCATCTTATGTGGATTATTACTCCAAAAGAATTTGAGTTGACCTGGTACATGGGTCATGGGTTAGACATTAATAATTCTCATTTATTACACATTTTTTAATATATGATGTTAGAGATGTGTACACTTTTTCTATAAAATTTATGAATTTTTTTATTTTTATTATTTAATTTATGGCATCTTAAGTTAACTTGTTTATGAAAATTTATTTTTATCATAATTTATAAAATTTACAGAAATCTACTTTTGGAGCATTGGGTTTTATCAATTTTTCCAATCCATAATCAAATCAGCTGTGAGACTGGTTGACCCATCTCCCTAAACAAGATTTTGTGTCAATTTGACCACCCAGCACTTGTATGCAAAAAACAGTTGACTTTGTCAATGACCCAATAATCCATCTGGTTGAATCATTGTACTAATTGACTTGGTCAACATCATTATATGCTTAGATATAATCCACTTGATCAATGAAACAGTGATCCATGGCTTACAACTTTGATATTGATAGACATTTCACCATGTAGAGAAGGGGAAATTTTTGGGGATATTTCATTAATTTTCCTAAGATATTTGGAAAATCTAAAGAAATTAAGAAAAAAATTCTAAAAGCATGGAATTTGTTAAAACTTTATGGAATTGTTGTGAAAAGCATAAGTGCAATTTTAATGTTTAAAAAACTAAAGCAAACAATTTTAATATTATCTGTTTTTGTCTCCCATTTAGTTCTTTTAGCCATCCCTTCTTTACATGTGACATTTACTTGCCATTTTGACTTTTGTCACCATATGTGTTGATTAGTTTGAAATTTCCTTTCTTGTAGTTATAGTCTTTTTCCTTTTTCATTTATATTATAGTAATTTAGTGAGTCATATCAGAATAATAAGACAATCATCCAATCATTGATCCCAATTTTTTAGGAAAATATTTTTATAAAAATTCAATGATTTTATTGAAATATTAGTAAGTTTCAATAATATTCTAAAATTTTAAACCTTAAGGCTCAGTTTGGAAGGAGTGTAAATACAAATATATAGAGTGTAAAACAACACAGTTATTTTAAGAACTTTCCCTCAAGGCTGCGTTTGGAAACGATGCAAATAAGTGTGAATGCAAATATGTAGAGTGTAAAATGGTCCATATAAATTGCAAAGTTGGATTAGTTTTGCATTGACAATTTTACCTTTCTACCAAACAGACTTTTAGCTGTAATGGATGCAAACACGAATTCCAAGAAAGCATATGCCTTCTTTTATCAAAAGTCCACTTGAATGCAAATTTACTTCTTTTTTATTGATGTACTTTTACATCTTATTATCGATGTAAATATGCATTGGAAAATGTGTTTTCTGTCATTTGTTGATGTATAAATGTAATGTTGCCAAACACAGGCAAAAGTGAACCAGAGTGCAAATTTACCATGAACCAGGATTTACACTCCATTTGCATTGTTTCCAAACACAGCCTAAATCTATAGATTACCAATGAAATTTCAAATATCGCTGATTTATCAGCAATGTATTGAAGATGTTAGGGGAAACATTTTTTGAATATTTTGTATAGCCCCCTAGTGAAATGGGGAGATTTTGGAGATATTTCGCCAACAATCACTAATATGATGAACCACTAGACTCTTTCTTTTTTTTGTTTTGATAAATTCAGAAAGGGGCTACACAGAACGGGGGGAAGCATGTCCCCACAAATCGAAAACAGCTAATGACTCTTAGAGGTCTAGAGGTCTAGGAATGGAATTGGTTGGTACATCATTAGAGTGAACATAATTAGCTAACCAATCTGCAGCAAAGTTCCCTTCTCTATAGGTGTGACGATACTCCACCTTGCCTTCTAATCTCTCGAACAGCTCCCTGCAATCCTTGATGATCGGCATTACTCTCCATGGGGGGCTGATGCTCTCTTCAAACAATCTATAACCAGCTTGGAGTCACCCTCGATGATGATGAACCTGTCAGGAAAATTAAGTGCCACATTGTGGGCCTCCCAAGCAGCCCAGGCTTATGTTACATTAATAGTAGATTTGCCTAATTTGTAGGCCTTAAGTTCAAAATATGGCCCATACGACCTCGGGCCACACAGGCAATGGTGCAGATTTCATGGATACAGGAGGCATCAAAATTAATTTTAATAATCTCAACATTAGGCTCTGTCCTATCTGTTTTTATTTTTATTTTTCAAGTTACAATCTTTAGGGTATAGGATACATAATACCTTACCATTTCAAAGGAAAAAAGAAAAGAAAAAAAAAAAAGAAGATAGAAAAGGTCGATCAAAATCTGAAATTCATCCACACTTAAAAAGCTCAGCATCTTTGTTCTGCTAGGAATTTATACCAATGCCTGTGATTACAGTTATTGAGGTGAAAAGCACTTTAGGATGTTGCTGAATCTTCCAAGTGCAGATGCCAACATCAACAGAATTTTTCATAAAAACTAAGGGAGTTAACAATGACAACTTTTTCTGTTTGAAAGAAATGTCCAAAGTGACAGATTATCTTTTGAGAAATGTATTCATGGTTCAATCATCCTTAAAAAGTTTGCTACATGTGTTATCAATTTGTGTATCTTAACAGGTCAACATTTTGCATAAGAATTTTCCTAGTTGATCAATTTTTGTGAAGATTGATTCAAACTCCATTTAAGAAATTGTTTATGTATTGTAATAAATCAATGATTAATTATATGGTTTTCTGTTAACTATTCGATTGAATTATGTGTTGTCTCAAACTTATGCATTACTATGCAGGTCTCACATCGTCCCCCAGTTACTGCTCTACATGCAACTGATAGAAGAGAAAATGTTGAAATTGTTTGGTGTCAATACGCTGCCCCAAAATTCAATGGTATCTAAACTCTTCTGACTCAGAACTAGGATGATATTAGTAGTTTACTACTTTTTAAATCATTCAACATGAAATAACTACAATGATTTCTCACAGTTCTGACAATCTAACTTAGATATTCTATGAAAAACTTCATCTTTGTGGATTGACTCAGAAGCTTAATTCTTAAATGTGTCTTAAAGGCACCCCTGCCCACAAACCTTATTATGTACCTCACAGTCCACACCTTAGGAGCCATCCCACAGGATCAACACATATACTTATCATATTTGATATGCCAATCAAAACTTACAATGCAAGAAAAGGAGGCACTATTTATTTGATATAACATTATTGTTACATCATTCGAGTATCTACTCAACTACAGCTTATCCTTATTATTTGAGAACAGCTATCCATATTCTGCTCTGTTATTCCAGTTTGTTTAGGATCATAGGTACTATAAGTAGTATCCTTAAGTTTTCTACCATTTATTTTATTGTGCGACTGTAATTTGTTGTCTATTAGGGAAGTTATGTCCATTTTTATAGTATATCCTTAGTTAATCGTTATGGTCTAGATGAGTTCAGAATTGAGGGATATGATCTAAAGCCAGTATATCTTTCTTATTGGGTATGTCTGATAAGTTTTTCCCCCAGAGATAATAAATAATAATTACTGTTCTAAATAGCTTCTTCTTTTTTTGGTATTGTTATAGATAGATGAAATTGACATTTCGTTTATGATTAATCTATAGTACACTTGGAAAATTTCATAACTGTGCACATCTAGTTCCATGTTTAACATCATCCTAATTGAATCAAGGGAGGAGGAAGAACAATGTGAAAACAAACAAATGAAGTCAATTCAGAGGATGTGAGATTTGAATCACTCTTCTGATTGGAATTAAAACATTAGGAGGAATACATAGAGATGTAGATATCTATGGTCTACAGTAAATTTATATGACATATGTAAAGGATCAAAAAATAGAATGCATACAATATGCCAGGTACACTCAATTAAGGCTGCTTCCTACAAATGTCCTCAGGGAAACCTTTTCTAAGGATTCAGAGTGAAAAACAATATTTCTCTAGTCCTTTAACTTTGTCAATGGTGCTTTATTTGCAACCTATGAAGTTTTATTGAGGGAATGGAAGCATCGCCTGTTTCTTTAATTTGTTAATTAAAATGTCCAAGTAAATAGCATCTTATCTGATTCATGTCTGATCTCCTTTAAGCTGAAACTTGTCCCTAAAAAGAGAATTTGGGTTGATATAAGATTGCTGTTATTCTAACTATGATGCAGCATGTAAAAGTGATGCACCACTAAAGCCCAAATTGCTGCAGTAAATTGTCTGCCATGTAAAAAAATATAAAAAAGAACTTTAGCATTATCCATAGGAAATGTCCCTTTATTTCTATGTTTTTCATTTAATAATTTTTTAGAGTAACAGGAATAGAAGTTTATTAAAACAGAACAAATAGCATACAAAAGACAGGAATCCCTGAGGTTGATATGGCCATGTTTTGTTCTCTATTGTAGGCTAGTATCCTAGCTAAACCTCAATGTATAATTTATACTTATAACTACTTCCCCCAATGGATCTGTTCCCCAAAATAATTGATCCCTGTGAGTTTCTTATCTGGCCAACACATCTAGCCATGCTGTTGGCACTTCTATGTGTCCAATGGAATGAAGAATTCAGTTCAGCTGCCAATTTTCTAACTTCCATCATGATATATCTGTATTTCCATGTGCCAATTTTATTACCTCTGAATCAGATCACTACTACCTTGAAGTCATCCTCCACCATGATGTCTTTGTAATTTTCTCCTCAATAATAGACCACAGAGAACTGCCATGATTTCTTCTCTTGTGGAGTTTTTCTTTTAATAATTAAATATCAATTCATTTCATTTTGTAATTGTAGGTGCTTCAGTTGAAGTTGCGGTGAATGGGAAAAGGCAAATGAAACTTTTGACCTATGGCGAAAGCTATGTATTGAACTCTCCCAAGCTCTTCATTAGATTCTTCCCAGTTATGGGAGTAGATTGGGTTGGTAATGTTACAATTCAGTGTGAAAAGTCTGGCCTTAGAGCAGAGTTGTGTTATGGAGGCAGTTCTTTTCTTGGGTTCAGAGGAAATCAAAGATCTGTTAAGGGAAAGATATTTAACTCAGCATCATTGAAGACAATTTATGAGATAAATGGCCACTGGGACAGGTTAGTATCTTGGACAAATTTCACATATGTTTTGTGCTTTCATTTCTTGTGTTACAGTTGCACAATAAGGTAACTGGCGCTGAACATGTAAAGGTAATCCAAGAATAAAATATGGCCTAGAAAGGCTTCAAAAACACATTTCCTAATCATCTCAGTCATCTTCCATCCAATTTCCTTTCTATCCCTGTTCTTTTCCATTTTTCTGGTTTCTTTTAGGTTGTGTATGGTTTGAAAGAAACGGTAGGAAAACCTACACAAGGTTTGTACAGATTTCCCTACCTTTTCTTTCAAACCAAACACAGCCTTAGGTATTGCGTCCTTGAAATTTGAAATAGCCTCTCCTTTTTCAATATATTTGTGCCATTTCCTGCCTCAATTTCCCATTCAAGCAAATACTATTTTCATTAAAGGCCAAAAAAACTACTATCTTAAATACATATGGGTGTTCATAATCAAAGTTTGAATTGCCTCCCCACAGCACATCTCGGTGTGCATTGGGAACATCTCCCGCACTCATCATGGGGAGATGTTCCCAATGTACCGTTGGGATGTGCTGTGGGGTGCACCTTGTGGGGAACCAATTCGAGCCCTCATCATCATATTGTAGATTTGTTATGCTCTATAAACATCATAACTTAATGTTACAATGCCTGTTACTAGGATGGTTTAATATGTCATACATCTAGATGATTATAGAACAAATACTACGAGCAAAAATCTATAGATCAGATTACTAGTATTAGTCATCTTTGTATTAAATTGTATGTCTCCAGCCTATGATTAGTTATTCAACAAAATCATCTTGCTTACAGCACATGAAATACATAGTGTTCCTTAAGAAGAATTTTGCCGTCAATTTGCAGAACCATTACAGTAAGAGATGTTGACAATGGGAAAGTTACAGAATTATACAACGCAAAAGATGTCATATCAACACTAAAAACCCCCATGGTTAAGAATCCAAAGGTGATGAACTTCTACTCACAGATTTGTATGTCTATCTTTTCCAGTGTTTTTTTTTTTTATTTTTTTAAGAACTGCAACTCAGCAATGATATACCAGCTCAGTATTTGCTCTGGGCTCAATTTTAGGACTGAAATTGAGTTGGTTCTGCTTCCCCAAGTTGGTATATTTGATCTCAGCGGAACTCAAAATTTTAACTGGGAAAGGCTCAGAGTTACAGATTGAATTTAGCCCTGTGCTTCCCAAAGTGTAGGGGTGAAAATTGGACCGAATTTGGTCCAATCCGATCCAGCCCAATACAAGTCCATTATAAATGGACCAGGTCCAGTCCAATCCGATGAATACTTTGGATCATTTTGGACCATCCAATTTGTTCAAATTTGTCTTAATTTAGATTGATTCCAACCCAAAGCTGGTCCATTGATATCTTTGTATTCTTCATGCACTAGATATTGGTTCAATCCAACCCTATCCAATATAAATCTATTATGGATGGACCATGTCCAATCCAATCCGATGAATATTTTGGACCATTAAGTCTGGACTGGTCCAATTCAATTCAATGTCTTATTGGTCCATCCAATCCGTCCAAATTGATATTGATTTGGATGGGATCCAACCTAAAATCGATCCATTGACACCCTTACCAATATGTTTGACCTGAGCTGAACTGGCATGATGTAAGTCAATTGTTATCCTTGTTTGTTTATTTTGATGAGTCATATCTTTTTACATTAATTCCTTTGTATAATCTGTGCTTTTTCTAAGTTGACATTCTTTCTAACAGGGATTATGGCCAAGTGAATCGGCTGTAGTCTGGAACAAAGTAAGCCAGGGCATTCTAAGCAAAAATTGGGAGAAAGCAAGCGAAGCGAAGAAATATATTGAAGAGAGAGAAAGAGAAATGTTTAGAAAAAGGGAGTCCAAAGGAGAAACTTGGATTCCCAAGTATTTTACTTTATCCTACACCAAGGAAAGTGGGTGGGAATGTTCACCCAAGCAAAGATGGGTCCCTCCAGCACCTATTATTGTCCCTTCATTATAAGCTCAGATGATAAGTCTATTATTTCATTTTAAACACAATGAAACTGAGAAAATGAAGAAAAATTTGTACTCAAATAATATCCACCTTTAAAACTAAAAGAATAATAGAAAAGGAAAACACATCAAATGGTTGGTAAGATGGGGATAATGGATATGATGGTCGAGTATTTGTCTAATCTCCAGCCATTTCAACTTGAAAATTCCTAAGAAATAGGTCTCTTTAGTTTCTATTATTTTATAGGGAAGATTTATTCTGTTTCTGGAATCCATGTCTTGAGAGTTTGGAAAGTTTTAGTACCGGCCGGCAACTTGATGCAACCCTCCTCCTTTGTCCATGCTTGGGACTGGTAGTGTAAGACAAGCTCACATCGGTGGAGTTGAAAGGGTAAAAGGGATAGGAGTAGACCAAAAAGAACAAGGGCGAAAGTAATAGAAATGATTTAAGTGCCCATAATTTAACGATGGGTGTGACATTAAGCAGAATGGAATGGCAGAAACAGGATTCATGTAGCTGACTCCATATGGTTGGGATAAGGCTTGGACGACAAAGATGATGATGATGATTTACTCTGTTTTCTGTCCCATACTCCCATGTGATTCCCTATATAGTATCACTGTTTATTAGATATAGTCTGAGATCTCAATAGCTGCCACCCTATGTTTTTAGCTTTGAAAACCACCATGGGTAATAGTGTAATACTAATGTTCAAAATATCCCAATGTATTGGTGTGTATCAACTAATATATATACTGAAATTTAGACTCATTGATACTTTCCATGATTAGTATTTCAATTGTTTTAAACTTAAATTACTGACGTGGCATGTCTTCTATCAAATTATCAAACCAAATAAGTGTTCCCATGAAAACAAAACATCAATACACAAATTTTTCATATCAAGAATATCGTTACTTTGATAATACCTAGCAGATCAAGCCAAAAAATAAAGCATCTAGTGCCTATTATAACCCTTTAATAAGGACCATTTTCTAATGATTCAAGGTTTTGGAAGGAATAGACTGGATATCGACCTAACCTTTGGCATTCTCTTTTGAAAGTAGCCTCTCTCTCTCTCCAACTAGAAATCTCATGCTTGTCAGCCCAACTTTACAATCCTTCAATTAATGCTATTGCGGTGGCGAAAACTCTTTTTATGTTGAGAAGCCACTCAGCAAATAATACCTAAATCAGATGTTTAAAAATCAATCATGTTATGCTAAGCACAGATTTTAAAAGAATGTATGAAAAAAGGAGCTAGGGGTGCAACTTGGGTGGCCCTAACCCAAGCCCAATCTGGTTCAACCAAAGCTTTTTCACAGGTTGGGTTTGAGTTTTCGAACTTCAAATTAGGGTTGGGCAAAAAATCTCAGGCCTAACTTAAATTAAGGTTGGTCTTCGGTTAAGTCCTCAGGCCTAATCTTTCCAACATTTTATGATATATATATCTATATATTATCAATCTATTTCTACCTATAAATTGGGCTACAATGCTCAACTTGCCCAAACCCAAACCCAGCCTGAGATGTTGGGTTAAGCTAAGGTTGAACCTGAGTTGATAACTCAGACTTAACCTTGAGCTATCAAGAAGGATTTGCCAATCATCATGCAACCCCTAGTAAATTCATGCTCTATGGTCTTTGCCTGCTAGTAAATCTGTAGGATATTGTCACTCTAGTTCCACTTTCCCTCACACTATTCTGTATTCAAAGTAGGGGTGTCAATGGACCGGTTTTAGGTTGGACTCCGTCGACGGACCAATAAGACATATTGAATTTGGACGGACTGAACATATCAATATGACATATTGGATTGGACCTGGTCCATCCATAATGAATTTATATTGGATTGAGCCAATATCTGGTCCATTGATAAAAGATAAGAACATAGGTATCAATGGACCAGGTTTGAGTTGAAACCAATCTAAATTAACAGGAATTTGAACAGATTGGACAGTCTCTGGACCAGTCCAAAATATTCATCGGACTGGATTGGACCAGATCATTTGTAATGGGCTCACATTAGACTAGACAGGATTGGACCAAATCCAGTCTAATTGGCATCCCTATTTCAAAGGATTAACATTTTGATGTCCACGGGTTGTTGATGATGGTGTGTACACTGCTGATTACTTAGTTTAGAGCCACCTTCAATCCTTGTTTAATCTAGTTTTCTACTGAGGCTCTCTTTATTTGTGTTATGCCCTTGTTTTAGCCACCAATCCTTAATAGCAACATTGTCAGACTCAATCCAAATGTATATCGGTTTTAGTGATTGGGCCATATATATACATGACATCAACTCTTTTCTCTTTCTTTGAGTTAGTGCCACCAAGACAATCTCTTATGGTTGCTCGATTGAAACGGCTACTAGCTTGTTAGGATTCGTAACTATCTTGGATAACTGATGATGAAAACAATAATACAATATTAGAAGAGGAGAGTACATATCCAAGAAGATTTGTCATTTCCATATAATACAATAAAGTACGTATTAAGAAGAGATCAAGGACCATGACACTTGATCAAAAGCTTTGAAAACAACTGATGAATAGCTTGGTTCCTAAGGGCATGTAATAAACATGCCTCATCATTCTATAACTCAATGGGAGAGTAAATTTTCCCCTCTTTTTCTCCCCATGCAAGTTTAATTTATGATTCAAAGAAATCACTACACATGTATTTTGTTTGAACATTGCATTAGAACCTAAAAGTTCATAACCAATTCATGGTACCCACATCAGTAGTGTTCCATGCTTGCTTTTACCCCTAGAAATTTTCTCCATATTTTTTTTTCATTTTTTAAGAGATAAATGTAACCAAAAGGCATTAAGAACTCAATTGTCATTAATTAAAATATCTACTAATAATCTCTTTATTTAATTTAGTATTAAATAAATGCTTTGTTTATTATATTAAAAATTATTTAATCTAAAAAGTACATAAAAATTGATACAAGATTAAACCTACCCACAACATTTTAAACAAGAAAAAAAATGCTTTACACTCATTTATGAAACTTTGACTGCCATTGTGTTTTATTGAGTTCAAAAGACTTTATAGGCCTACTTGTTCATCTCAATAATTGGTATTTCTATGCAATTTTCCAATCTAAAATGCCTGCAACTTTCAAATTTAGGGAGCTTCTAAAACCAAACAAAGATACTTGAATATTAAAAACAACTAAAAGAAAAATGAAAAAAAAAAGAAATCTTGATAAGCTTGCTTTTGTTTCTAGAAGACCTAAATGGCTATGAAGTAATTAAAATTCTAAGAAGACCTGAGGCTTTATTTGGTTTCTCAAAATTTTAGTGTGAAAGGGAGAAATCACAAAAAAAAAAAAAAAATCCTCAAGGCATTTAACAAAACTAATCAATTTACATGTACTTTGTATATGACAATTTTTTTATGATGGTGATGATGATAAGTAATATGTTTTATATTTCCATGTCTATAAAAAATATTTTTATTTTTCACACTTATTTTTGTTAAATATGAAGAATATACGATATTAGAGATGTACCCAAAAGTTTTCTATAATTGTTTTTTTGTATTTTTTTCATACTTTTGTGTGTTTTCATCTTTTTTCTTTGTATTTTTTCATACTTTTCATGCTTTTGTGTGTTTAATTATAACATTTAGGATTGACACATTTGACCTAAAAGGCTGAATTGTTGAATTGCCACCAAATAGCAAAACAATTCCATTTTTTGGTTGGTTTTAAATTTATATTTTATTTATATCATCAATAGAAACAATTATTCTTTTTCACACTTATTTTTCTTTGATATCGTTAATTAATATATGATTCAATGAAAGAATAGCAGTTAATACCTAAATACAAGACTTAATGGGAGAGAATTGAATGAGGATAAATGTAATAATTCAAATTACATTTTGTGCTCTCACAATTAGAGAGAGACCAAATTCAAAAGTAGGGGTATTCTAGTCAAGAATAGGATTCAGTGAATGTTATTGGACATAAATACCTTAAATATATGACTTAATCATAGGGATTTGAATGATAAGAAAAATGGTTCTGTTGGAATTACATTTTTGTCATTATAATTAGAGTGAGGCAAAATTCAAAAATTGGACTACTTTAGTCAAACAAAAGTTATAAACTATCATTCACACTTTTAATAGTAGCATAGAGATAGTATAAATTCTTTAATAACTTTCTCAACATTCTCCCTTACTTATTTCCAAGGAAACAAAGAGAGCCAAATGATTCTAAAGTCGCTTGAAATGAATGGAGGTCACATATTCAAAGCAAAGAGGCAATTAACATTTCAACTACTCATTTTCAAGAGGAAAGTTCTTACGTTGGAAAATGGTTCCTTATCCTTATCATTCTTAGAACTTTGGCAAGCTATAGATCCATTTGTCTTATTGAGCTAAATTTCTAGAGCCTCTATAGGCCTTACACATTTCTTGTGTTCCAAAGATAGATCTCTCAAATCTCTCGATACTTGGACATGCTCTCATTTACTCAAAAATTAATCCTAAGGTCCATTTGGTTGCCGAGAAATAGTGGGATGAGAAAGGAAAATTTTATTTTCTCATTTTTGGTCACTATCTTTGTTTGCTAAGACCCACTATTCTATAGAATCTGCTTCTAGCATTTGATTGATGAGAGCTGGCAGATCTGCAATAGAAGTTTATGTTGTTAGGACAAATAAATCATGAAAAAATTAAATCCATGTTAGATCTGTAATAAAACACATATAGTTTAGCATATCTATACAATGAATAGGGGTTTATAGCAACAAAAAAATAAAAGGGTTTTAGATATGGCAACCCAATAGTAAAGGGTTAGCAAATGGAGAAGATATGAAGAAGATGAGGATGAAAACTGACCTTCGTAAAAGATGAGGATGAGAACTCCAATCTCCAGAGGCAAGCCTGTGTTCCTTGTCCGCTAAGCACCTGAAACACATGGAAGGAAAAACGTTCTTGATAAAAAAATGCAAAAAAAAAAAAAAAACGTGAATGATGCGTGAAACAAAATCCTATCTCCTTGCCGTCTAAGAAGATGAAGACAAGGTTACCTTCGCTGGAGAAGATGAAGACAATATCATGTCTCCTTGTCATCTAAGATTTGAGATCGAAGTTGATGAAGGAAGAGAAGGGTATTTTTTGGTGGAATAAAACACCAAATAGCGTGAAAGGGGATGTGAGCACTTACTGGAAGCCGTAAACCCCACCGGAGATTAAAGATAAGGTGGTCAAAGTTCGGATCGTTGTAGAGGTAGGAAATGAGAACTATCCACCCTCGACAAAATTTTCTCACACTTACCACGCAACTTTCGTTTCTCACTACGGTCGCACCTATTTGGTGAGACCCCTGCGTCCCTTATTTTGAGAATACTAATACCATCTCATTGCATCACATCTCTTGAAACAAACATGAGAAACGAATATTCCTATTTTCCCATCCATGTCGCGCGAACCAAACGGACTGTAAAGTTATACAAATTATAGTAGCTTGAAAATACACCTAGAAAAAGCAACCACAAGAATATTTCTAAATGAACTTGGGTTTGTTGGTAGAAGACCCAAATGCTTGGAAGAAGCTTAAAATTCTACTAATTTGTGCTTTGTAAAGCAGATACTTGCCTTAGCTTTGGTTCAGGCCAATGTTTTAAAAACCAAAATGGCTTTGGCCATCAGCTTTCAAGTCAGCAATTTGACCATCCAGTCTGAATAGAAGGCCCGTTGAAATTTTAAAAAATAAATAAAAAAAACAACTAAAACAAAAAAGAATAGCCAAAAGAATTGTCTGGGTCAAATAGGTTGATGGTTCAACTGCCTGAGACAGCAGGTCACTAACCAAGTCAACAATTTTTTGCCAAAAAGCGATTTAGGGGTGAAACGGAATTGGTTGCTTGGACGATTTCTAGGCCAAATGGTCCGATCAACTAGGTCAACAATGATTCAAAAACCATAATACAAGTCATACAAGTCAAAATTTGATTACATAATGTTAATTTATATATTTACTCTTTACTTGCAAGCATGCTTTACACCTTCCCTACACCACTATATATCTATACTACTTTAAAAAGTACGAATAGCCTCAAGAATATTTCTGGAAATTTCTAAGGACAAAATTTATCCATCTATATTTTAATTTATTAATAAAAAATGAGGGCAAATAGGGTAGTTGGTTATTGATATTAAATTAGTTGTAAATAGGTAATTTCAAGATATTCAATGCACTCAATTCTCTCTCATTAAATCTAACATTTAGGCTATGTTTGGTTTGAAGGAAAAAGTAGGGAAAATAAAGGAAAGGTAGGGTAACCTATACAAGATTTGTGAAGGTTTCCCTAGCTTTCCTTTCCTTTCCTTTCCCTACTTTTTTCTTCAAACCAAACATAGCTTTAAGGTATTAATTTGCATTCGCCTTCATTGAATCATATATGTAAGGCTTTTTTGTTTTTTCTCATCATTAAATTCTATAATTAAACCCATACAAAATAAATTAATAATTTTAATAGCATAGAAACTTATACTTTTAATATCTACCTGAAAAAAATAGTGTTTTCATCTAGGTGGTGGTAAGAAATTAAATGATTTGGCTCAAATGGGCCAATCCATGTTGCCACAACTAAGTAATAAAATTCAAAAATATATAAAATACAAAAAATATAGAAATTAAAAAAATGGGAACGTTTTTAACATCATATATTTGACATATTAAACAATAATAAGTAGATAAAAAATGTTTTAAAAACCAACCCGGAGGCTGACCCGCTTTTGCCTTCAGGTCACAAGTCACCGGTTCGACTATCAATGTCAAACGTGTCAAACCGCTCTGCATCAACACTATATATGTGTGTGTTTGTGTGTGTGTGTGTGTGTGTGTGAAAGTACATATTTTATCAATAAATAGTATGATTATGTTTTACATATAGTATAGTTTTGTTTTAGATATATTTTATAATTATATTTTACATATATTACATTTATTTATGTTTTTAATTCAGATTTTATTTTTTATTTATAAAAATATTAAAAATTGCAATTTGGGGCCAAAAAATGGGGTTTTTCCACGAAAATAGCAAGGCAAGGTGCCTAAGGCCCTTGGAACGTGTAGATCTTGAAAAGTTACCCCAATCATACATCGGAGTGCAAAGTTACGACTTCCAAAAGTTTGCACATAATTAAGTGTGCAACCTGTAACCTGGTTACTTGGTTGAATGGGGCAATGGTTGAACTACCCAAGTTAGACAGTTCAAACCGCTGAGTGACAGTTCGAATAGTTCAATCGCCTAGGTCAACGAAAGGTTGAAAACATTAATTGATCATAAATAAATTTTTTTTTTATTAATGATGGAAATGAAATGTAAAATTTAAAACCAATTGGAAGTAAAACTATTTTCCTATGATCTCTCATTAAATCTCATATCTAAGGTATATTCTCTTATTAAATCATATATTTAAGATATATTTTTCTCATCATTAAATTCTACTAATTAAATCTATAATATTAATTTTAATAATATAAAAATAAATATTTTGAAAATAAAATCATTTTATTCCCTCTTGGTGGTGGGTAAACAATTCAACCATTTATGGTCAAATGCGTTAATAAATAATGCCATAATTAAATAATAATAAGTAAAATATATAAAATATATAATACAAAAAAAATAAAAGAATTGGGCATGTCACTAATATTGTATATTCATTATACTAAACAAAATTAAGTATGAAATGTAAGAATTATTTTTGTAAATGATAAAAATGGAATGCCAAAATTAAAATCAACCTAGAAGTGAAATGATGGCAAAGTCAAATAATAAAATTTTTAAAATAGAAAATACAAAGAATCATAAAATTAAATGTTATACATAAGATATAATGTTATGTATTTATAAAAAATAAAATATTGGGTGCATCTATAATATTATACATTCATTATATTGAACAAAAATAAATATTATACATAAGATATAATTTTACCAATAATAGAAATGTAATACAAAATTTAATATCGACCTAGAACTTTTTTTGGGTCATGGTTTAGTGTTTTAGGTCAAATGGATTAATCGGTGATATGATAGTTAAATAATAAATATTTAAAAAATAATAAAAAAGTACAAGTAATCAAAAGAATATATAAAAAATTATATATTAATTATGTCAAACAAAATTTAAGTGTGATAAGTAAAATTTATTTATATATTGTAGATGAAATATATAATTTAAAACCGGTCTGAAAAGAAAGCTATTTTCTTATCTAAATGGTGGGTCAATGATCCAACTTTTCAAAAAAAATCATGATGTCATAATTGAATAATAAATATTTTAAAAAAATCAAACACAAAAAATAAAAAGTACAAAGTTTTGTCAAAAACATTTTGGAGCATTTTAATGTTATATAATCATCATATTAAATAAAAATAATTTTGAAAATAAAAATTATTTTTATTTAAGATAGAAATGGAACACAAAATTTAGTAGTAGTAGTAGTAGTAGTAGTAGTAGTAATAGTAGTAGTAGTAGTAGTAGTAGTAGTAGTAATCATAATAATTATTGCAATTTAAAATTTTTGCAAGTGTGCATTTAGTACAAGTATTTAAGTTTACTTTTAGTCATATTGTTACTTTTATTAATTTTCAATTTATATCTTAATTATGATATATCTAAAATTCAATTAATTAATATGGAAAGCAACGCACGTGCTTAATTACTAGTAAATTATAAAAGGAAATAGTCAATATCAATAGGATCTATGCTTTTTATGATCCTTTAGAAATTTTCTCTTTATTTTCCTTTTTGCACTTCTTAAAAGTTAAAAGATAAAAAGCAGCAAAAAAAGAAACATTAAAAAGCCTTAAGTTAAATCAGAACATTTTAACATTAATATATTGTCAATGCTTGCAAATGGTGGTTAAATCTAATCATTTTTTTTTTCTTTGTACCCTTTTTTCTTTAGTTGCACTAGACATGCCTTTACATTAGTGTACATAATAGAGAATAGTCCACGTCAGCAGTGATGTATGCTTGTTATGACTTGTTGAAAATTTCTCCCTTTTTTGCATTTTTAATTAAACAAAAAAGTAATTGAGGAGACTAAGAAGTCAATTGTGAAGTAGTATCTAATTCGATCATCTTCCTATTTTGTATGAAAAAGTTCTTTAGGTCATGTTTGGTTTGAAGGAAAAGGTAGGGAAAGGAATTGAAGGGAAAGACAAGGAAACATATACAAGGTTTGTAAAGATTTCTTTACCTTTCCCTTCCTTTCCCTACCTTTTCCTTGAAACCAAACATAACCTTAAGGAAAATGTACCACTGAAATTGTACAACTTTTCTGTCAAATTAGGCTCTCAAAACATTATAAAACTTACCATATTCTTCTGATGAATTCTTCCAACATGTAGACATGCATCTTTATATATCTTGAATATCTGAAGTTTTCTTTTTTTTTTCTTCTTTTTGACCAATAAAAAAAAGAATG
The DNA here is from genome assembly GCF_055504915.1 of Nelumbo nucifera. Classification (NCBI taxonomy): domain Eukaryota; kingdom Viridiplantae; phylum Streptophyta; class Magnoliopsida; order Proteales; family Nelumbonaceae; genus Nelumbo; species Nelumbo nucifera. Next base: position 49,025,693 of record NC_142656.1, read on the forward strand.
TCTGTAGAATCCATGGTGCTAATGATAATTGGAGCCAACTTTATCTTTATTTATTTATTAGATTCATGGGACTAGGTACACAATAAGGCTACCTGTCCTCCAATTGGGATGGACCTGTTATTCATTGGGATTCATTAAATAAGAAAATCCCGGTTTAGCTTATGCTCAATTTGGAAGGAATACAAATACAAATATGTAGAGTGCAAAGCCTCTTATTTTATATTATTTTGTATGTATTTATACTGTACAAATAGGTTTTGTACACTTCTATGATAGCTTTTCTAGGCTTGACTTCAAATACTTGGAGCAGAAATTTGTATGGGATTTGCTTCCTCAAAAACCAAGCAAGGCCCCGTATTATAAACCATGAGGATTGTTTGAGCTCCATGGGTCCCTACTAGGGGTGGAAATTTTCCCCATTTCCCTGATCCCTATGGGGATCCGCTCCGAATGGGGCGGGGATGGGGATGATTTCCCCCCACGGGGACGGGTCAGGGATGGGGAGAGCACTCCCTGCCCCGCGGGATCCCCACTATATATATATATATATATATATATATATATATATACGTTATATATGTATATATATACACATACATCTATATATTAATATTTTAAAAAATATGGTCGAATATGTTTGAATCTTTTCTAATAGGATTGTAAATTTTAATTATTTTATTTTTATTTAAAAAAAACAAAATTATTAACACTATAAAAAAATTATGGGGAATGGGGATAACCTTGTCCCTGTTAGCGGGGATGAGGATGGGGATTTTCACGAGGATGGAGATGGGGAGAGGCTCCCTGTCCCCGCCCCGCCCCATTGCCAGTCCTATTCCCTACATATGATGTTGCTTCTGAGCCATCCGATCTCCTTCACACTCGTAGGGTTGTCAGTTGAATCAGATTTGGTATAATCTGATCTAGTCCAATATGAATTCCATTATAGATGGATCAAGTCCAATCTGATCCGATGAATACTTTGGACTGATCTAATTTAATGTCTGGACAATTCAATCTATTCAAATTGCTTTTATTTTAGGTCAAGTTTGAAAGTGCTTATTTAAAAAAAATAAGTACTTGTTGAATAAGTGCTAAAAAACAAATGTTTATTTTAATAAGTACTTATGAGCTTTTGGTGAAAAAGCACTTATTTAAATAGGGATGGTATAGGTAATTTTAAAATGATATGGCGGGTCAAAATAAGTCAGAAAATAAATAAGCACTTAAAAATAAACCCAAAATTTAAGCTTCTCTAAAAATATTTATTCTCATAATAAATACTTATTTTCCAAACACAAATAAATACTTATTGATGTGTGATCCCGGCCCAAAATAAGTGCTATTTGAATAAATACTTATTTTTAAGCATTCTCAAACTTAACATTGGATAATACCAATCCAAACCTGATCCATATTGATTCAATCTGACCCAATCCAATAAAAATCATTAGAAATGGACTAAGTCCGATCCAAACCACTAAATACTTGGGACCAAGTCTGGATGGTCCTATTCAATATGTTGGTCCATCCAATAATTGATTTTGATTTGGATGTGGTATAACCCAAAACTAGTCCATTTACACACTCACATGCATGAGATAGGTATTAGTTTTCAATGGATTCAAATCTCCATTTGTACAGAATCAACATTCCATGTAAATAAAAAACAAACAGATTGAACCAAAATCCCAAGAATTAGCTAAATTACGTTCAAATGACTAAAATCCAAAACCATCGTCCCCTGTCAGAAGGTGAGGTACAGATTGCAATTTAGTGTTAATTATACCATCAAATCAAATCATTTGCCTCTGACATCATCATACACGCAAGAGGTCATGGTGTACAGGTTAAGAAAACTACACAGCAGGGCCCAAGATAGAAAACGGGGAATCCAATGGTCAAGTATAGTGTTTCCCATCCCACATGGCCACACGTGATATGCCACTTGAAAATTTTCTGCCCAAACTGAGTCAATAGACAATACCTAACCACGGAACCGATCTACATCGTCGACTCGGATCGCTTGGCATCACAATGACTCCAGCATTGAGTCAATATCTTATCCCACCTTAGAGTCGAGCTCCATACATAATCAACACGGATATCAGATCAGCTACTGAGTCGTTACCTCGAACCGCTTGCTCTGTAAATCCGATTCACAACGATGGAATGATTTCTCGTTGATGGTCTCAAGGATGGGTTTCCACGACCGAGCCGTAGTTGACGTTTGACACCGATAAGCCGCTAGATCTGCCTCTTGTGCCACACTGCTTGTGACTCGGTCCCAGAACGAGTTAGCACTTGCAGGCGCGGAATTACTTCTGAAACCGGCGGAGATGTTAAGCCTCGACATAGGACTGTTTTCTGGGTGTCTAGCATCGGAGGCGGAGACGCCGCGTTTGGCGATCGCTGTGAGCCTTGTGGCCAGAGAGACGAGGTCGACGGGAGAGGCATCGGACTGAAACACGGAGAAAGGTAATACGAAGTAGAGCTGGCCGGGTTGAAGCTGAGTGTCGGGGGCCAGTGCTGGTTTTGAGCCAAAGGAGTGGAGCTGAGCCATGGTGCAGACGAAGTGCTTTGGTGGCTTTCCCGTGATCTCGCTCACTGTCACCGGATAATCGAACTCCTCCACGAAACCATTCTGGTGAACCACTCTTATTCCATCGAAGGAAGACGATGATCTGCAAGACAAACACCCACCCATCTCTCTCTCCTCTCTCTCAAATAAACACAGAAGAGATTTGTATATCGAGCGAGTCTGTTACTTGTGGAAACGATGATCTGCAAGACAAACAGCAACCAATCTCTCTCTCTCTCAAAAAAAATGAACACAGAAGAGATTACTATATGCAGTCTGTTACTTGTGAAGACGATGATCTGCAAGACAAATAGCAGCCTGTCTCTCTCTCTCTCAAAAAAAAATGAACACAGAAGAGATTACCATATCGAGTCTGTTACTTATGAAGACGATGATCTGCAAGACAAACAGCAACCCATCTCTCTCTCTCTCTCTCTCTCTCTCTTAAATACACTTCTAAGATTATTATATCCATTTATCCAGTTTGTTTATTGTGAAGGTATATAATATAGCAGCCTCAGTGACGTTGCTCTTTGAACATAATGGAATGACCCTATCTAATCTTCAAACTCTGTATACAAAGAACCCATCAAACCATGTGACGACTTCGTTCAAGAATTAATAGTTGATGGTTTAGAGATGAAAATGGGTAGGATTCATGAGTCGGCCAAGACCGGAAAAATATATCTGAGCCTTGACAAGGCCAATCCGGTGACGCTGGTTGCTGCCTAAAATTTAAACCACAGGTCAAGCCAAGGGCAGATTCCGGTGGGTTAACCGGATCAAGTTCAAGGATCGTTGTGTGGACTTGTGGCTGCTATACCTAGATATTTAAAGGACTGTTTGGTAAGCTTAAGCTCATAAAAGCGTGCAGAGCAGAGCAGATCCCCTAACTAGAGAGTAGAGACCATTTCATTTTTGCACCGCTAGCTTCATGTCATCTTCTTTGACTTGGTAGATGAAGCACCCCAAGCCTGCAATTTGGATACACCTTGTTGGACTTTTGGTTTTTGGATCAGATATTGCTTTAACTATCATATATAGTTAGACTTGGGAAATGATTCACATTTTTTTTCTTTGGGTTTCTTGCTTTCTTAATTATCCACATGGGGAGGGGATATCAAAATTGAGTTTTGTTTTATTTGCTTATTATTTCAAGTGTAATAAGCTATCTACATGAGGTTTCATTGTATTCTCTTATTTTAGGGGAAAAGAACAAGACAAAGCTCTGTTTTCCTTCCTTTTTTGCTGGGCAAACAGGGGGAAGCAGGCCCCAGCAAGCAAGAAGCCACCAAAAACAGTGGGCTTAGAGGCCCACGCCAGTGCATGATTCATGGCGTAGATTATGACTGGTTGTCCCTTGCTAACTGATGGTTGACAAAAAACAAGAATTAAGGATGGCTGGTTTTTTCTGGAATCAGTCCTCCAAGGTAAAGGCTTTGGGACTTGGCCCATGATTCCATGTTGTAGGTCCAGTGGGTCATAGATAAAAATGATCTGGCCACGGCCCACATGAGAGTTACAAGATTGTATGGTTTCAGGCCATGGCAAAGTAAGGGCCCGTTTGGTGTATTTTTTTTGGAAGATCTTTTGATAGTTTCGACAGTTAAAAGATCAGAATAGTTTGAAGCACATTTGGTAGATACATGACTCGCTATGTGTTTTTCCGTGCAAGAATAAAACGTAAAAAGGCACGAAAAGCTTCATTTGGAGTTTCTAAAAATCAGTCCAAAATAGATTTTTCGTATTTTTTTGGTACTTTGGCTTTTGACAAATACATCTTCCACAAGCCAAACGAAAATAAACCAAAAATTGATTTACCCAACTTATAAACAAATGAAAGACCGTACAAAAAAACATACCAAATAAACCTTAAGAATAACATACTATAACACATAATTCATGGGCAAGGCATTAATTTGATTGGCTAGCTTGTATATCTATGTGGGTCCATGTAACCTCATTAATTCTAGGGTACTTTTCCTTGTAAAAGTTTTGTTTAAAAAAATTCCTTGTAAAAGTGGTGCCTACCCAGAATATCCACTATCAGTTATTAGTTAGTTGACCAATTAAAGGGATAAAGCGACGTACACTATTAATAAGGTAATTAATGAAAGTCAACCATCAACTAAGCAAGGCAATTCTAATTAAGAATAGATAACTTGTATTAGTAAAAAAGCAATGATAATTGTCAATCTTAACTAACCTTCTCGTATGGTGGAACAGGTAAAGCTTCTACCAAACAAGCTCTAATCTAATCTTGTTATAAAATTTAGTTTTAATTGGTCAGAAGGTATAAAGAGAAGGGAAGAGGAAACTAGAAGGTGATTAGGTTTGAAGTTGGCAACACGGTATGAATGCAAAGCTTTATTAAATGTTGTAAGACGGTGGTCTTCTCTACCGACTACCTCCACACTCACCATCTCTTCATGAGATTGGAGCCACGTGGACCTAGCACCCAAATTCAACCCAATTCGATCCAAATAATGGCTGCCACCCTGCTTTACTCAATCCAAGCAAACCAGGGGCCAGGTTCAATTAATGTCCCTTGGTTCCTCCAACTCACTTGCATATTTCAACTAAGAGGCTGAGGCTCTCATTTGACCCCATGATACATCTTGTCATAAATTAATAAAGCAGTTAAGCACCATTATCATTGAAGAAAACCCTTTATTTTTTATTGATAAATGAAGAGAAACTAATCAGAGAGTAGGGCTCCTGATAACTAGTGGATGAGATTTCACATTAGTTACTCATAACTGCTGCAAGATATTTCATTTTACAGTTTCTATGGACTGTGTGGGGGATCCACCATTGATTTATTTATGAAACATAATATCGAATCACTAGATGAAAATTAAACTAGAAATTCAATAAGCCATTTTTTCAGGAATAAAAAACATCTAATTAAGAACATGTTTTTTTTTTTTTTGTGTGTGTGTATTTGTATTTTAAGCACCATTTTTTTTTTCAAACAAGATGGTATCGATTTGTTTTTAGATTTCACGGATTAGAAAACAATTCACAGTGATGGCCATCACAAATATGTGAATCTGGATCTAGAAGGCATACTCCTTGTAAGCACACTTTTAGTTAGCACTCAATATTTACCGAGTGTTTACTCAATGTGTTCACTGTATGTGCTACTGATCCAGATATATATATTAAGATAATATTTAGGGCAAATTGCTAAAATCTCCCCTGAAGTTTAGTAATTGCAATCATTTCCCCTGAACTTTTTAATAGAGTTGCAAGTAGATGTCCTCTAGTAGAATATTAAATGAAAATGTCCAAAATACCCATACAATTACTATTGAGACTAGTTTTTATGGAAAAAAACAATAATACAAATTTTATGAACAGCAAAAAGAAAAAGAATTTAAAGTTGTAGCTTTACCTTTGAATGATTAATATGAAGGGCAAATTTGGAAAATAAATCAATTTCAGAAAATAGATTGGAAGAGTTTGGGGTAGTGATTCATATGAAGAGAAAATTTGGAAAATAAACATTTTTGTTAAAAGTAATTGAGGATCGGTTCCACTGGTACTTTTTAGTTAAAAGTAATTGAGTCCTCGCGGGTTTTGCGGATCGGTTCCGGGATCTTCATCACGATGAGATCCGTTTCCGCTTTAATTGGAGGATAATGTTACCAACTGATAAGGCTTATCAATTCCTCCCGAACCGGGCGGGGACGAGATAAGGCTTGTCATTATGTGGCGTGATCCCACGAGGTTCAGGGTCTACTGGAGAGATTTCCGGGGTTGTCACGTAGTGGTCTGAGTCGGTATCCCCAAGCTGGTACTTTTTAGGTCCGAACTGGACTAAATGCCGAAGTGCCTTGGGACTGAGGTGACTTAATGCCGAAGTGGTTGGGTGTCCGAGCTCAACTGTTGCGAACTAGGCATGTCAAGTTGAGCTGTCATCTCTTGGTCAGGTCGTGTCCACGTGTCCCCTTTTTACTAGGTCGGGCCAAATCACTCTTCATCAATTGCCCCCCACTCCCTGAGACAGGGGTTTCGACCCAGTGCGGGGAGTTCATGACGAGTTCAAGTGGATCGGTTGGTCGGACCTATTCGAACTTCTGGTTTAACCAGCAATAACCCAGGTCGCGTCAGGTGTACGCGCGGACGTCACGTTGTTTATTGACTCTGCAGATGTCAAAAACGCGCTCAACCGATTTTGTCATCGGGCGTCGTGCAATCGGTTTTCATGAGAGTCGTTGGATCGAGCAAGTCTCAGTCATTGATCGCCTCGCGGTGAACTATAAATAGGGGGTCGAGGAACCCTTCTTCCTCGCCAAAAATCCTGTGATTGAGCTCTCCCGAGATCGCATCAGAGTCCTTCAGCTCGCTACTTCCTTCTTTGTATTCCGAGGTCGTTCTCCTTTTGGTGAGTTCGTCTTTTCTTAGTTTGTTCTCTTTTCTTGTCCCTGTTTTAACATGTCTAGTGCTAGCATTAATAGGCTTCTTGGCGATTCTAGTGAGCTCGAGAGTGCTAAGGTGCAGTCCTTGGCTCCCGCTGGCGAGGTCAACTCCTCACTAGGTAGCTCCCCCCTTCGCCCCTTAGAGGAAACCTCTTTACCTGTAGTTGGGCCATCTCGGCCTGAGGAGCCCAAAGCTCGAGAGGAGGTCCCATCTTCTTCTCGGGGTCAGGATTCGGATGACTTTGGTCCTTCGACCATGACCTCGGGTAGGCTATTGTCTTTGGTAGCTCGTTACCGTCTCCCTGATAGCCTAGTTTTTAGCGTTCCTTTAGGTCAAAACCCTTGGGCTCACGATCAACATGAGCTCACGGTTTTCGAAGAGCAACTTGTAGCCGGGCTGCGCTTCCCGCTCCATCCATTTATTATAGAAATAATCAAGTTTTTTGACATCACCATCGACCAACTACACCCGAACTCTATCCAGACCATAGTAGGTACCATCTCCCTGTTCCACGAATACAACCGACCTCTGTCCTTAGACATCTTTAGTTCAATCTGCTCGATCAAAAAGAACTCCACTTGTTTGCGTGGGGACGTCCGACAAAGTTACTACATCTCTCATCGGCCCGAGTTTAAAATCCTGTTCAATAGCCCGAACAAAGTACCGGCCTGGAAGAGGAGATACTTTTTTGTTTGGAATCCTGAGGGGTGGCCCTTCTCGACTCATTGGAGGGTGGCTATCAAAGATCCCGGAGTAAGCTTAGACGCAGAGACTAGGGCGGTTGTTAACTCCTGGAGGGACCTCGGCCTGGAGATGAGAGATTTCTCGGCTGAGGAGAAGCTTGTACGAGCTAGACTGAGCCCTCCTGGTTGGCCTCCACCTTGGTACTTGTTTACTTCGAATTTTCTTTAGTTCGTGACTAACCTTTTCTTTTCCTCTTGCAATAGCCATGCTGGAGGCCGATGCAGAGAACCTTCTGAAGAGCTTCCAGAGAGGGAAGAAGAGGAAGGCCTCAAAGAAGGCTTGCCGGGAGGCCGGTCCTTCTGCCCCCGTTCCGCCCGAGGTCGTTGCATCGGAGCCGATCTCTGCCGTGCTTCCGGAGGAGGAGGTCCGTCCTCAACCTCCCATTGTGGACCAAGACGAAAACCCGGGCGAAGACGTTCTACCTCATGAACCGGAGAGCACTCCCGTGCCCAGGCCCCAGCTCCCGAAGGAAAGTATAATGACCCCACAGCTTGGGCTTCTCAAGAGTAAGGACGTCGTTTTTCCTGCCGAGGTCACGGAGTTGGCCGACATGCCTACAAGTCAGCTCGGAGGTCGGGCTGCCAGCTATTGCATGGTGGTGAGTATTCTTACCTTACACTTTGTTTCCTTGTATGTTTTTATTAAGTGTACTTACCTTTGTTTCCTTTGTTAGGTGAACTCCGCCATTCATTCATTGGTCTACTAGTCCGAGATCCGGCTGAAGCAAGCTCGAGAAGCCGAGGAGAAGGCACAGAAGCTTTACCATGAGCTGGACATAGCTCGGGGTGAGATTCATCAGGCTAAGAAGGAAGCTCGGAGTCAACAGGAGTTGATCCTGGAACTGACTGAGGAGAAGGAGAAGCTCCAACGCAAGGTCGAAAACCTTGAAGCGACGATCGAAGAGCGCACTGAGATTTTCGACACTGCCATTCAAGAGGCACGAGATGAAGAGAGGGAGCACGCCATTGAAAACTTCAAGGAGTCTCCGAAGTTCCACAACCTCCAGGTCGAGTATGGATCGAGCTCTTATCGTTATGACTTCAAGTTGTGTAAATATCTGATGCGGCAGCAGTTCCCCAAACTAGAACTTGGAGTTGTTTCTATGTCTAACCTTACTCCCGAGGTGGCGAAGGCAGCGAATGAAGAGCCTGACTCCTCCGAAGAGGAAAGTGACGATGAAGTCCCAGAGGCGGGCCCATCAGGTCGAGAGGACGTGGAGGAGGATCATATGGAGACCGACCTGCCTGGCAGTCCGGATGCATAATTTTTGCCTCTTCTCTTGGACCCTTATGATGTATACCCCGGGCCTCCGAGCTCGGCTTATAGTGAAAGTTTTTCCTTTGTACTCAAAAATTTTTACATCAATGAAATGAAAACATTTTGACTATTTTTGTGCAAAAGTTTCCAAGTATGAGCAACTCCCAAACTGGCGAACTAAACCAAATAGGAGTAGAGATATTGAAGAAATTTTTCTAAGTGTTGGTTACCCCGAAGAGTCGAGTTAACAAGCTAGAGTCCGAGTAGGGGTAACTTATCACTATTGTACGTCGAGGTGAGCGGACATCGTAGGGTATATACCCGACCTGTCTGCTCACGGGCTACTTAGGTGTTGGTTGTCCCTTAGGGTTGTGCCACCGGGCTTGACCTCGAATGGGATCAACCTATCGTTATACGCCGAGGTGGGCTAGACGTCATAGGGTTTGTACCCGAGCTGTCTATACCTTAGGCATGAGGGCTGATTTGCCTATGCCGAAGAGGCGACTAGGACTTGTCTGTCTATGCCGAAGAGGCGACTAGGAGTTATCCACCCATGCCGAAGAAGCGACTAGGATTTGTGCGCCCATGCCGAAGAGGCGACTGGGACTTATCATAGTGCCAAGGTCTTATATCAGCTCGGCATCATGGCCCTTAGGCTTCTGGGAGTGACTTGCAGTCCTCTCTCCAGTTCCACGCTCGAGGTATTTGCTTCCCTTCCAAGGTCTCGAGCTTGTACGTACCTTCCCCGAATAGCTATCTTACTCGATACGAACCTTCCCAGTTTGGCCCGAGCTTACCAACACTAGGCTTAGGTACCATAACCTTTCGAAGAACCAGGTCGCCGACATGGAAGTGTCGCTTTTTGACCCGGGCGTTATAGTAACGAGCTACTCTCTATTGGTAGGTTGCAGTCCAGATGTATGCCAGATCTCATACTTCTTCCACCAGGTGTAGGTTGGTACGGAGCTCGTCATCATTTGTCTCCTCGTCGTAGGCTTCCAAGTGTAGCATAGGCACCTCGATCTCTGCTGGGATCACCGCTTTTGTGTCATAAGTGAGATTGAAGATAGTCTCACCCGTGGCAGTCTTGATAGTGGTTTGGTAGGCCCATAGCACACTGGGCAGTTCGTCCACCCACAGTCCTTTTTCTCGGGCTAAGCGAGCTTTCAGTCCATGGAGTATGGCTCTGTTGGTGACTTCCGCTTGCCCGTTTGCCTAGGGGTGTGCCACCAAGGTGAAGTTTTGTTGTATTCCCATCTCGGTACACCAATTCTGAAACTTGATGTCCTCGAATTGCTTTCCGTTGTCGGAGATGAGTACCCGATGTAGCCCGAAGCAACATACTATATTCCTCCATAAGAAATTTTGTATGTTGCGGGTCGTGATCGTCGTTAGGGGTTCCGCTTCCACCCACTTCGTGAAATAATCCACTGCTGCCACCAGAAACCTCCTCTGTCCTGTCGCAGGTGGGAATGGGCCAAATATGTCGATTCCCCACTATGCGGAGAGCCATGGATTGGTGAGGTATTTGAGGTCGGCAGCAAGTCGGTGGTGGATGTTGGCATGCCTCTGACATTTGTCGCACTTCTTGATGAGCTCGATTGCGTCTGCCTTCATTGTGGGCCAGTAGTAACCTTGTCGTAGCGCCTTCTGGGCGAGAGCCCTGCCCCCCAAGTGTCCACCGCACAAGCCTTTGAGGGTCACAAGCAACGCAAGTAGGAGAGCGTGAAAGATCTCCTATACAGTTGTCAATCTATAATGACGTACTTAGCCGACAAGCGCTCTACCCTTCAGGCTACATTGCGATCTGTAGGGAGGGTCCCGTGAAGCAGATAATCTGTGAGTGGATCAATCCAGCTCGGCCTGCCTGTGCTACAGAAGCAACCTCTCCAGCCCCCCCTCCCCCCCGAGAATGCTAGGTCGAGGTAGGTCCTCTATGTACACGGCCCGCATGGTGTTGCTGCTTGTGCTGGCTAACCAAGACGAGGCATCGGCCTCAGCGTTCTCAGATCATGGGATCTGCCTGATGAAATAAGATGTGAAGCCGCGTAGAACCTCTCTGACCTTGGCCAAATAAGCAGCCATGGTGGGGTCGTGGATTTCATACTCGCCGCTGACTTGATTGACCATGAGTTGGGAATTGTTGCATATGATGAGATGCTTAGCCTTCACTTCCTTTGCGAAAGCGAGCCCGACTACTAATGCCTTGTACTCTACTCCATTGTTGGATGTTGTGAACCCAAATTGGAGCGCATATTCCAACTTCACCCCACTTGGACTGTACAGAATTATCCCCGCACCACTTCCTTGATGGTTGGACGAGCCATCAACATGGAGGATCCAGGGCTCCTCGTCCCAGGTCGGACTTGCTCTAATCAGGATTGGTGTTGCACTGGTTAAAGTTTTCTCTGTGTGCTCGAGCTCGTCCATCTCGGGGATTGCAGTGTTGAACATGTATTCTGCCATGAAATCGACCAAGGCTTGGTCAATCTACCAAACACCTCGGGCTTGAACAAGATCTGTCTCAAAGGCTTGTTGGTGAGGACGATGATGGTGTGAGCTTGGAAGTATGGATGAAGCTTCCGATCTGCTATGACTAGCGCGTACGCCAGCTTCTCGATCTCCGGATACCATGTTTCAACATCCTGCAAAACCTTGCTAAAATAGTATATGGGTTGTTGGACCCGATCTACCTCTTTTATTAGTATCGAGATGACCACCTCGTCACTCACGGAGAGCTACAACTTTAAAATATCCCCTTCCTCGAGTCAGGTCAAAACCGGGATACTAGCTAAGTATCTTTTTAGCTCGTAGAATGTGAGCTGACACTCCGCGTTCCACTCGAAGTCTTTACTTTTCTTTATAACCTTAAAGAAAGGTAGGCAGCGATCTGCCGACTTAGACATAAAACGGCTCAGAGTGGCTATGCGACCATTCAGCCTCTGAACCTCTTTTAGTTTGCGAGGTGCTCTCATATCTAAGATGGCCTTTATCTTCTCTGGGTTGGCTTCGATGCCACGTTGGTTGACTATGTAGCCCAAGAATTTACACGAGGTGACCCCGAAGACACACTTGTTAGGATTTAACTTCATGTTGTACTTTTGTAAAATTTCAAAAACATTTTGCAAATCATTTAATAAAAATTTTGAAAATTGGGTCTTAACAACCATATCATCTACATAGCATTCAACTTTGTTGCTGATTAACGGCTCAAAAATCCTGTTTACAAGTCTTTGAAAGGTTGCCCCAGCATTTTTTAGTTCGAAGGGCATAACCTTATAACAATACAGTCCGAGCTCAGTTACAAAGGCCATCTTTTCTTCATTGGCAGGGTCCATCCTGATCTGGTTGTAACCCAAGTACGCATCCAGAAAGGTCAGCAACTCATGCCCTGAGGTCGCAGCCACTAGGTGGTCGATCTTGGGCAACAGGAAACAATCTTTTGGGCAGGCTTTATTCAGGTTGGTAAAATCGACGCACATGCGCCATTTACCATTGGCCTTTTTTACCAGAACTGAGTTAGCTACCCAGCTCGGGTAATGGACCTCACTGATGAAGTCTGCCGCTATCCCGACCTCTTCATCGACTATCCTCCAGCGCTCTAGGGTGAGGTTGCATTTTTTTCTGTCTAACAGGCCAAACTAAGGGATCAGTATTTAGTTTGCAAGTTAGAACTTTAGAATCTATTCTAGGCATTTCTGTTGTGGACCATGCAAATACATCTAAATTGTTAAGTAAAAAACTTACCAGCTGAGAGCGAAGTGGTTCCTCGATCGAAGCGCCAATCTAGAGGGTCTTAGCTGGATCATCTATTGAGACCGGGATATGAACCGTCTCCTCTATCGATGTAGCTCGCTCCTCGGCATACTTCGTAGGTCGCTCGAGCTCGATGTCAGCCGCTAGCTTGGCTTTCCCCTTGAGGGCGGCAACGTAGCATTTGCGAGGTTCGAGCTGGTCGCCTCGCACAACCCCTACTCCATAGTCTGTAAGGAACTTCATTGCCAAGTTGTAGGTGGATACTACCACACGAAGTGTGTGCGTAATGGGCCGACCTACTATGGCATTGTATAGGGAAGGAGTTGTGACCACTAAGAATGTGTGCTCGAACCTTACAATATTTGGCCACGTGCCGACCTCTACGGGTATTTTGACTCACCCTAGAGGTCTGGCTTCCTCGCCGCTGAAGCCTACCAAGGGGGTATCCGTTGGCTTAAGGTCGCTTTGCTGGAGCTGGAGCTTGTCGAAGACGTCCTTGAACAGAATGCCGGCAGAGCTACCCAAGTCCACTAGAACGCACTTGACTTCGAAATCATTTATCCTCAGCTTTATCACCAAGGCATCATCATGAGGATATTGGATCCCGCACGCATCATCCTCCGTGAAGTAGATAGGGTCTTCAAGTCTGGGTCACTTCGGCGGGTTCTACTCCTCGTTTTCTAATTCGCAAACTGAAGTTCGACCTACTGCCGAAGTGTAGCCCGCGATGATGGACCCACCAGTAATCATATTGATTACTCCGTGGATCGGTCTCTCCTCGAGCAGTTATCATGGCGGCTATTCGTTCTGCCTATTATTGGACTCGGGAGCGTTTCTTCTCTGGTCCCCCTACCGGTCTGTTTGCTGATTTGCTTGGTTTCTTTCTTATCTTTGTATAAAATTTTTTAGATACCCACGACGGATGAGCTCCTCGATCTCGTCGCGGAGGTTTCCTCAGTTCTCGATACTGTGTTTGTGGTCTTTGTGAAAGTGACAGTGGACGTTCCTGTTCCTGGTGGCGGGATCTCCCCTCAAGCAAGGTGGCTACTTGACATAGGAGGAGTCTTTGATTGCCACCAGGATTTCTCCTCGCTTCGCATTGAGGGGTGTATAGCTCGTCCTTTCAACAGGCGGAGTTCTGGAACGCCGACCTGACTTGCGAGATCACAAAGGAGATCGGCTCCCGAACTTATTTCCTCCTCTGGTCGGGGACTTACTCTTTCTTCACTTATTCCCGTCATTACTTGTGTTGTCACCTTCTCTTTTTTCTCTTTTCTACTGGATTATCGGTCCTCTGATTCATCTCTTCCTCAGTCTTGATGAACTGATCAGCGAGCTTGAAGAATTATGTGATGTCTTTCGGCTTGTTGGCCACTACATGCCATTTGAACTCCCTATGAGTTATGCCCTTCTTTGCTGTCATGAGCCTCACCGCTGGGTCTAGGTCAGGGATCTGCAGGCAGGTGTCATTGAAGTGTTTGATGTAGCTTCTGATGGACTCCCCTTCTCTTTGAACTACATTGAGGAGGCTTTCTTGGAACCTCGGGTACTTCTTGCTGGTGATGAAGCGTGAGGTGAACAACTCCATGAACTGCGCCCAATTCTTGATTGTTTCTAGCACGAGGTTTCGGTACCATGTGCGAGCTACTCCTTTAAATGTGTTGGAGAAAGCCACGCACATGCAGGACTCATCAGCCCCAGCTAGGTGCATCTAGGGCTGAAAGGAATCTACATGGTCATTAGGATCAAAAGATCCGTCATACTTGTCGAGGGGAGGCATTTTGAAGTCTTTGGGCATCGAGGTCGCCAACAGCTCGGAGGACAGAGGGGATGACCCGGAGAGGAGAGGAGCGGTCTTTGTGGCTACTGAGCTCGCCTCTTCTTTACCTTTAATCTGTTCTTGCTGGTTTGGCCTCGCGAGTTGGCTGTTCTGGGCTGAAGTTCGGCATGCCTTGCGACTCCTTCGTTGCTACTTCTTCATCTGTTCTGCAATGGTGCTGCTAACCTCTGTGTGGTCTGGTACTGTTTTGCCGCGAGGTAGCTCTTGATTCCCTGGATGTTGAGACTGACTGCGATGGATGGAAGGGCCTTGCCTTGAGTTCGCAGCCAGAACCCCGAATCCGTTACCTGCGAGCAAACCACCTTCTTGATGCAAACACCGAGGAAGAATGGCTCTGGCAGGCTGAGTGTCTCCGGACATGTTTTCGAGGTTGTCTTGCAAAGCAGGCGGAGTGATGTCCCCGTCTCTCCTCCCACGAGGTGAGACTTGGCTCCTGGGAGGGACTGGAACCTGAGAAGTCTCCTCGCCTCGGTGGGGAGATCGAGTGATGCCCTGCACGTGAGATCGGTTCCACTAAGATGCTGGGTGTTATGGTGGAACTGGTTGCTGGCTTTGCAGCAGTGGAGGGAACTGTTGCTAGTAGAACTGGTAGAACATCTATTGCTGGTATTGCTGGAATTGTTGGGCCTATTGCATTTGGACCTAAATGGCCTGCACGCAATGTACCAGGTCATCGAACTGGGACTGCCCGACTCCGGGGGGAACCGTAGACGGTTCAGCGAAGGTCATGCCCACGACTTGAGGGAGTGAGGCATTTACCTGTGTAGCACTTTGTGGCACGGTCAGTGTTGGGATCCCAGCCGCAGTAAGTAGTATGGTGAACTGACCAATGCACACTAATGGCAACTGAGGTTGCCCCCCAGAGACGTTCATTTCAATGCTCTGTCCGGCGTGACTGGAAAATGCCATTGATTTCAGATAAGTTGTTGATTGTGGAGAAGGATTTTTGTAGCGTTTCCCACAAACGGCGCCAATTGATGTTGCGCAATCTGACTACTCCCTGCTGGAGGATAATTTGGCTTCCAATCAGATGGCGAGCTAGATGGATTTGCAAGACAAGATCAGAGAACCCGGGGTGGCTAACCCGACGAGGTCACTCCGATGCTTAAGTTAGATAGAAGTTGCGAGCTGAATAGCTTTGAGAGTATAGAGAGCTAGAGAGCAGAGAAATCACGCATACTTTGGGCCATCGGAGTTGGAGCCTTTATATAGCTGAGTCGAGGGGTTTTGCGGATCGGTTACGGGATCTTCGTCATGATGGGATCCGTTTTCGCTTTAATTGGAGGATAACGTTACCAACTGATAAGGCTTATCAATTCCTCCCGAACCGGGTGGGGAGGAGATAAGGCTTGCCATTATGCGGTGTGATCCCGCGAGGTTCGGGGTCTGTTGGAGAGATTTCCGGGGTCGTCACGTAGTGGTCTGAGTCAGAATCCCTGAGCTAGTACTTTTTAGTTCCGAACTAGACTAAATGCCGAAGTGCCTTGGGACCGAGGTGACTTAATACCGAAGTGGTTTGGTGTCCAAGCTCAACTATTGCGAACTAGGCATGTCGGGCTAAACTGTCATCTCTTGGTCAGGTCGTGTCCACATGTCCCCTTTTTACTAGGTCGGGCCAAATCACCCTCATCAGACTCCATTTAAACGTGTGAATAGAATAACCTTTCAAAGTTGTTCCGACAAAGGCTTATTTGAATAACACATGGTGAGATCTAACATGGAAAAAGGAAACCAAGAGGAAGAAGTTTATCAAGAGAAGAAGTCACAATCTAGGTGCAGCCAAATTAGATGACAGGGTACTTTGTTAGGATTTCAGCTTGATTTCGGACGATATAAACCGGAGATCTCAGCAATCTTTGTGTCGGATTGCTAATCTTCGAGTAGGCACGATGATAGGGGAATGTGACCAGGAGGTCGGTAGAGGCAAGGCGAGCTTCCAATGGGGGGTATCTCGGTTTATTAAGAATGAGATCTCCGGTTGCTGCAATGAAATTTGTTCAACACGACGAATATGACAAAGTATCGGGGATTGGTTGAGTCCGAAACATGCTCCTGAGTTCTTTTCTTCTATCGACAATGGCGTGACTTCAACCGAAAACAAGAAGAAGAGGTTAGACCATCTTGGCGCGGGTTTTGCTTGGAACCTGATGAGGATAGATCAATCATTGTTCTTGTTCAACTCATGAAGAAAATGAAAACAGGGGATTCTCCGTCTCAGATAGCAATGGCCTTCGGGGGCAGTCGGGGGCGACGTAGAGAGAGGTCGCGAAAGGGATTAGGGAGTAGAGAAACGGAGAGAGAGAGAAAGAGATAGAGAGAGAGAGAGAGAGAAGAGTGAGAGGGAAGGAAATCCGCTGCTGAAGTTGCAGCGGCGGTGACGATGCAGGGGAAAGGAAAGAGAGAGAATGAGGGGAAGAGGAGAAAATGGAATGGAGAGATAGAGGAGAGATAGAGGAGAGAAAGGATTGACGGAGAAAAACAAGAGAGAATGAGAGAGAAAGGAGACAACCGGATTCTTGTTCGCCACTGCTGCTGTTCGGGTGTCGAGAACTCGAAGAAGATGAACAGTCCCGAAATTGGGATTTCATCGATTGGTCATTAGGGCCGAACTCTTAAGTTGGGTATTATTTATGGTAGTACCCTTATGGTTTAGCTAATTGATTAAGTGTACCTTATTCTTTGAAAATTGACTAATGTTATCCCTACCATTTTGACAATTGTCTTGCTGTACTCTTACCGTTGATATTTCGTCAAAACCCGTATGTTTGTGACATCATGTGACATTTAAAATTTTAAAAACCCAATATTACTCTCGTCCCCTTCCTCCTCCAACCTCTCTCTATCTTTCTCTAACTATCTCTGCCAATACGAGATTGTCGTCCGTTTCGAAACAAGAATGGCACAATTACGTAGATCAATTGTGATGGAGGGCCAGCGCGGGACCCACCGAACCAGCCGGTGCCAGCTCAAGATTAGAAGGACTCCTTATGCCAACTGACCTCGGATGATGGTGGACATCAAACGGTGGGCGTCGAAGGCATTGACATCGGACGACAAGTCACATTTCCTACTTGTTTTACAAGTCTGAATTACTTAGTTATTTTATTCTACGAGTCTACCAATGTCTATTATAAATACTTCTATTTATGAGCTTTAATCACAAGAATTTCTTTTATCACTTCTCTCTCTACTAAAGCTCTATGCCTAGTTCTTTTTGTGGGGCTTCAAGTCCGAAGCCGACTCAATCGTCCTAGTGCTTGTATAGTTAGCCCGATCGAATGCGTCACGCTGCGGCAAATTGTTTTGTCAGAAACAAGAAAAAATGAAAGCCGTGAAAAGTGTAATTTGAAGAAGCAATCTTCTATTTGTTTACATGTGTCCCAGCCACAAATGGTGTTATGCTTCTTCCCATTTCCAATGGCAATTACCACCTCATCACTAGCAATTATTTGCATTGACGAAAGAAAATAGGAGGAAGCAGAAGAGGTAGCAAGGTTTCTCATCTTTGTTCTTGTTCCCAATGTATGTTGTTTCTGATTCATCTCCCTGTCTCTGTCTTTGTCTTATCACTAGACCTGTCCATGGGCCGGGTGGTCCGAAGGGCCGGCCCAACCCCCGGACGGTTTTGAACAGGCTTTTTGGCCCGTGGGCTTAACCTCGGGCCAAAATGCCCGGCCCGCATAAAATTCGAGCCGGGCTCGGGCTTTGCCAAAATAGCCCGGCCCGGCCCGACCTATAGTTAAAACTAAGTAAAAACCCTATGTGATGTCTATTTGAATAATTTTTTTGATTTGAAAAGGTCATTGATTCACTTGTAGGCTCATTGTTCATTTAAATAAGGGAAAAACATCTAAATTAAAATAAAAAATGTCCATTTGAATAGGGAAAATTTTGAAATTCTTTTATTAGGTCAGGCTTCGGGCTTTTTATCAGGGCCGGGCTCGGGCCCAAGTTATAGGCCCGTTGGTCGGGCCGGGCTCGGGCTCGGGCCTAACAGTTTTCTGTTAATAAAGAGTCAAAGCCCGACCCGATCCCGGCCCGACACTCTGCAGCCATGGCGAACGCCAATGAACCAGAGGTGAAGCTATTCAACAGATGGTCCTTGGACGATGTCCAGGTTGGTGACATATCTTTGGTGGATTAGTGCCCCATTGTGGAGAGGTATTCTGTGAAGAGGTTCAAGAAGGCTCAGTGCCCCATTGTGGAGAGGTTGACCAATTCCTTGATGATGCACAGGCGGAACAATGGGAAGAAGCTCAAGGCTGTCCGCTATAATAGATTGTTATTGGAGTTCATCCTCCCCATCAACCCCATCCATCAATTAAATTAAAAGTAAGAAAAGGGGAAACCTCAAGAGATGAAAGTAATCACTATGAAGAAAAATAATGGAAACCTCAAGAGATGAAAGTCTAACAGGGGATCTGAGAGGTGTACCACTCCATTATGTGAAGCGGGGCTTTGATCAACTCTAGTGCAAGCTCCACTATGACCGTCACACAGACAGAAGGACAAACTGAAAAGAGCTTCAGAGAGACAGTGGTGGTCGTCATTGCTACTACTTGCGATTTCTTCAACCTACAGGTGGTTTGTGTAGATCTGAGATCATTTTTTTCCTAAAATCAAGTGGCTTGTGTAGTGGAGGAGAAGGCAAGCGGCGATTTCTTCAACCGCCGCTGCAAGCTCTCTCTTCTCTCTGTTCTTACCCTTTGTTCGTCAATAGCAGTGGTTTCGGCAACATACCCACAACGGCAGTTTCAGCAACATGCTCACTAGGGCTGTTCATAAGAATGCCCAACCCGACCAAACCGACCAACCCGGACCGACCCAACCCGAGTCGGCCAGGTTTTCATCAGTACCGGTCAGTTTCGGGTTGGGCAAATATATAAACCGATATATCGGGTCGGTTTCGGTTTTCTTGTGTGAAAACCAAAACCAACCCGACCCGAACCGAACTAGTCTTCTACTAGTTCGGTAGTTCATAGTTTGAGCAGTTTCCTACTTAACTATAACTAGTCTTCTACTAAAACTAGAAGGTCCATTAGGCAATTACAATTAGAATAGGTAATCTATCCTAGTTTCTAATTTTCTATAATCTTTTACACCAAATAGGCAACCCATTAGGCAATTACAATTAGAATTCAATTAGGTGTCCTTTTGTACAGGAGCAAAACCGAAACCGACCCAACCCAACTCAAACCGACCAGGTCGGTTTGGCCAATCAGTGGGTCGGTTTCGGTTTCCACCTCAAGCAACCCGACCAGGTCGGGTCGGTTGGGAAAACCCTAATAAACCGACCCAACCCGACCCGTGAACACCCCTAATGCTCACAAAAAATATGGATGACTATCACCAGCAACTTCTGGCGGATCTCCCCTTCTCCTTTTTTCTCTTGTGTGTTTTGGCTGGACCAAGCAGTAGATCGAGCAACAGCGGATCTCCCCTTCTTTTTTTCATGTGTTGGCCGGACCAAGTGATAGAGAGCAGCGACGGATCTCCCCTATTCGTCCTACTGAAGCTCTCTAAAGACCGGTGACCACTGCGACATTCAACAATTGTGTTCTATTACTCTGTGAACCCAACAACGATGGGAAAAAGGAGAGAGAAAGAGGGAGAGGCCGATGAGGAAAAATAAGGAGAGAGAGAGAGAGAGAGAAACGAAGATCTAAAGGGTAAAATAGTCCTTTTATCTTTTTGTTAACGGAAAATTAAGAGGTGTTAACGGTAAGGGAAGTATTAATCAATTGTCAGAAACGGTAAGGGTAGCATTAGTCAATTGTCAAACAGTAAGGATACACTTAGTCAATTTGCTAAACCATAAGGGTAGTTTAAGAAATTTACCCTTTTATTTATAAGGGGCTCAATGGAGTCAGACTGGGGTTCTAATCCAATGGTGGGTGTTCTGGGTCAATGGTCAAAGGGTTGCGATGGATCTGAGCGCAGAGATTGGTTTTGTGTGTACGGGCTAATAGGATTGGCCAAAATATAATATTTTTGGATAAACAGTCAAGTAGGGGTATTTTGGGTTGAAATATGGCAGGATGGGGTTTTTAGACATTCTGAGTTGACTGGTGGGGTCGGATTGGGCCAAGTGGGTCGGGATCAGGCAGATCTGGAAAGGGTGCAATTTAATCGATTTAGAGCCTCAAAACATAATCTTTGTGCGATGTAGGGGCAAACAAGGGTATTTGGGGTTAAAATTTTATAGTGGGTATTTTAGGGTATCCGGGATCTAGTGGTAATGTCTAATTGGTTCAATGGAGTCAAGATCGTAGGAATTTGGGTCAACGAGAGGATTTGAAATGGAATCTTGGTTTGATGAAGGGGTAAACGGGGGAATCTTGGATTGAAACTTTATGGTCAGGTGTTTTGGTGTGCCCAGGGCTCAATCATATGGTTTTATTGGCTCAGATGTGTTTAAATCAAGGAGATTTAGGTTGTGGGTGTTTTAGGCTAACAACAGGGGCTGAAATGGAATCTTCGTTTGATGATAGGGTAAACAAAGGAATTTTGAGTTGAGATTTGCTGGATAGGTATTTTGAGAGGCCTTGAGTCTGATGGCAGTGTTTGATATGAGGTTTGAGGTGCAAATAGTGGTTGATCGAGGGTCATCAGGTTGATATTGGATAGGTTTAACAATGGGTCTAAGGGCTCTCGAAGGGAATTTAGGTTTTTTAGGCCTTTTAGGTGTTTCAGAGGGAATTGGAATGGTCTGATTGGGAATTTAGGGTAAATTGGAGGTTCAAGTGATAGACCGAGCAAAAATCGAGTGTTAACAAGGGAGTATTTCTGTAAAACCCCCTAAAAAGCTGAAACTAGCCATTTGTAGGGTCACCCAAGGGCCCCAATGGCTAGGTTTTTCAAGTGAGGTGCACTTGGATTGTTGCACGCCCATGGGCCATGCTGTGCCGTGTACTGGATCAGGCCGGCACACTGGCCGTGGACAACACAACACATGTAGTCGTGCCATGCCGGCCCAACATGGCCTACATGATTGTGTCGTGCTTGGCACGACCCGCATTCCATCATGCTGAGCCGATTCAAAATCGGGCCGCAAGCGGCACGATCCGATTTACACCTCTAGATGTCATGGTAAACAAAGGGTATAAAGTGGTTGTTTGTACAATAAGTTACCCTATATTATACAATTTTTTACATAAATTATATGTCATATAACATAAACATTTTATATACTTAATATTGGATGTTTAAATTGGCCCAAAACCAAGGCAACTTGACTCCGATAAATCTAGCCCCATGCCTATAGTACTTATAACTACTAAGCCTGTCACCATTGTCATGCCATTTTCACACCCCTTTTTTGTTTGGTGTGCATTATGCCCTTAGCACATTATATCCATCAATAACAATTATACATCCCATACCATTCCTAAGCCAAGATTAGGAGTGTAAGTCGGGAAGGATGATCCAAGTTTAAGATCATTCTAGGCCTGACCCTAAAAATTAGGCCTAATGCATGAATCTAGAACAAGCCCAATTTATCCCATCCAAGCCTAACCCACATTGAAATTTGATGTACTTGAGATGGGCTAACCCCCCCCCCCCCCCCATCCCAATGAAGGAAAAAGAAAAAAAAAATGTATAATAGAGGCTAATCACAATCTACCCAATGCAAGCCTAACATAGATCAAAATTTGATACACTTGGGTTGGGCTCAATCTTAGCTCAAACTTGAGTTGCTCAATAAGTCTACATTAAAATTTGATAGAATTGATGAAATGGACCTCTATACCCTTCATTATTCTTTGAATTTTCAAAGAAAATCATAGAAATATAACCCAAAGGAAGATATGATCACTTATATAAAGATGATGTCATGGCAAATAAAGGGTACAAAGTGGTTGTTTTCTATTTGTACACTAATTTACCCTATATTATACATTTTTTAGATACATCATATGCTATATAACATAAACATTTGATATACTTAATATTTGATGTTTAAATTGGCCCAAAACCAAGGCAACGTGGCAGTACTTAAATTGGCCTAATTCACAATCACCCTTGTCTAGTGGATGCCAGTTTCACACCCCTTTTTGTTTCATGTGCATTATGCCCTTAGCACATTAAATCCATCAATAACAATCTTACATTCCATACCATTCCTAAGCCAAGATTATTAGGTGTGCAAATTGAGTAGGAGGAGATAGATTTAAGATCATTCTAGGGACAACCCTAAAAATTGGGGTAAAAGGGGTAAAAGACTTAAACCTCCCCTAAGTTTTAAGATAAATACTTATATCACCCCTTTATTTTCTGCCAAGACTTAAACCTCCCTAGTTACAATAAGATTTGATAGAATGGACGAAAAGACCTCTATGCCTTTTATTATTCTTTAAATTTTCAAAGAAAATCACAAAAATATAACCCAAAGGAATATGATCACTTATATAAAGATGATGTCATGGAAAACAAAGGAAAGCAGAATCTAAGACTCATTGTCGGGGCTTGTCTACATTTGACAAACAGTAGGTATAATTGTTTAAATTTTTCTCTCATTGTTCTCTCTCTCTCTCTCTCTCTCTCTCTCTCTCTCTCTCTCTCTCTTTCATCTGGAACCAAGGCTCAAAGTATTGGAAGCACAAGATGTATTGGTAAGACAATTTTTAGAGACATATCAGGATACTCTTTAGATATGCATGGGTATGGATGAAAAAATCAAGATACACATGGATACACTAGGAAATTCAAAGAAATCATAAAAAATATATTAATAACAACAAATATAAGTTTTATATAACTATAATGGATTTATTTAAACATAAAAAACCATATTTTAATGGTTTATATACATTGTGACACATCGAAACACATTTAATTGCCATTGAAAAATGATGAAAGAATTAAAATTTTAATGTATTAATTTTCATAAAATCAATATAGTTTGTATTATTTTTTATTAGTATATAAATTTTAATAATCAATTTTAGCATTTATTACCCAACATTCCTTAAGAAGATAAATTTTATTTAAGAATAAAAGTGCATATGTTTACGACAAACAACTATAATATAGCACAATGGTAGACTTATTATCATTACAAACAAATGACTAAGGTTCGAATATTTTTACTTGTAGTTTTTATAGCCAATTTAAAGTGTGCTTAATGTATATGATAATTTTGAATTTGAATTTAAATGTAGCATTAAATAAAGGAGTCAATTTAAGGCATGTTTAATGGAGTTCGGCTTCAAGTGCAAGACCGTGCTCACATTGTTTGAACAACCTCTTTCAACCTTGCATTGGGAACATCTCCCCATGAAATAAAGAACATAAGTATGGAGATATTCATAATGCAAGACTGTAAAGGTTGCAAGGACAGGCATTGCATTGACCGAAGTTGAACTTTGTTTAATGGCATATGAGTCATTAGAGAGAGGGGAAGTAATTATAGGGGTTATAGATAGTAATTATAAGAGTCATTAAAGAGATGGGGAGTAGTTATAGGGGTCATAAATAGTAATTATAGGAGTTGATGGGGGGGAATAATAATTCAGAATGTATTGATCATCGGTACATATATAGTAAAACAATCCGATACGGACATGTATAGAATTGATATAGACAAAAAAGGAGTGAAACTCTTGATTTTGGTGTGTTCCATGTATCGAACTCCTACAGAAACGATATCTATCGGCCGATACGAGCCAATACGTTATGAAATTTTAAACCTTGTCTGAAACAGTAAATTGAAATCAAAGGTGCTACTACACTAGAAAACGAGTTTTGAGCCTCCGAAGCTCTTTAGCCCAAAAGAAAGAATAGTGAAAGGAAAAAAGGGTATATCCATTTTTTGGTTTGAACCAATATCATCATGGCTTTATGGGTCAAAATCAAAGCATAGTCTTCTTGTTTTTTGCTCAAACTCGTTTTGCTGAGTAATGAACCTCTTAAATCTTTCCATCCCTTTGCTAAGTAAGTGAGGTCTAATGGGGTTTTGATGGTCGAGTGTCATACTCAGGTGAGGACACGAGAGCTCAAATTCATTTTATTTTTAGCAATTTGTTGCATTCTCTTCCTAGAAACATTCAAATGGCCACTTGGAGATCGATGCTCTCTTGTCAATCTTCACTGGGTTTTTTATGTCCTTTATATGATTTAGAGATCTTCTGTTTTCAAGATTCCTGGTGAGAATATTGTGCTAGTAAAAGAGTTTCTACTAGCATTTTTTGTTTGGTAGTAGAAAACTAGACAGAACTGCAAGAAAAGGGGTGATAAAGAAGTGTAAAATTGGGTTTTACAAAAAAAAAAATAATAATAAACAGGCATATCATCTTATGTGCATACAAAGATCTAGACAAAATTCTTAAAGAGGGGATATTTTTGTCCAACGATGTCATTCAATAGGGGAAGTCTTAGTCTAATTTGGAAAAAGAGGGGAAGCTTCAATATTTAGAAGAAATCTTAGAGGAGGTTTAAGTATGTGCTTGGAACCATGGGCATTTAATCACAAAATGTTTATACTTGATTTGTTTGCAAAACCGAGAAAAGTAATTATGAACTCATTTATTGACACTTAGGTGCCACTAGGCGCCATTAGGCACCACATCAGCAAAACAGTGAATAAACGCCTACCCATTGGGGGAGCACTAAAATGAAGCTTCCCCAATGGTAGGCGCACACATAAATCAAGGCTTTCTTTTGCAAGTTTCTATGCGTACGAATCCACATAATGAGGGAAATGCTGAAGTGGCGCCTATGTGGTAGCATTTGTTCAATAAACACCCATGGTTCCAAACACCGTGTAAGTCTTTTAACCTAAATATGTATGTAATGTATATTACTTGGGTTAGACTACCCAAGAGTAAGCCTCGGGCTCGGCATAAAAAAATAAAGGTTAAATACTTAAACTACCCCTATCATGTAGCAAATAGACAAGAGGTTACCCTACTATTTGCATAATCATTTAAAGTACCCTTAGCATTTCTAACAATGGACAAAGTCACCCCTTATCGTTAGCTTCTTGCCATTAATGTCCGCTAGCATGTGATGCCACATGACATTTTTATTTTTTTTAATTCCTAAATTACCCTTTTTCTAGAAATACCCTTCGGCCTTTGAGATAGATGCTCTATAGTAGTAAATGACAACAAATGCTTTGCATATTGCAGTTGTGGTATTGCTAGACCTGGTCCTCTTGAGGCTTCCAAGAGGGTCATGGAAATGGCCTAGAGTTGGCTCTTTTACTAACTTTGATGAACAAAGTGGTGGTGTGTCGATGTTGAGTGAATTTCCTAATGACGGAATTAGAGGCTTCACGCTCCTATGAGACGGAACAACCTGGTTAGGTACTCTATTTGAATCAATATTCTCATCAACAAAATCATCTTGTAGGTGTAGCTTTGTTGTATTAGTGGCAATGGACATGAACATAACATTGGGTTGCTCTTTGCAAGGTTGAGGTTGCCAAATGAAGGATGAACCCAGGTAGATATCAAAGAGACAACTCTGTTCGACCTTATCAACTCCTTTATTAATCATTTCTTACTCTAGGTCAGGAAGCATCTGTTGGGCTCTTTCAAAGGCTTTGAGATGTGAATCTACCTCCCTTTTGGGCCATCTACTACAACGGGTCCAATTGTTTCTTTGGCCTCAATAATTCTCCCTTTCTTTGGCCTCTTGTGAAAAGGGAACACTACCAATAACCTTGTTGCTTCTTGCTCCATTGAAACCTGAAATTTCTTCCTTCCCTAAGGGATCATCTAATATACTGCATCTTTGTAGATAAGAAAAAAAATCACTTTTTAGTTCATGGAATTTGATGAGGGGTGATCTAGCCCGACCTAGTAGATGGAGGACACGTGGATGCGACCATCTAGCTAGACTGTGACTCGACACATATTGTCATTTCAGCGCCACCTGTCACCTCAGTGGGCCAAGCCACCTCGGGTGTCTCGGGCACCTCGGCAATGATCGAGGTCCGACTAGCTCGGGATGGCCTAACTTACCGAGGTGACACGTATCAAACTTCTAGAAGCATGCCAGCTATCTCTGAGCTCTTCGGGGTCATGCTGCACAACTGTAGGACTTATCCTCACCCCGCCAAGATCGAACGAACATGATAGGCCTTATCAACTAGTACGTTATCCACCTCCCGGGGCAGCATGTACTCCTAACGGCACAGGTCGAGGATCTCAGATGTGTTTCATAAGACCCATGGCAACCCATCTATATCAAGGGATCAACCCCTGAGACCCAAGTACGTGCGACTTTGTGCTTACTAGCTCTCTTACATTCATAGTTTTAGCTCGCTACACAACTAACTACTGACTTAAGCATCGGAGTGACCCCGCCAGGTTATCCACCCCGGGTTCTTTGAGCCTTCTCTCCTTGCAGCTCGACTTCCCAGCCAACCAACCGAAGTCCAAGCTGCCTTCCAGCTACGAGCACCAGATCGTGCACCATCAATTGGTGCCATTTGTGGGAAACGCAACAGAAAAAAGTTTTCTACCTCAATCACACTTCTAGCGTCTCATCAATGGCTTCTTCAAGCAACACCGGAAAGAGTGTTGAGATGACCGTCTCTAGGGGGCATGAACAGACCTCCGTTAATCCAGAGTTTTCCATGGTCTATATCGGCCAGATTACCATCCCCCTCACCATCTCGGGGGTCCCAACATTTCAAAGCCAGCCACAGTTCCACACCCAGTTGTTGCACGCCCCACTCCCCCAGGTGAGCACCACCACCACCTCAGTCCCAGAACCCTCTGTGGTACCTCCTAGGGTTGGGCATTAGTAGTTCGATGAGCTGGTCCAAAGTGTATGAGTTACGCAACTCCAGATGCAACAAATGCACTAATTCTAGCAGTACCAACAGCAGTTTCCACCACTACAAAACCAGAACCAATACCAAAACATTCCATAGAACCAAAGCTAGAACGAGCAGCAGAACGTGCACCAGTCTCCTCCTCGGGACGCAAGGGCATCCCGGGTCCTAGTCCCTCCTCGGGATCGGGCCTCACCTTGGGACCGTGTGGTAGGTTAGCACACATGCCCACCTTCCCAAGTAGAGAACCAGAAGGATCGACCCCTGTACAGCCACCATACCAAAACCGATCAACAGCAACATTCGCAGCATGAAAACCACAACCCCCAGGACAGTTGCTAGACGAAGATAGATCAGCAGCAGCGTTCATGACGTGAAGACCATGACCCCCAGGTCAATAATTTCTAGCTCGAGGCAAGAGGTATGGGCTCACACCGACACCCGTTTGTACCCCATAGCGGCCAACATCCAGTTCGCGATCGGGAAGATGCGGGAAACAAGAGCCAGCTCCCACCTCGTGACAACATCCGAGAACAGTAGCATACTAGGGTCGAGATCCCAAGCAACACCAAAGTGAACAGCACCAACGTCGAGGCCATGAAGAAGGGATGTCGTCGCAAAGCGCACCAGACATCAGTCAGGAACAGCCCACCAAGAAGCAACCGGTCGTTGGCACCAAGCAAGGTGAGGGAGGAAATAAGCTTGGTAGCTGCACAACCGACTCCAGTACTGTTGAGCAAACCCTTCCCCCTAGCACCAGAAATTCTCTCGGCCCAAAGTCCACAAGGATTTAAGATGCCCACACTAGAGACCTATGACGGAAAGTTTGACCCTAATGATCATGTTGATAGTTTCCAATCCCAGATGTTCCTTGCCGGAGCAGATGAAGCAAGTATGTGTGTAGCCTTCTCTACAACTTATAGAGGTATGGCCAAGTTGTGGTACAGGAATCTAGCTCCAAGCTTAATTAAGAGATGGGATCAGTTAGCAGATTTGTTTACTGCACATTTCATCACAAGTAAGAAGTGCCTGAAATCTACAACAAGCCTTCTGAACGTGGTATAAAGGGAAAATGAATCGAACTAGAGCTACATCAAGCGGTTCAACGAAGAATGCTTGCAAATACCCGACCTCGACCCAGTCGTGCATCTCACCGAAGCACAGAAGAGAGTTCACCACGTCAAAATTTCTTGGCACCTTGGCATAAACCCACCAAAGACAATGGAGAAGTTCCTCGACAATGCCAACAAGTTCATGTGGATAGAAGAGGCTCTTGGGTCCAAAGTAGAGCTCCATCAAGGAGAGAAGAGAAAAAAAGATGATGAAGGCAGCAATAGCAGTAAACGCTGGCAAAAGAAGAGCAAGTCGCTGAAGAGAAGTCCCCGCGTAAGAGAAGCAAGTCCCCATCTCAAGGGTCCAGGTTAGGTCGGAAATCTAGGACCCCTCCAATCCAGAGAACCACCTACATTCCCCTCAATGCAAAATGAAGTGAAATCCTAATGGCGATCAAGGATACCGGCTACGGCAAGTGGCCGCCCAAGATGCGAGGTAACCCATCAACTGAAAACCCGAATGTCTATTGCCATTTCCACCATGACATCGGGCATAGCACGAAAGGTTGTCGAAACCTCAAGGACAAGATCGAAGAGTTGATTCACCATGGGTACCTGAAAAAGTTCATCAAGCATGAGGGTAGGGAGACAGCGGATCGACAGGCCGACCAACAAAGGGAAGCTCCCGAATCAAGTAGGAGGAACGATTAGCAACCACCTCTGCAACCGCCACCACCAGAGGATAGGCCAATCCGCGGAGTGATCAATATGATCATCGGAGGGTCCATCGTTGCGGGGTACAACACAGCGGTAGGGAAGACCTCAGTTCGGGAGCTAGAGCATGAAGATGAGAACCCACTGAACCGACCTCGGGTAAAGGAGCCCATCTACTTCACCGAGGACAATGCGTGTGGGATCCAGTATCCGCACGATGATGCCCTCATAGTCAAGCTGGTACTCAATGACTTCGAGGTTAAGTGGATATTGGCGGACTCTAGGAGTTCGGCAGACGCCCTGTTCCTAGAGGCGTTTCATAAGTTGTAGTTGAAGATGAAATATTTGAAGCCAGCAGACACGCCCTTAGTCAGGTCCAGCGGTGAGGCTGTCAGGCCCCTCGGCCGAGTCATAATGCTAGTTGCAGTGGAAGCATGGCCCAACTCAGTGTGCTTCGAGCACACGTTCTTGGTGGCCGCGACTCCGTCCCCTACAACGCTATTTTGGGTTGGCCCATCCTGCATGCCCTACGTGCGGTGGTCTCGACCTACAACTTGTCCATGAAGTTCCCAATGAGCTGCGGAGTGGAGGTAGTATGAGGCGATTAGCTCGAGTCATGTAAGTGTTATGTAGTTGCATTAAAGGGCAAGGCAAAGTTGGTGGAGGACGTCGAATTGGAGCCACCACCCAAGCATACGGAGGAGCGAGCTGCCCCAATGGAGGAGATAGTTCAGGTATTGGTCCGCAGCAGCAATGCCCGTTATAGACCTTAGTATAATAACTCATAAGCTTAATGTGGATCCCTTAGTCAGGCCAGTTAGACAAAAAAAATGGAACTTCGCCCTAGAGTGATGGAGGGTAGTTGATGAGGAGGTCGGGAAGCTCCTTGTAGCAGACAACAGGCTTTGTTAAGGAAGTCCAATACTCGAGTTGGGTGGCCAACCCTGTATTGGTGAAGAAGGCCAATGGAAAGTGGCACATGTGCGTCGACTACACCGACCTCAATAGAGCCTGCCCGAAGGATTGTTTTCCCCTTCCTAGAATAGACTTCCTGGTAGACGCGACATCGGGGTACGAGTTGTTGAGCTTCATGGATGCTTACTCCGGCTATAACCAGATTAGGATGAACCTAGCCGATTAGGAAAAAACAACTTTTGTAACCAAACTAGGGTTGTACTATTATAAAGTAATGCCCTTCGAACTAAAAAATGCTAGAGTGACCTTCCAGCATCTTGTAAACAAAGTATTTGAACCATTGATTGGTAATAAAGTTGAATGTTATGTTGATGACATGGTCGTGAAGACCCATTTTTCAAATTCTTTAATTGATGATTTAATTGTATTTTTCAAATTCTAAGAAAATTTAACATGAAGCTCAACCCGAACAAATGTGTTTGGGGTCACATTGGGCAAATTCCTTGGCTATATAGTGAACCGATGTGGCATCAAGGCCAACACAGATAAGATAAAGGCTATACTAGATATGAGACCACCCCAAAAAATAAAAGAAATCCAAAGGTTAACTGGCCGGGTAGCCGCCCTAAGCTGGTTTATATCGAAGTCGAAAGGCAGAGCGAGGTATGGGACAAGCGAGGTATGGCCGGGTAGTCGCCCTAAACTAGTGAACCGACGTGGCATCATTGCTGGACTCATACTGTAAGGGCCGAGTGAGATAAAGTTGGAGTACGCTCTCTAGTTCTGATTCAAGATGTCGAACAACGAGACAGAGTATGAGACATCGATAGTCGGGCTGAACTTAGCAAAGGTGATCAGTGCAAAGCACGTTGTGATATGTAGTGAATCTAGTTGATAGTGAAACAGGTGAACGGCGAGTACGAAGCTCGGGAGCCTACCATGATGGCTTTATCTGGCTAAAGTAAGGGAACTCCTACCTTCATTCCTCTCCTGGTTTATCCAATAAGTACCGAGGTCAGAGAACGCTAAGGCCGACATGTTATCAAGGTTGGCAAGCACAAGTGGCAACACGATAAGGATGGTGTATATAGAAGACCTACCTCATCCTAACATTCTCGAGGGGGCAGAAGAGGTTGCTCCCGTGTTGCAAGCAGAACCAAGTTGGGTTGACTTGCTTGTCAACTATCTGCTCCACGAGATCCTACCAGCAGATCGCAACGCAGCTCGGAGGGTAGAGAATCAGTCAGCTCGGTATGTTATTATCGATGGGCGACTCTACAAGAGACCCTTCATGCCCCCCTACCTACGTTGCTTGCGGCCTTCAGAAGCAGATTGGGTACTCCACGAGATCCATGAAGGATCTTTATGGAGGACACCTAGGAGGCAGGGCGCTTGCCCAAAAGGCGCTAAGGCAAGGGTATTATTGGCCCACTATGAAAGCAAATGCACTCGAGCTCGTCAAGAAATGCGACAAATACCAGAGGCATGCCAACATCCTCCATCAACCTACCGCCAACCTGAAGTATCTGACCAACCCATGGCCTTTCACTTAGTGGGGGATAGATATCATCGGTCCATTCCCACTGGCAACCGGGTAGAGAAGATTTTTGGTCATGGTAGTGGACTACTTCACAAAGTGGGTGGAAGCCGAGCCACTGGTGACAATCACAACCCAAAATGTGCAAAACTTTTTCTAGAAAAACATAGTCTACCGCTTCGGACTACCCAAGGTGCTAATTTGAGACAACTGAAAGCAGTTTGAGGATATTAAGTTCTAGAACTAGTGTGCTGAGATGAGGATCCAACAAAATTTCATGTTGGAAGAACACCCTCAGGCGAACAGACATGCCGAGGTGACAAACATGGCCATCCTATGCGGACTGAAAGCTCTCTTGGCGCAATGCCCTTTGGGCCTACAAAACGACCGTCAAGACCGCAACAGGTGAGACACCATTCAATTTGATGTATGAAACAAAGGTCATGATTCCAGGTGAGATCAAAGTACCAACCCTGCAGCACGAGGCAAACAACAAAGTGGCTAACGACGAGGAACTACGAATGAACTTAAACTTGAGCGAGGAAGTACGTGACCTACACTATATCCAGACTACGGCCTACCAACAGTGGGTAGCTCGGTACTACAATGCCCAGGTCAAGAGACGCCAATTCCAAGTTGGCGACCTGGTACTCCGAAAGGTGATGATACCTGAGCCCAATGTAGGTAAGCTTGGGCCGAACTGGGAAGGTCCATACAGGGTGAGACGGGTTTTTAGTGACG
Source organism: Nelumbo nucifera (assembly GCF_055504915.1). NCBI lineage: Eukaryota > Viridiplantae > Streptophyta > Magnoliopsida > Proteales > Nelumbonaceae > Nelumbo > Nelumbo nucifera. The sequence goes on from NC_142656.1 coordinate 49,058,039, forward strand.
GCACGTACGAGTTCGAGACGTTGGAAGGGAAACAGGTAACCTGCGCTTGGAATGTTGACAACTTGAAGAGGTACTATCTATGAGTTCGTGAGTCAAACATCCGCAAAAATTTACTAAGTTCAAAAGACCACCAAGCTAGTCAGGGCGCACATTGGAGAGTGGACTACGAGTTGCTCCCAGAGTCTAAGGGCAATAGTGCTGAGCTGATAGAAGACCTTGACACTAAATAAGACCCAGTCGCCTATTCGACATGGACAACATAAGACCCAGTCGCCTCTTCAGCATGGTCAAAATAAAAAGTAGCTCGAGTTCAGCCTCATCGGTGTGGAGACAAGTCGGGCACATACCCTACAATGTTTACTCACCTCGGCATACACCGACTTTGGATTATTCCTAACTATGCCTAGCTCGCCAGCTCGGCACCTCGGGGTAATTTACACAAAAAAAATGCGCAACTATACACGAAGTGGAAAATAAAGGTACTTCATTACTTCATTGCAAAAAGGGAGTTTTAGTACATTAAAAAAAAAGGAAAGAAAAGAGAAATCTAATCATCCAAGCTCGGAGGCTCGAGACATGATGTATTTATAGGGAGGTCCAAGAAAAGAGGCAAAGTATCAGTCTTCATGGGGCTCCTCTTTCTCTTCGTCGACATGCTCGGAGTCTTTGGTCAGTTCAGCTTCCATGAATGCATCTGCAATAGCAACCTCATCGGTCTCCATGACATCGTCAACTACCAGGCCCGAGTTGCCTGACTTCTCCCTAGCATCCTTACCGATGCCATCATCACCTTCCTCTTCGGAATTTGGGGATTACCGCCTCTATGGAAACCCTAATGGTGGTAAGCGGCTTGAGGTCGAGCTGAGGAAATGCACACCTGGCCAACCAGCGACAAAATTTGAAGCCCTTGTAGAATGTCGAGGTAGTAGTTTCGTTCACAAACTCGTTGAACTCCGGAGAAGCTTTGTACGCCCGAACAGCGAGAACACCGACTTCTTTTATTTCTTCTGTGATGATGGCCTCATGTATGGCAAGGAGAGCCTTGTAATCCTCGACTTCTTTCACTAGCTCATGAATACGCTCTTCTCTTCGCTTCGCCTCGGCCTCCCACTTCCTCGCGCAATCCACAACTTTTAGTAGTTTGGCTTGGCACTCTATCACTTTAGACTTGGCGGACTACGTCTTGGCCTCGATAGCATGTACCCTGGCTTCCAAAGTCTTCGTCTTCGCCTCGAAGACTTGCAACAACGCCATCTGGCGATCAGATTGCTCCACTAGTGAGTGGATCATTGAGTCCGTCTATAAGAAGAGCACATCATTAAGAAGGGCAGAAAACATAAAAGGGCAAGGAAATAAGTTCGGGAACATACCACCATAAGGTGACCCCAAGCTGTGGCAGTGAGCTTAGAACGTGGCATCTCAGCGTACTTAGAGACTTCGGCAGGGAAGACAGCCTCCTTGCTCTTGGGAGTGGCTACCCAGGCGTCGGAGATGCTCTGGCCCTCCTCGAGGATTGCGCTGGAAGCAACGACCTCGGGTTGAATGGGTCGGGGCTTGAGCTCTTGGGCCACCTCGGGCTCACAGAGTGGCAACTTGGTTCCCTGGTCATCTTCAACCAGGTCAATAACCGGGGCATCCTCCCTCTTCATTGAAGTAGCAGGTGTAGGAGGAGCAGCGACCGACTCGGTAGCTGGTGGATTAACGCGGGACACCTTCCTCTTCTTCTTCTTCTTCATGTCAGTGAAGAGCTTTGAGATCAGAACATCAGCCATGACACCTGAAAAAAAAAAGAGCGCTCAATTAGCAAAAGAAATGCAGTAAAAAGACCAAGTGTGTGTGCACTGAAGTGGAGACCTACCTGGACTCAGCCCCGCATTGACTAGTTTCTCTTTGGCTAGAAAAATTTTCAGACTTAACCTGAGCTTCGCCCAGGATCGGGTTTCCTTCTTCGTCTCCTTATCTAGATTGATTCCAGGGTTGTTGATGGTCGTCCTCCAGAGTGTCAGGATCGGTCACTCCCAGCCACAGTGATGATGAAGTAGCGTCTCTTCCAAGCCAGGACCTTGTTGGGGTAATCAAGCAAGACTTTGTACCCAAGTCAGGGGGTCAAGTAGTAACTATGTTTTTCGGACGAGCAGACATTGGCGGGATTCTTCTTAATTGAACAGATCGAGCTGAAAATATCTAAGGTTAAAGGTCACTCGTAGTCATGGAAAAGGGAGATGAGGCCTACAACGGTAAGAACTGAATTTGGATGGAGCTGGTCTATGGCGATGTTTAAAAACTTGATGACTTCGACAATGAAGGGATGGTGCGAGAAGCGTAGTCCGGCAGCCAGCTGCTCTTCGAATATCATGACCTCATCTTGATCATGGTCCCAAGGTTATCCTTCCAGTGGAATGCTCCGGTCATGGTCCTCAGGGAACTTGTAATATGCAGCTAACACTCGGAGCCTCTCCGCCATCATCATAGAAGGACCAAAGCAATCTGGCCCTAGCTTTCAAGAATGACGTTAGGTTGAGGCTTCCTTCCCGGAGCATTCCTTGAGTTGAAGTGTCCTTCTCGAACGGACTAGACCCCGAACTACATGATGAGGTACTCGCCTCGGCAGGACCAGACTTTGCCGAGGTACCGAACTTGGACTTGGTTGACCCACTATTCATGTCTAACAAACTACTAGTACTAGAATAAGACATTTTGAACTAAAGGAAAGAAGCAGGGAAAGAACAAAGACAGCTTACCTAAAGACTGAAGGAAAGAGGCGGATTCAAAATCAAAGGTGGGTAACACCGACCTGGGAGCAGATGTGCAACCTCAGGACCACGGGCACATGATATACGGTGAAGTGAAAGGGACCCCAAGGGCCCTATTTATAGCCACTATAGCCGATCTTGAACGGTCTGGATCCATGCGATCCAACGGCTCTCATGGAAACTAGTTGCATGTCTTCTGAGGTCAAAATTGGTTGAGTGCACGTTTTGACGTCCGCGGAGTTAAGTAACCTGCGTGATATCCGTGCGTTCTCGACACGTGATCTGGTTTCTTGATCGAGCCGAACAGGTCGTCGTGGTCAAACTGTCGGACCGGATATCAACCCAGAGAGAAACCAGGCCAAATCCACCTGAGCTCGTCATGAATTCCCCGCACCGGGTTGGGACCCCAGGCACGGGGAATGGGGGCAATTGATGAGGGGTGATCTAGCCCGACCTAGTAGATGGAGGACACGTGGACGTGACTAGCCAGCTAGACTATGACCCAGCATGTATTGTCAATTCAGCACCACCTGTCACTTCGGTGGGCCAAGCCACCTCGGGTGTCTCGAGCACCTCGGCAATGACCGAGTTCCAAGTAGCTCAGGGTCGCCTAACTTACCAAGGTGACACGTATCAGATTTCTAGAAGCATGCCAGCTATCTCCTAGCTCTTCGGGATCATGCTGGACGACTATAGAACTTATCCTCACCCCGCCCAGATCGGACAGACATGATAGGCCTTATCGGCTAGTACGTTATCCACCTCCTGGGGCAAAACAGACTCCTAACGGCGCAGGCCAAGGATCTCATAGGTGTTTCGTAAGACCCACGACAACCCATCTATATAAGGGCATCAACCCCTGAGACCCAGGTACACACGATTTTGTGCTTACTAGCTCTCTTACATTCATAGTGTTAGCTTGCTACACAATTAGCTACTGACTTAGGCATCGGAGTGACCCCACCGGGTTATCCACCCCGGGTTCTCTAAGCCTTCTCTCCTTGCAGCTCGACTTCCCAGCCAACCAACCGACGTCCGAGCTGCCATCCAGCTACAAGCACCAGATTGTGCACCGTCAGAATTCTTCTCCACAGTCTTAGTCTGAGACACCCTAAAAAGATAGAAAAGAAAGAATGAGAAATTATAGAAACCTTGTAAAGATCTAGAAGAATATTATATAGAGACTCTTGGGATGTATTTGAACAAATATTCCTCAGTAACTTAATGGCCTCAATGGATTCTTCAACCCTGTTTCTTTGCTTTCGTTACACTAGCCATGTCTTTTAGAGAATTGCCAACTCTATCTCTGACATTAATTACAGCTTAAAATAGTGAAATTGCTCTCTCAAGGTCCTTGTCCACCAACTAATCCACATAAACATTTAGAAAAGAAAGGCTTTCTCATCAGATAAAATTGAGTACATAAAACTTGGGAACAAACAATCTTGAATAGACATTTGGGTTTAGAAGATGGAAACTTTCTAATTTAAAGATAATATACTTGCTTGAACATTTTTAGCCCTTATGTAAGGATTATCTCCAATAGGAACTTTGTGAGTGACATGAAAGGACTACGGACGAGTTTTGGTGACCCTAAAGGATTAACAAGTGAACAAGGAGTAGACTTTAAAGGTCTGAAACCAAGTTGGGTGTTCCATAGATCCTGCATCATCATCATCCAAGTGAGTTCTCTGTTTTGCTCTCATTTCATATTTAGTGAGTGTCCATCGTTAGTCAATTCCATCACATATGGGGTGGGTTTGTGTAAATTTGGTGTGGGTTGAGCTTCAATCGATCCATTACTGAGCATCATCTCCTTCTTCCTAAACCTTGGTTAAACCTCAAGGGACATCCTAGAAAATAAGGAAGAGGCTCTGAAGTTTGATGGCACATCACATACATTGCTCACTTCCAAACCCTAATCTTGATAACGTTCGAAGTATCGCTTTGGGTGGACTTCATTTTTTTGTACTCGTTGGATTTACAACAATCTCTTGGTGGACTATTGTGCTTGTCGGGATTTGTAGTGGTCACCAAAGATCTTGACAAGATTTGTAGCACCTTCTCTAGTGTGTTTTACTCATCAATGAAAAGAACCTTTAGCTCTGTACTTAACATAAGGGCAGCATTGTCATTTCACCTTTTCCATTAATATTTAACGGTTTTGTCCATTGTAAGAAATGTTAGGGGTACTTTTAAGTGATTATGCAAAGAATAGGGTAAATCATAGGGGTAGTTTATCTATTTGATAAACCATAGGGGTAATTTAAGTATTTAATCCAATCTATACTACTTTAAAAAGTACCAATAGCCCTAAAGATTTCTAAAATTTTAGTTGGACAAATTTTGCCCCTTTGTGTTTAATGCTTTCATACTTGAATTTGAGGAGAAATTTGATATTTTGTTGATTGTTTTAAATGACTAAATGGGTTACTTAAATGAATTGTAACTCAAATTTCATGGAGTGTTTAGTTGGTTATATATATCTCCCTTTTAATTAATAATGAATTGTAACATAAATTTAATGGAGTTTTAGCTAGATGTATTTTTCTCTTTTAATTAATATTTATCAAAACCATTGGTATTTGATCATCTTTAAAAGTAGGTCCAATTGTCATTATTTAATGGTTTTAAAAATGTGGATTTTGAGCGTGGCTCCACAATTTTGATTATGGCTTTTGGCAATGTTTTAAAAATCTACCTGGAAATGGAACCACTTTAACTATCAGTTTTTGGGTTAGCAGTTCAAGCATCTGGGTCGAACGGTTTGACCCGCAACATTAAATTTTTGAGAAATAAATCTCATAATGCCCGCATTAGATTCATATTCTAATTTATAATATTTATTCATTTCGTTTCATTAAAATCGACATTTAAAACTTTAAGTCTATACTGACACATTAATTGTATTAGGAGATAGGGGACTAGGGGGAGAGATAAAAGGTGAGATGTGAGAGGTGACAAAGAGAAAGTGTGTCGGAATAGCATAATAAGAGAGAGAGGGAGAAAGATTAATTGACCAAAAATCCACAAACCACTGCCCAAGTCGAATGGTTTAGCTGTTCAACCGCTCGGGTGAGTGGTTGTTTGACAAAGTTAATGTTTTTTCATAAAAAGTGGTCCAACCCAAAATCGGACACAAAAGTATGACCGATTCCTAGATCTAACGATCTGATCATCCAATCCAATCCGGTTTTTAAAACAATGGTTTTTGGGTTAGCTTTTCTATTGGTTTATAAGTAGTTTTTGCCCAATCTCAAGATGTTTGATAAGGTCTCATCTGAAATATACATTTCAAAAGGTCAGCTAAATTTTAAAAATTGATTTCTAAGATTATGAGCATCACATATTTGAGTGCTCAATTTTTTAAGGCATAATTGATAAGAAGGCTTCGAATAACATTACAAGGCACCAACTAGCTAGTTGGTAAGGTCACTTGGTGGTTGTAGCTAAGAAACTTGGAATCAAATCCCACCTGCACCTGGATTAGGGGGTTATGGGTTTAAGGGATGGGCCACCCATTTTGTGAGGCCCGTTGTCAACACCCAATTTTTGCTCGGTCCCCTCTCTAACCCACTTTTCACATTCCAAATGCCTGATCAAACCTCACCAACTTCCTCAAAACATGTCAAAACCCCAATAAACCAAATTTAACTCAAATACCCTCAAATTCACCGTTAAATCCATAAGATTCCCTTTTGATGGTCCCGATTATGCCACATCACCATACCTGTTACCCGATCAGGCCACATTACATGAAACCAAACCTTCAAACAACCAATCACGCCAAATTTCAGCTATAAATTCTTTGATTTTGCCATTCATCCAAAAAGATTCTGAATGAACCACTCGCATCACTCGATACTAGCCAAACTCAAGATCTACACTATGAAACACCATTCCCCATCATTAAACCTCATTTAAACCTTTGTCAACCCCTTGATCGACGATCTGTTCAATTTTGGACCTTAAAATGACAATTTTACCCTTCATCTAGAAAGATTCCGCATCAACCACACGATATCCTCCAAAATCAAGATTTGCACTATAAAACACCACCAAACCTCATCCAAACCCTTATTAACCCCCTGATCGACAACCCATCCGAATTTGAACCTCAAAATGACAATTTTACCCTTCATCCAGAAAGATTCTGAATGAACCACTCACATTGCCCGATACTCGCCAAACTTAAGATTTATACTATGAAACACCATTCCCCACCATCAAACCTCGACTAAACCTTTGTCAACCCCTTAATTGACGATCCCGTCCAATTTTAGACCTTAAAATGATGATTTTACCCTTCATCTAGAAAGACTCCGAATCAACCACACGATATCCTCCAAAATCAAGATTTACACTATGAAACACCACCAAACCTCATCCAAACCCTTATTAACCCCCGATCAACGATCCGTCCAATTTTGAACGTCAAAATGACAATTTTACCCTTTATCCAAAAAGATTCCAAATGAACCACCTACATCGCCCGATATCCGCCAAATTCAAGATCTACATTATGAAACACCATGCCCCACCATCAAACCTCATCTAAACCTTTGTCAACCCCCTGATCAATGATCCATCCGATTTTGGACCTTAAAATGATGATTTTACCCTTCATCTAGAAAGACTCCGAATCAATCGCACAATATCCTTCGAAATCAAGATTTGCACTATGAAACACCACCAAACCTCGTCCAAACCCTTATCAACCCCCCGATCGATGATCCTTTCAATTTTGAACCTCAAAATGATAATTTTACCCTTCGTCCAAAAAGATTCCGAATTAACCACTCACATCGCCCAATACCCGCCAAACTCAAGATCCACATTATGAAACACCATTCCCCACCATCAAACCTCATCTAAACCTTTTTGAACCCCCTGATCTACATTACCCTTCATCTAGAAGGACTCTAAATCAACAACCCCTATCACTTGATACTTTCCGAATTCAAGATTGGCACTACAAAACACCATTAGACCTTATCCAAACCTTTATCAGCCTCTCGATTGACGATCAGTTCGACTTTGAACCTTGAAATGACCATTTTACCCTCCATCTGAGAAAAACGTCACTGATCGTCACCGCCAAACCCAGTTAAACCCATTGTCATCTTTTAATCGGTGGTTTGGAAAACACAGGCCATAAAATGCCTGTTTCACCCTTCCATCAAGGACGTTTCTGCGATCTCACCTATCGGGTTAAATCCGAAACGTCTAGTCGTTTACACCCCTCTCAAGTTTTCAAGAACCCCCTTGATGCTTGTCACCTACCTAGCCATTGGATCTCTCTAAAAACTCCCAAATTCAATCAAGGACGTCCATGTCCTTCCTTGGCTTTTGACAATTATAGCCTAGTCCCTGCTTGTAATCTTGTTTGAAAATATTTGCAGGGAGGTCCTTGCCAACCATAGATTGCTTGCTTACCTTTTGGCAAGATCTAGGTGCCCTTACCATTTTTGGAAGAGCTCTGTTTGCTTCCTAAAAAAGGCATGCAGCTTTTCCTTTTAAGCAAAGCCAGGTACAAAGAAGGTATGTTTCTTGTTCTTTAAGAAATATGGAGATTTTTTGGAAAAGAAAGGAAAGAAGATCCATTTGTATGAGATCAATATGGGGGGGGGTTCCTAAATAGCCCAAAGGGTCTCTAGGTGCTCACCCTCCTCCTTTGAATCCATCATAGGTAGCTCCCAATGAGTTGCTTTTTCTTGACCAAAATTAAAAGTCCACTTCATTAAAAAGGGCTATGGTCTCTCTCTACTTCTCTCTTTCCCAAGATTCGACCCTCACACATCTTCACCCAAAGGTTCTTCACTCCATTGACTCTCTCCCAGCCTTAAACACCACTCATCTTCAACTGAAGACTCTTCTCTACATTCACTCTTCCCATCACCGAACCACCTTCTCCTACCCATCTCCCTATTCTAATCTTCTTCTTCCTCTACACCTCTCTCTCAAGCTCCCTCCATCTTTCTCGTTATATTCCTCCTTTATATTTCTAAGGTCAACCTATCTCAGTCCATCATATTCGTCTAAGAAGGAAGAGGGGAAGTCCTATTTCGGTCCACCCATCAAAGCCTTTACATAACATTCCCAATAGTCCTAGAGAAAAGCCACAAGTGAGGTAACTTTTCAATAGAATTTACAACTTCTTTTCTTTTCACTTTTTATTTTCTTTATTTTCTTTATTTTTTGTTTTTTTGGCCAATAGAAAAATTTCAATTGGTTAGTTTGTTTGAACATGAATGAATATGCAGATTTTTTTTCTTTATATTATTTTGGTCTCTTTTTCGAACTTTTCTCATTGAAAATATCTGCGTTTTTATTTGACTTTTGTTACTTTCATCTTACTTTTATAGTTAATTTTGTTTAAGAATGAATGAGGATGTTATGTATGAATTCGGTCCTCTTATTATTGACTAGTCATTTATGTTTTTCTTTTTGTATAAACTAACGCATGCATCCTATTTGGATTAGGGGATTATGAATTTGACTTAGAGGGAAGTTCATGGTGGGTTGTATCATTCATGGCTTCATCATCTCTCTCCTTCGAGTAGAAGTGTGGGAGGCCTTGGATAAAAAGGGGGTAGAATGTGTAGACACTTTGCCCCTTTGCTCCTTAAGGGCTTCCCACACGTGGGAAGAGGGAAAGAGAAGATCAAGCCATGTAAGATAGCATTCTCTTTATGACAAACCCTCATTGAATTGGAGGAAGCCATTTAACTTTTCATTAAGAATGTTTTTTTTTTTTTTTTTTTTTTTTTTTTTTTTTTTTATCTTGATTGGCATTCACAAGATAAGAAAGGGAGAGGGGTGCCTAACACCTTCTCTCTCCTTCCCTTTGGTGCCTAAAGTCTTTGTTATAGGGATTGGGAGTCATTTTTCTCAAAACAAGGGAGGCCCATCACTCCCTTGTTCAAATGGTTGATGGGTGGCGGCTCCTCTCATGGCCATTAAGTGATGCTCGATTCAAACGGGATGTTCACACCCGTGAAGCCAAAAAAAAAACAGAAAAAAGAAAATGCAATTCTTCTATTTCAAATGTTATTCAAATAAACATACCCTCAAAAAGATTGAGGGTATAAGCTAAAACCTAAGTCAAATAACAATTCAATTAGTCTAATTGGTCTCTGGGCAAGCAATGGTTCAATTAGCACAATAAATTAAAAATATTAGTATAAACTATAGAATAAGTTGAAAGGCAATAAATTATCAATACATATATAATTCATTTGACATTGCCACATAGGCCTCATTCCTTTATAGGTAAATATGCATGGTAAAGTTGGTCAATGGGTAACTTTTTCCTATTAACCAACTTTTTTATGTTCTTTTTGCATTAAGCAATAGGCCCCACAGTAAATTTATCTTTACTTTCCTAGGTAAAACTTATCCATCTCAAGTGGTAGCTTTACTACTTAAAAATTTTCACAAAACCTGATGAGACCATTTTACATATTTTAAGAGTTACTTTTGATGGATAGAGATATAATTTTATTATTCACCTGAAAATCTTAAAAATCAAAAGAAAAGGTAAGCTGCACTGTTTACAAACGAACGGGGCCGCAGAAAGAAGTGGATATTTACTGCTTACAAAAAAAAAGAAGTGCATATTTACTCGTTACCGAAAACTTAAAAAAACTTGAACTTTTTTGGCGCAAGCCCAGCCCGTGTACCAGGTTGGTTCAGGCTCGGGTTGGGCCTGTTACACTAACTCAAAATCGCATGATTCCCTCTGTTCTCAGCCCTTACTTACGTCAGATGGGAATCTACTTTAACTCACCAAAAGCCGGATCGCAGGGTTGGTTTAGTGCGCAGTACGCTCTCGGCGCATTTTGTCTATCAATAATCGCCGTAGGTGTTCATTTGCTCTCCAAAGTCCTAATCGCAGGATTCTTTCTGCCTTCTGACCTGGTTCAGACGCTCGACCGCTGTAAACGAGAGAAAGCCCCAAATTCGTGGAAGAAGAAGAAGAAGAAGAAGCTGATCAACAATGGCGATGGCTGCGTTGAGACGAGAAGGGAGGCGTTTCCTGCCACTGATGTCTTCCAACTCCATTAATGCCGCTCGATCTTCGATTGTTTCTGAGTAAGCTAACCCTAAGCCATTTCATATCGTCCCAATTTGTCAATGTCGATAATATATATATGTATACATCCTTTTTTATGGCTTCAGTTTTCCTAACACTGCTTTTCCCATTTTGATCTCATTTTCGTTCCCTTGTGTTTTCTTATTTTTCCTTCCTTGGATACAGAGAAAATAATGTTCATTAGGAGATTTCTTTCTTTTCTTTTTTTTTTTTTTGTTTTTCGGACACCAATTAGGGGTTTGGACATTGGTGGAGGTGGGATATTTGCCCGCGTTTTCTTAAAGAGAATATTTGGAAAAAATTATCACGATTTGAACTCAAAATAACGTGGTAATCATGTTAAGATCTTTGATGGTTTATAGTTTAGAAGAAAAGAACAAAAAATTAGTCTTGAACGGGCGTCCAACTTGTAAAGTTCACTGATCGGGGGTAAAACTAAATCAAAGAATTCTAAGTTCAACTGGTAAATGTTCTTTAGTCCGCCTCTCAAGGGGGAAGGGGGCGGGGACGGTTGAAGAGCTCCATAAATAACCAGTTTGTCATGCAATTAATGTTAAGAGATGGTTTTCAGTTTTGCACTGATTATTCTAAAGGTATATACTGAGGATTAATCACTGAAGCTGATGATTCCTGTTCCTTGTCCTATAATATATCCACATACTGCTTTGATCTCATAAAAATTGCGTTAAAAGATAGTCTATCCACAGACAATTTTGGGACTTCGGTGGAGTTTTTAATGATTTATAGCTGCTTATTTTAATTGAGACTGTGTTGGATGCAGATTACCATTTGCCTTCTTTAACTACTTCCTCCAAGTATTAGTGCCTCTATTTATTGTTTAGTCAATTAATTGAATATTGGAATGTGCAGAGATTTGGCCCCTCAGGGTGCACGTGCTATTTCGACTCAAGTAGGTAGGAATCATTATCTTGCTTCATTTCTCTTTGCAAGATAGGGTGACTTTTATTAAGTAAAACTTGACAACTAAACTAGTTAATTTATGGTTCTCTTTTTTCCTCATGCAGTTAGGAATCGGATGAAGAGTGTAAAAAATATTCAGAAAATCACAAAGGCAATGAAAATGGTGGCAGCTTCAAAGCTACGAGCAATTCAAGTTAGAGCTGAAAATTCACGTGGCCTATGGCAGCCATTTACGGCACTTCTTGGGGATACTCCTAGTATGTTTATTAAATATTAACCTTCATTATACATTTTCTATTGTCAAGTTTGCTTATTCCATTTTTTTATGGAATCTGAGAACATGTGGTTACTTTACACATTTCCTTAAAAATGTTTTTTTTTTTTTTTTATTTCTTAATTCTTCAAAGTTCTGCATCATTTTTAATGCTATTCCTTTCTTTACTTGTCTAATCTCTCCCATACTATTGGAACATCTCGTTCTTTTGCCCTGGGTCTGGTGGTTGAAGTCTCTCTCTAAATAACAATTGAAAACATTTTTCAAGAGAAAGAAATGGGTGTTCTGAAGTTTATACTCCAGAAAAGGGGTTTTGGTGAATGCTATATTAAATGAGGATCCATTGTAGAGCTTAAATAAGACATCCTTTTTGACTTACAACTAGGAACAAGACAAATGCTACTTAACTACTAGAATAACTTTGCATTGCTAAAATAACTCTATATCCAATTAGGAAAACAAAATCTTACATCCATCAGAAAATTACTGATGACTCTAATAATTTGAAAATAGCTACTGAAAAATTGTAACAATACCTTTACCATCTAAAAGCGCCAAAAATACTTAAAATTTAAAATATCAAAGATCTGACTTGTTAGCTCTTGCATCAGTTTGTGTCCTTTATGGCAATAAGAATGGTAGAGTTGAAAATTTAGTTCTTCCTTTAGATGGAATGATTTTTGAGGCCCGGAATTTGGGGATGCTTGCAGTAGAATGCAATTTGTTCAGTGCCTGGGCATCCTAGAAATGGAAGTGTTATGAAAGATTTTCTCATATTATAAAAGAATAATATTGCTTCTAGTACAAGCAATTCATTCTATTTAATTCCAACTTCCGAACATGGTAATGGTTATGCTAAACTTTGAGGATTTAAATTTTGACTTTGGAGCAGTTTTTTACCTGGGTCAAACTGAAATTTTGACTTGAAGTTTGGCAATAAAGCAAACTTCGAACAAAATTTTGAAAAAGTTAAAGCATTCGTACTAAAAGAATAATTCTATTTCTTCCTTATCATCTTTATTTTCTTTTATTTTTCATTTGATCTTGTCTTTCCTTTTCTATTTTCTAGTTCTTCTATTTACCTATAGTAGTGCTTTGAACTGAAAGTATTTGGATGGATGGATGTGTTCATGCATCTCTACATGTTCTTTCTCGCCTACACACTGTATTTTGTTCTTTCTCTCCTCCAAGGCTGATTGACTCTCCCTTTTTCTCTATAATAAAATTGATTACTCATTCATAAAAAAAAAATGCTAGGTGTTGATGTCAAGAAGAATGTTATTGTTACTATTTCATCTGACAAGGGTCTTTGTGGCGGAATTAATTCTACATCAGTCAAGGTCAGCAAGTCGCTTTACAAGTGGACTTCTGGTAGGATATGAAAACACAGACAATTATTGTTTATTTTTTGTAATGTCAGCAATGATAAGCAAACCGTTGTAAACTTACCTTTTGATCAACTGACATCAGGTCCTGATAAGGAAACTAAATATGTCATTTTGGGGGAAAAGGCAAAAGCACAGCTTGTACGTGACTCAAAGAAAGATATTGAGATATCCATAACTGAATTGCAGAAGAATCCATTAAACTATACCCAGGTTATTCTGATTTCATCTTTTCTTCTATCTCTCTCTTTTTCTTTCTTTCTTTCTCTTTTCACAAAATCCTTGAATCTTTTGTGTTTCAATGATAAAACACTACAATGAAACATAAGTAATATAAATGATAGGATGTATCAGTCTATGAGCACAAAAACTGATAACTTGGACCCGTTGTAATAAATATTACAATAAAGTGCATCTCATGTAACTTTTTCGCACCTAGCCGGGTGTTGTTTCTTAGGCAGGTTCTTGGTGCCAGATGATCATCATGTAAAGAATAGTGCAGGTGGAAGGGGAATACTAGTGCTGGGTATGGATTGCGTGAACCTTTGGGGCAATGTCTGGGATGGATGTGATGTGCTTGTTCTGTGCATCATCTGTTTTCTGTTTTTGATAAGTCTATGCATCAGCGATATCATCTAGATGTTGAAAGTGAGGAGGAAGAAGCACAAGACTTAAAATGCTTAAAGGGATGAACTAATGGTACTAATGCAAGGCTTAAAACTTGTGGTTCTAAATAATTGGATGAACATTACTGTAGAGGGAGACTGCCAAGTAGTAATTTCATGGGTGTTTTCTGAAGATGTTCCTTGGTGTGTCAGACTTTCAGTAACAGAAGCTCAAGCAGCAGAAACAAATCTGAACTGCTTGTTCAGGTGGATTCCAAGGTCTGCAGATGAACTAGCAGGTTCTCTAGCAAAATCTGGGGTATGAAGGCAAAACTTAGTTTGGGGGTGTCCAAGACCTGGGAGCTGAGAATGAATTGTAATTGGTACTGCTGGAAAAAGAGAACAATTGTTGAGTCAGCTTTAAGCTGTTTTGTATTTTCTCTTCTTATCTTTTGGATAGAAAGATTTTCTGATAATGAATATACTTTATTCTGTTGACAATAAAAAAAAAAGTGATGAGAAAAAGATATAGAGGTCTTTTTGATAATGCCTCAGTAAGGTAGGCCCATACATAGTTTTCAAGGCACCAAGGTGCTAGGCAATAGTGGGTGCCTTGTCACCTAGTTGCCTAGGCACCCTCCTAGATGTCACCTAGGCAATGTAATTTTTTACATAGGAACCCTGATTCCTAGGGTAATTTCCTAGGTTCCATGGTAACTAGCAACCATCTTTCATTGATAATTATCTTTAAATGATAAAAGAGTATACAGTTCATGTTAAAACATATAAGATCAACATAGTTGATTTTGTGGAAGAGAGAAAAAGGTAGATCTGTGGGTGATTTGATCTCTCATATATCTTACTTGTGTAACTTGTGGTGCTGAATTTTACAGAGTTCAATGGGATTTCTTTGAATAATCTACAGCTGAATGTAGTGGAGATCTTGTTTTCTTCCCCCATCCCTCGAAGATTTCCCAAACTCCTAGATAGGGAAATCCTGACATAGCTGGAATTGGATGTGTGTTAAGAAGAAGAGATGGAAGCATTCGGTGGGCTTTCAGTGGACCCATTGGGCTTACTGATTCCACAAAGCTGAGGTTCTAGCTGCTCTTATTGGGCTTCATATGGCAAAGGTACATGGATTGTTTAGTCTAGCTATCAAAGGAGATTCTGTCAACACCATAAACTATCTAGGAGAGAAAGATAGTGGTCCTTGGAGGCTTGCTCACTTTCTGATGGAGGCAAGAGATATCTTGAGTTCCATGACTGTGAAGCTCATCTGGATTCCTAGGGAATTTAACCATTTAGCTGATAGTTGGGCCAAAAGTGGCATTGTTAGGGAAATTTTTTACAGTGACAGAAACCTGTCTTTGTAATTTCTGTTTTGGGTTTCCTCTTGCACCTCACCTCATGAACCTTTCTTTTGTTTCTTAATAATTTCAGTTACTCTTTCTCTCAAACATCAACATAGTTATGAGAAGAAAAATAAAAAAGAAAAGAAAATTCAGAAAATGTAGAACTGAGCTGCTACTTTTTTTAGGAAAAGGAAAAAAAGGTGGATGAAGAATGTGCTGCTGATGATAAAGATAATGAATGTGTTTATTGGATAGACTTTTAAGTTCTTAGTTCTTACTTGCTTATTGGTTCAGGTTTTGAAGTCTTTGAGGGTTCAAGACAGCATACACTAACATATGTGTTGATTGAACCCTGAAAAACAAGAAAATAATAAAAAGAAACTAGTATATAAACCCACAAAGTACAAGTTTTAGTTTAATAATATCTATTTAATTATTATAATATAAAAAAACAAAGAATATGAGTGTTTCATAGTAGCATGTACAAAATAGGTAGGTGATTAGGTGCGGTGACCATCCGTAGGTGCCTTGTCACCTAGGCATCGCCTTGACAACTATGGGCCTATGGAAGGTAGCTGGTGTCATTTGGGGCTTTTGTTTTAATTAATTTTTCTGGGTAGCGCCATGTTTTTTTTTTTATGCTATTATTATCAGTATTTTCTGAGTGTGGTGCATCATATATCTGGCGCTTTTTACTTGTTGGAGGTTTGGAGCTTTAGTTTTGGTCTGGTTGGGGTCTCTTTTGTGTGCTTTGATCTGGTGATGCCTAGGTCGTTTATGTGGGTTTGTGATTTTTTGTCTTTTGGTTGCCTATAGTTAAGTTATATTATTGTATCCACAAATCATTTGTTTTTGTTCTCTTAGTCAGTCTCTACTCATATACCTGTTGTACATGTTGTACATACTGCTCTTGGTCCTGGTAACACATTTCCTCTTTGCCATGAAGATAAACAAACAAGCTTTTGGTTATGAGATTATTCAGAAGGCGGGCACCTATCATCACATGTTCAGAGAAGATGACAGGATGGGTAGATGCTTTCCTCTCATGATCAATAACGGAAAATTTTCATGATAGGAAATCATCTACCTTAGTCTGGATTCATTTTCTGATTTCATTTAGGGACAAAGTGGTTCTGCCTGTACGAGATGTTTGAGGCTATAAGAAGCAATCATGTTAACCTCAGAATCAGAACATCAAATTTTATATTGAGATGTTCTTTTTGTTTTTTAATCAGCATGTTGAGATGTTCTTTTATCATTGACAAAATAACAGCCTCTTTAACTTTGAATTTGTACATACCACCATTCAACTGGTTGTACAGGAGCGTACTATATGCATATATAGGAGTACATTACACTACCTTTTCAAGAAAACAAAAAAAAAAGAACCTTATAGTTTCATATTGGATTTCTATTGTAGATATGCCCATAGAAATATTTATGGGGTTATATTTTTGGGTATCACTTTGACATAGCCAGATCCAATTTTCTAAGTGGATGGATATTCATTTTTGGGATCCTTCTGAACTGCTTATTAGCAAGCTTAATTTGAACAAGTGCTTGTTTAGGCTGGTTCTATCTTTGTTGGAGGCCAGCTAGCTGATTGCCATCTCGTATTCATCTATTCTTTTAAATTTTGGTATACTTTATTTCACTCCTCTTTTGCAAAAAAAAAAAAAAAGAACCACACACAAAAAAAAAAAAAACCGCTCAGCCTAAATGACCCAGGAGGCTGCCCTCCCTCCTACATCAGCTAAACAAATAGAAGAGAATACATATTTTGTCCTCACTTGTAAGCCTGAACTTTCGCTATGACCCGTGGCAGCCAGACAATCAGGAGCTTGGTTGCTTCCCAAAATACATGCTTATATTGAATGTTTAGTCTCCAAGATTCGCGGATGTAGTAGCACTCTTTGATGATAGCATTGATACTCCACCAAATAGCATCCCGATCCCTAAGACAGTCGATTACCAGCTTTGAAACCCCCTTCAATGATAATGTTAAAATTTCTATACAATTTGCGTCCTCGCGAGCTTCTAAGGCAGTCCATGCTTCTGCTGTGTTAATGGAGCATTGACCCACTGGCTTGCTTCTGTATATTAGAACTTCTTCTTTGTCATTCCACTTTGACATTTTTCTAGGTAGCTACTTTTTATTGTGTTCAATGTTCAAACTCAAAGAATGGGTGAACCAAGCTTTTGGTCATAGATTACTAATTCTGGCTGTAGAATCAGTGAAGTACACCTTAAATTATGGTTGATAAATATCAAAGCTTATAAGAAATAGTCAGATTCTTCAACAAAGACATCTTTCACGTGCATTATCAAAAATTTATGAATTGAAAAAGTGACAATCATTTATCTCTAAATGAATTGTTAATCCAAGTAACTACTCTCTTCCCTGTCCCAAATGCACATGCACACTCAACAGGCTTTGTGAATAATTCAGGTTCTTGTTCTTCTAGGTTTCAGTTCTTGCTGATGACATTTTGAAGAATGTTGAGTATGATGCTTTGAGGATTGTCTTCAACAAGTTCCATTCGGTTGTCTCTTTTATGCCAACTTTAGCAACTGTATTGTCTCCCGAGGTGACTAGTTTATTGTTACTTATCTTTTTGTTTTTTGATAAATGTTTATTGTTACTTATCTTGTTTGCTTAGAAAAGTGTGTTTTCAATTTCCTGGATACTTTCTGAACTTTGTTTTGTTTGGGTCAGGTTGTGGAGAGAGAGGCTGAAGCTGGGGGGAAGCTTGGTGACCTGGACAATTATGAAATTGAAGGTGGTGAGACAAAAGGCGAAATTCTTCAGAATCTTGCAGAGTTTCAGTTTTCGTGCGTATGTACTCTCCCTCTGGAAAGTAGGACATTATTACTCTTTTGTTTCCTTTTCTTTCCTGGCAGTAGGTAGGGTCAAACCTTATTGGCCTTGAAATGCAACACTTGTTACAACTTATAAGGTAACACTGTAGCAATTTCTTATTTCTGGTGTGGTTATTGCATGTGTTAAAATAGTTTATGTTGTAGAAATCTATTTTTCTATACAGTTTGTGCTGCTCAAAACATAATTGGGATTTGGCTGTATTTAGAAGCAGAAAAAGATTAGGTGTGCAGCCCTCCCTCTGAAGTTCATATTCTAGTACCTTTTAACCTTTATTGTGTTAAGCAATTGGGTGCTGCCAGAACTGTGGTGTCATGCAATTGATGCTGCTGAAAGTCATCTTGAGAAACATTGAGATGCTGTGGAAGCTATAGATGCCAATCACCCCCTCTTTGATGTGTGCATGGTTTAAAATGCCCCTTAATTTCCTTATATTTTCACATGTTTCCATTTCCATGGGTAGTAACATGAAATTTTACTGGAATAACATATTCCCTAGTGAACGCTACCAGTACTATGCATAGTGCAAGAGATAGTATTATAATATAAACTGGTGACAATATTGTAGATATGTTTCCTCTCCCTCCCCTGTGGTTCAAGAAAGTTGGGTACCACCGCCTCAGTTCAGGATGATGTTAATCTTTGATGGAAGCTCCTTGGGTAATCCAGGTCAGTCGGGAGTTGGGGGTGTATTCAGAAATGAGGAAGGAAAAGTCTTGGCCCTTTACTTGGGCCTGATTGGGATGGGAGATTCCTTGAGGGCAGAAGTCATGGCCTTACTTCAAGGCCTGAGATTGGCGAAACAATGGGGAATGCAGCAATTAGAAGTGGAAGGAGACTCCAAGCTGGTAATAGGGTGGATGCAATCTGGAAACTTGTGAGTTTGGTCACTTAGGCAGCCTCTAAGAGAGATTATTAGCTTAGATAGGGAGATTGGGTTGCAATTTAAATGGGTAAGAATGTCAGCAAGGAATGGCTGACATGTTAGCTAAGCTAGGAGTTACTAGGGAGTCTTTGTTTTGGGCTTGTTTGGAAGGTTTTGTTTTTTTTATATTCCATCCATCTTGTGGGTGGTAAATCTGTAATTTTTCAAATCTTCAATGAAAGTAACCATTTCCTATAAAAAAATATTGTAGATATGTAGAGTAGCAATGTTATTGCCTACTTAACTTGCATGATTACCGCTTTGAGCTAGCTTGATATGCATTTCAAGCATGAAATTAAATATTAGTTTTTTTTTGTGTAATAGATTATTTAGTTTTTTTTTTTGCTAGGAAAGATTATTTCATTGATCTATTAGAACCATTTGCATTTTCTATGAGTTTAAAATTTTTCTTTAACTCATTCTATCATGTAATTTTGAATCTTAGGATTTACAGGACAACTTTAAAACATATTCTTTTGCCTATAACCTTAGTTTCTTAGCTATGTTTAATGATTTAGAACAAGATAATAATTTGAAAAGGTGTGCCTATGCTTATTTTATTATTTCATAAAATATCATTCTATATTTTTGCATATTTTACAATGTTTCCACCATTTCTATAGTTTTTACTAAATTTCCATCTGATATTTCTGACATTTTTGACATGTTTCCTATATTTGGACAACCCGATATTTCCTCCGACACTGGCATTTTAACCTATATGTGGGCTACACAACAGGGGGTAACCCATCCCCCATACTCATAACCCCCAAACCCTGGTGACAGCGGGATTTGATGCCAAGTCTCTGCTACAACCAGGTGTATGCTTATCTCTGACCGAAGGGTATAATCTTGTAAGGACTTGCTTTGTAGAAGAAGAAATTCAGTCCCTTCAACTTAATTCAATATGTTTTATGAGTTTATTCCATCTCTCCAAAAGTTAAAACCAGTCTCAGATTTGGTGCTTTACTCTCTTGGAAATCTGTTTGGATTCTGGGTTATGAGGACTTCATGACCATGAGTGAGAAGGTGATTCTTGAAGTCTGTAACATTTTCCTTTGACCTAATGAGTGTGATATTTCAGTGTGGATGGCTGAATCCTTGGGTTGTTTCTCCTCAAAATTATTAATCTATCCTTGTCCTAATCTTGTTCTGTTAAAAGCTCTTTGCAATGGTCTTGATCTATTGAAAATTAAAGCCTTTTGTTGAAAATGGCTCTCATGATTATCATGGGGGCTTCAGGGGAGATGCAGGAGAAATGATAATGGTCTGTTCTAGACCAACGGGGGAATAGAATTCCCTAAAAGCTCTCTCCCTGTTACAGGGCCTAAAATTAGTTTTCTTGAGCTTGGTTTGGCTGCAAGTGGATGGACATTTTATGGTCATAATTGAGTGGATAGTCTAGCTAAAGGAGGGGGAAGCATTGTTTTGTGGTTTGCAAATGCCAGGATGACATGAATCTCTTTGATATATTTTTTTTTTGATAATAATCCCACATGGCCTTCTTCATGGCTTTGTTGATCCTGAGGAGGGAGTCCTCGGCTTCGAGGGATTGAATGTCCTTCTGTTGGTTCACGGACCTGATTACTAATGCCCCAAGCAATGCTACCAGGAATACGTTGATCAACGTTGTTTTTTGCTCATCTCATCAATAAGTCATCATCTGATCCACAAACTTGCTCTTTAGAAGAG
Source organism: Nelumbo nucifera (assembly GCF_055504915.1). Classification (NCBI taxonomy): domain Eukaryota; kingdom Viridiplantae; phylum Streptophyta; class Magnoliopsida; order Proteales; family Nelumbonaceae; genus Nelumbo; species Nelumbo nucifera. Next base: position 49,078,922 of record NC_142656.1, read on the forward strand.
GGCCTAGTGGAAAACCATGGAGGAAGGGAGGTTTCAGCAGACTGAGGCTCGAAGAAGATCTCTAAGGTTGGAAGCAAAGCAGTTCCTATTTGAAAGTTACAGGGTGAAAGGGAAGAAAGCTTTAAAAATCAGAGAAATTAATATGGCCATGGTGTTGCTGGTAGGGGTAGAAGCATTAGTGTGGTTTCAGACTTTCATCGAAGATGCTGTTCAGGTGAGTAGGAAGTCTGAAGACAAAGATTCAATTGAGATTAATGGCGGAAGGTATATAGCAGAAAGAAGGGAGAATCCTGAAGGAAGGTACGTGGTGCTTATGGAATTCTTTGGAGAAGGAAAAAAGCAGATGGTCTGCTTCCCTGAAGGTAAGAAGTGGAATGACTGGGAAGAAGTTTCAGGGATTTTGAAGGACTTCATTACATGGGAGAAAGCTAGAGAAGAAAGTAGAAGGGAGCTAGTAGAAGAAACACAGGGGGTTTATGGAGACTCTAAAGTGAGGGAGCAGAAGGAACTGCCAGTAGAGGTAACAGAAATGCAGCTTATGGCTCAAGCAACAAAGGACTGTAGAATGGTTTGCAACAAGCACAAGAATGACTGGGAGAAGAAATTTATTGTTACCTTAACAGCCCCACCGAAGGACTGGAAGAGAATTGCTGAAGAGCTACTAAAGAAGCTGAAGTTAAACAGTACGGTTATTTTAGCCCCCTTTGAAAAGTGTAAGGCCCTTCTAGAGTTAGTAGAAGAGAAAATGGAACTCCAGGCTATGTGTTGTCAATTGGAGTCAGCCTCTGTGACTGCTCAAAATGACTCCTCATTCTAACTCTAAGGATCTGCATGCGAGGGACAAAGTAATTGTTCGTTTTTGTCTCAATAGCTACCGTTTCATCTATGGATTTCAGATGTTTTTGTCTCAATAGCTACTTTGTGTAAAAAGCAAGGTTAGAAGGTTTTTTTTGTTAAAGACCTCCACTCAGCTGCAGTATGTTTGAGTAATGTAAAGTTGGAAGATATCCCGCGTTCGGTAAAGGTACTGGTTGATGGAATCATTTATTCAGCCTGGCTAGTAACAGCCATTGAAGCTGAGCTTTGGAGGGAGGGAAGAAGGGAAGAAGATGAGAAGGTAGAAGAAGAATGGCTACGTGGAAGAAGTCAATTGGATGCAGGAAAAGAGAAAGGAAATTACACTGAAATGACAAAGCAAAATCTGGGGAGAGGAAAAGGTGAATTAAAAGAGGAAGAAGTGTATAAGGCAAGGAAAGAAAGGGATGAGACATACGGCTGGTCTTATGCTGAGGTGCTGACCAATGGACCTAGACGTGTGAATCAGTCCCAATTTCAAATTTGAAAAGAAGGGGTGGGTCAGCCAGCTGGTGGATCAGGTTTGAATAGAACTGAGCCATTAGGGTCAAAGGCTATTAACCCATCACGTGGCACTTTAAGTAACCACATGATGGGTATTAAGAAAGATGGGCCTGGGTTGGTGAAACAGGGGCTGGGTAACTTAAAACTTACTCTGGGCCCAGCTGTTGGGTCAGAAGGAAAGCCCTTTGATGGATGATAATATTGGTCCATCTTCTTCCTCTTCGATCAAGTCAGTGACAAAGGAAACCGAAAATACCAGAGACGGTGTTCGGCAATGATCTGGGTACAGAGCAAAGGGAAAACTCTGGTTTCCCCTGAAAAGCGAAACCCAAAATTTAATAGATGTGGTGGTAAAGGTAAGGAGAAAGTGCAGGAACCAGACTCAGAATTTGAAGAGAGTTCCAGCGAGGACGAGTCAGACTTGAGTGAATACTCAAGCTTGGGCAGTATAGATCAAACAGTGCAGGTTGATATGCACAAAGCAGAGAGTTTCAACACTGAAGAACTATTCTTGGGAGAATAAAAGGAAAAATCGACCAATACGAAAGAAACAAAGGAATTTGGGCAGGCAGTACATGCAGTCGAAGTTGAGCAGATGACACCTTCCCCTAAATTAGAGAGACTACCTCCTGTTTCCAGCAAAAACAGGATGCACAGGAAGTGAGACAGGAGGAAACTTTGAAGATGAGTATGAAGGCAATAGAGAGGGGTGCATTTGAAAAGGTTTTAGGCGCAACCAGAATTGTTAATAATCCCACTCCCACTCAACACAGGCAATTTTCAGGGGCTGATTCTGATTTTCTGGGCTCCAAACAGGACTTCCCAACCACACTTGTCTTCGATCCTCATCCAATGTCTCCAAGTAGTGTGTCCTTTCAGTTTTGGCCACTGATATGTGTGCTTTGCCTGAAACAGGTACACCAGCTAACCAGCCTGATTGGTTAAGGAGAGAGGGTGGAGATGGGATTGTGAGATTAGAAGAGGGAGAGGTAGAAGATAGAAGGGGGGGGGAGAGGAAGTGGAAAGGAGGGCCTAATAATTGAGCTTCTTGAGGATTTGAAAAAAAGGGAAGAGACAAGTCAGGAGGGTGTGCAAGAAAAGGGTGACTCAATCTTAAGGGAGAATACAAAAGATAAAGGAGTTCAGAAGACAAAGAAGCTTTCTAGAAAGAGTGAAGAAAAAAACAAAAAGTGGAAGAGGAAAAAGACAGAAGTGGAAAGGCTGATCCTTGATGTAGAGGGTGATATCAAATTTAGTGGGAGAGGAGATAGACGGAAGCAACAAAAGTAGGGAGGAAAAATAAAAAGAGGGTTTCAATTTAAGAAGTGAAAACATGAAATTAATTAGTTGGAATGTGAGAGGTTTGGGAAGTGCAAGGAAAAGGAGTGTGATAAAAGACCTAATAAAAAGAGAGGATCTTGATGTGGTAATGCTGTAAGAGACCAAATTAACATAATTGGATCGAAGGGTGATCAGTAGTTTGTGGAGAGCGAGAGGAATAAGACGGGTTGAGGCTCCATCTTGGGGGGCTTCAGGGGGTATAGTGATTTTGTGGAAGGATGAAGTGCTTGAAGCAATGGAAGAATTGATAGGTAGGTATACTGTATTAGTAAAATTCAAGAGTGTGGAGAATGGATTCAATTGGGGTTAACTAATGTCTATGGACCAAATACTTGTAGAGAGAGAAGTGATATGTGGGAGGAACTGTATGCAATTTGGGGTTTGTGGGAAGGTGCTTGGTGTTTGGGAGGGGACTTCAATGTGATAAGATTTTCTAATGAAACTTCTAAGCCCAATCAGTTTATCACCACTAGTATGAGGAAATTTAATGAATTCATAGACTTGTGTGAATTGAAGGTGATCTCCCTGTTGCAATCCAATTTCACTTGGTCCAATTTTCAGGAAAACCCACTATGCTCAAAGCTGGATAGATTTCTGTTCAATAGAGGATGGGAAAATCATTGGGAAGGTTTGGTTTCCAAGGCGTTGCCTAGAGTCACTTTAGACCACCACCCCATTAGATTAGGAACAAAAATCTTCTTACATGGCCCTGCTCCTTTCAAATATGAAAACATGTGGTTGACGCATCCAGATTTTATTCAGAAAGTGGAGGATTAGTGGAAGGAGGAACCAAGAGGAATAAGGTGGGAAGGAATCAAATTCCATAAGAAATTGCAAAGATTAAGATCTAAAATAAAGGAGTGGAATAAGGATCATTTTGGAAGGTTAGAAGAAAGGAAACTGACCCTAATTTCCCAGATTGAAGAGTTGGACAATGTGGAAATTGAGAGAAATCTCCGTGCGGAAGAGAGGGATTTAAGATGCAAATCAAAAAAAGAATTGGAAGAAGTCTTTAAGAGAGAGGAAATATCTTGGAGACAAAAGTCAAGAAAAAATGGATAAAGGAAGGAGATGGGAATACACAATTCTTTCATGTGATTGCAAATGGAAGAAGGTGCAAAAACTTTGTGGCTAGGCTGGAAATCAATGGAGAGCTAATATCAAATCAAGATGAAATTGCTAGAATCTTTGTGGACCACTTTAAATCCCTTTACAGGAGACCTCTAGAGGATAGATTAAGCTTAGAAGGTCTGGAGTGGCCTTTACCAGATGAGGAGGCAGCAAATTGGCTGGAAAGAGATTTTGAGGAAGAAGAAATAAGAAAGGCAGTGTTCTCCATGAATGGGTCTAAAGCACCGGGCCCAGATGGATTCACAATGGCTTTCTATCAGGATTGTTGGGAAGTGCTGAAAGACGATTTAATGAAAGTCTTTAAGGAATTCTCAAATACACATATTGTTAGCCCCAACTTTCTTGTTCTTGATTCCAAAGAAAGGTGATGCTAGCCATCCAAAGGATTTCCGACCCATTAGTCTAGTGACTAGTGTTTACAAGATAATTGCTAAAGTCCTATCATTGAGGATCAAAGTAATTCTCCCCTCCTTCATTAGTCAGTATCAAGGAGCTTTTGTTCAAGGGAGACAAATAGTTGATCAAATTCTAATAGCCAATGAATGTGTAGAGGAGATGAAGAGGTCTAGGAAGGAAGGTTTTGTGTGCAAATTGGATTTAGAAAAGGCCTATGATATGGTTGATTGGGGTTTTTTGAAAGTTCTGCATCAACGGGGGTTTGGGGAGAGATGGTGCAATTGGATGCTTGGGTGTGTACAATCTTGTCATTTTTCTATCTTTGTTAATGGAGTGGTAAAAGATTTATTCCCAACTTGTAGAGGGTTAAGGCAAGGTGATCCCCTATCACCCTTCCTTTTTACTTTAGTGGCAGATTTCTTCAGTAAACTTCTCTCTAAGGCAGACAGAGAAGATAATTTTAGGGGTTGGAGAGTGGGTAGAGACAATGTCCCATTTACTCATCTCCAATTTGCAGATGATATCATTATTTTTTGTGAAGGAGGAGACATTAGGAAAGTCGGGAGATTGAAAAATCTAATCAAGAAGTTTGAAAAAGTGTTAAACATGAAAATCAATTTGGACAAGAGTTGCATAGCAGGGATTAATTTGGAGGGGATGGTCCTACATAGGATAGCAGATTGCTTAGAATGTCATAACACCCTGTGGCCTTTGACCTACCTAGGGCTTCCCCTAGATGCAAACCCAAAGGAAAGTAGGTTATGGAATCCAGTTATAGAAAGATGTAAAAAAGAGATTGGCTGCTTAGAAGAGAAGTTACATCTCTTTGGGAGGTAGGATCACGCTGATAAAATCAACTTTGGCTAACCTACTCATCTACTTTCTATCTGTCTTTAGGATTCCACCAAGAGAAGAAAAGAAATTAGAAAAAATTATGAAGGATTTCCTTTGGGAGCCCGGAGAGACTAGAAAGGACCACTTGATAAAATGGGAGGTTGTGTGTAAAAGAAAGGAAGAAGGTGGTTTAGGTCTAGGGAATGTAAGGAAGAAGAATACAGCTCTGTTAGTGAAATGGTTATGGAGATGGCCTCTTCAGAGAGAAAACTTGTGGGTTGTAAGTAGTGGCAAGTATACATGGTAGATTGGAGAATGGTTGGGATGCTAGTGTATCGCGTAGGGCTACCTTGGCAGCACCTTGGAAAGCAATTCATAGCCTCCTCCCTCAGTTTCTCAGGTACATCAGGTATGATGTTGGCTCAGGGAATTTAATTCGTTTATGAGAAAACACTTGGTTTGGTGATCGGCCTTTAAAGGAGTTTTTTCCATCTTTGTATTCTATTTTGTTGTATAAAAATAAGGTCATTTCAAATTTTTTGGTTCTTCCTTCTTTGCCTTTAAGTCTTAATTGGGATCTCGGATTTCGTAGGGGTTTGAGGGATGAGGAAGCAACTTGTCTGTGAGAGTTTCTCCTTCTCCTTGATAGTGTTTGCTTAGAGCTTTCTTGTCCAGATAGAAGAATTTGGTTCCCAAGCTCTAAAGGTTCCTTTTCTTGTGCCTTCTTTTTTAAAGCTCTTTGTCGGTTCTCTTCCTCTCTGTCCTTTCCTTGGAAAGAAGTGTGGTTTTCGGTGATTCCCCCTAAAATTCAGTCCTTCTGTTGGGAATTGGCTCTTGGGAAAATTAATACTCTGGATTATTTGCAAAAGAAGAGGCATTTTCTGTGTATTTCCCCGAATTGGTGCACTCTATGCAAATCTGATGGTGAATCTTGTTATCATTTACTAATTTCCTGTTCTTTTGCTACAGATATATGGGATTGGTTTTTCTCTTTGTTTGGGTGCAGGTGGAATATGCCAACAGAGTTAAAAATGCTGTTTGACCCATCTACCTTTGTGTTACCGAAGAAGAGGGGAAGAGTAATTTAGAGGTACACTAGAGCAGCAGTGGTGTGGACCTTGTGGAAAGAGAGAAATTTCAGAATCTTCCAAGAGAAAGAAAGGAGCAAACAACAAATTGTGGAGTGTGTAATGACTAGGGTTATACACTGGCTACAAATGGTGGAACTATTCAAAAATTTCACATTTGATGATATTTGGAGGAATTGGTCTTTAGTGGCTTCTAGTTCAATGCAGAAGGTTATGGCAAGGTTGGCTTGGGCTCCTCTCATTGAAGGATTTTTGAAATTAAACTTCGATGGGAGTAGTCAAGGCAACCCAGGCCCAGCTGGAATAGGAGGGGTCATCAGAGACAAGCAAGGAAACTTAAGAGCACTCTTCTTAGCAGCCCTACAAGGTGTACAGATTGCAAGAGAGTTAGGATTGGAAAATTTGGTGATAGAGGGGGACTCCAAGGTGGTGGTGGGTTGGCTAAAAAACCCAGATTCAGTGATTTGGGTTTACAGAAATGAATTGAAGAAATTCAAATGGTCAACTCAGCAGATGGAGGTAACTATATAGTGGGTGGGGAGGGAGGCAAATGCTTTTGCTGATTCTCTAGCTAAACAAGGGGTAACTAGGGAATAGTTGTACTGGGCCCAATTGTAACTTTATGATGCTTCTGTATCAATGAGTGAGGCTGCACCTCGCGCCTCATATTGGGATGCTTGTAACGAACTATTTATCATTTGCTTCTAATGAAATCAATTGAATTTTATCTATAAAAAAATCTCAGATATGTATCTCTTTGTATCTCCCTAACCATAGTTGTCAAGGCGACAAGGCGCCCTTAGAGGCTCGCCTCGCCCAGTCGCCAAGCAGTTTTGCATACTGTGTAATAAAATTCTTTTATATTGTTATTCTTTTGAGATTATAATATTATAAAATAGATATTATTAAAGAAAAATATTCATTTTTTGTGTTTATAAACTAATTTCTTTTTATTATTTTCTTATTTGTTAGGGTTTAATCAACACAAACATTGCTAACTGCTGTATTGAACTCTCAATGACTTCAAAATCTGAACCAATAAGGGAAGAACTTAAAATTTTTGTTTAATCAACGCATTTCTTCTTCCATATTCATAAAAAAAAAAACACATTTCTTCTTCCACATCTTCTTCTTCTTTTCTTCTTTTCCTATAACAAAAATAGGGGTTCAGCCCCCATATTTTTTGAATTTTCTTTCCTTTCTTCTTTTTCTTCTCATAAAAATGTTGATTTTCTAGACTTAAACATGAAGTTTATAATGTTTATAATTTTCTTATGAAAATTATGGATAGTTATTAAAGAAAGTTGGTTATGGAACCTAGGGAACTACCCTAGGATATGTGATTTTTACTTAAAAAAATCAATCACCCAGGCGACTAGGTGACAAAGCGCCCTCCTGTCGCCTAGCCTCGCCTTGGTGCCTTGAAAACTATGTCCCTAACCCCTATATATGTATTCTCAGCCTTTAGAGCATTTGGTCTTATCCCTGACACCATGGGGTGTGGAGGTTTGTACTCTCACTTTTAGCAATGAACTATTTCCCTTTTGATTTTTATACTGACTAGGGGGGGGGGGCGGGAATTTGAGTGGGTACTTTTAGCACAGATGGTCCCCAGACTCAGGCAAGAAAGAAGTGAGAGCATTGGCATCCACATTGAACAGTTTGAAGTGGATCCCTTTGGTCAATGCTCTTACTGGTAATCTAGAAAGGGAGGTAATAAGGACATCAGAATTGTAGCGGGTGGCTGTTTGGGGTGGGGGTGGGTGGGAGGATAATTGTTATATATATATATATATATATATAGTACTGTATTACTGTTTTGAGAGTTTGTTGTACTTTTATATTATATTTTGTTTCTCTATTCCAGGAGTCTCTTGGATGCAAGGTTCCTTCATTATCATCATCATTAATGATGCTCATTTGATCATTTCAAATGATAAAGAAAAAAAATATCGAAAATTTGAGATATTCCATTTGTTAAAAGCTTTTAAGTGTTCAGTCTGAGATCCATCTCTACCGGTATGCGTGTTCAAAATCTTTTTTTGATCAGTAGCATGTTCAAAATCTTGAGGTTTTGGATAAAATATTAGCCAGATATTAGACAGTATTTGAAAGAATTGTTGTTCTTAATTTGCAACTTTTTTTTTTTGTTTTATTTTAGTCCCAACTATTGGTAGGTCTGTTTTTGGTTCAACTTGATGATGGCAGAAGTGATGATATTCTGCCCCCGCCCTGCACACAACGAAATAAAAAAGAAACGCCAGATTATTTGAGTTAAATTTTATGCATTTTCTCGTTTACATTCTTGCTTTTTTCTTTTTAAATATTTTTTTTGCACCATGGCAGGTTCTGTTCAATGCAGTACTAGAAAATGCATGCAGTGAGCAGGGGGCAAGGATGTCTGCGATGGACAGTTCCAGCAGAAATGCTGGGGAGATGCTCGATAGGCTTACTCTTACATACAACAGGTCTCTCTCTCTCTCTCTACACAGACACATTTTGTGACCAATATATGCATAAAATCTTATTTACATGTAGTGACTGATCATCTCCCCGCTGTTTTGTCATATACTAGGACCCGCCAAGCATCTATTACAACAGAGTTGATCGAAATTATTTCAGGAGCATCAGCACTGGAGGGCTGATTTCTAAGATTTGTGTTTTAAGTTCATTGCGGATCCTTATATTTGCTGTCTTTCATCTTTTTCCCCTATCACTCTACTCAGAAGAGATCGTGAAGGTACATGGGGAAGGAATCTCTTGATTAGTTTTGGTTGGGTGGATAAATGATCTGCTGTGGGTCTCCTGGCAATATTGTTTGTCCAACTATTGCAATTGTGATCTTCAATAAGTAATGAACTAGATTGGTTGTTGTACTGCTCAATGAAGGGCATCAGAAATGCCATGAATCCTGCTTATTTCAAATATACATGTACATGCATCGAGTAAGGAAAATTGCTATGAACGTTTTTTGATTAGGGGTTCCAACTGCAATCAGCCGTTGTCGGTTGCAGGCTTGCAACCAGTTCGGCAGTTCGGATGGGCATGCCAACCCAAACTCGTGTTGTCGAGATGGGAAGCTTGGAACTGTACAACTTCAGGATGAAATAAAGAAAAAACCAAACCAAAAATCAAAAGGGAATTTGTTTCGAATCTGCTGGCAATAGTTCGATTTTCGACTTTGGGATTGGTTTTTCACTTTAGCCTTGACATGTTGCTTTCCCCGAGTTCTAACATAAAATCTGTAATCTGGATGAAAGCTTGATGGACAGTTAAGATTGAGTCAAGCCTATTGACAAAACTCATTGAGTGGTTTCCCTCGACTTACTTTCTGTCTTATTTCCTGATAAACAAAAAGCAACCTAAAGGTTCAGTGGTGGGTTCCACCTAGACCTGTTCATGGGCCGGGTGGCCTGACAGGTCGGCCTGCCCCCCGGACGGGCTTGAACATGCAAATGAGTTTGCGGGTTTAACCTCGGGCCAAAAGCCTGGCTTGCAATAAATTCAAGTCAGGCTTAGGATTTGCCAAAATAACCCACCCTAAGCCCAGCCCGACCCCACCTATAGACTAAACTTAAAAAACCTTAAGTTGAATTTCTTTTCTTTTTCACCTCTTTCACCTCTTTCCCTTTAGTCGAACCTCTCTTCTCTTCACATCCTCCTCAGTCTTCACTCTTAGGCAGCCACACAACCGGCGAGGCGGCGAACATTCACCGGCGCAACAACTCTGGCGGTGAGTCTTCTCTCTCTCTCTCTCTCTCTCTCTCTCGTTCCTCTTTTCACTTCTCTTTCAAATCTCAAACATCGGCGAGGCGGCGAATATAGGTACTGGCAGCAGCGGTGTGTTCTCTCTCTCTCTCTCTCTCAGACGCGAACTGACACACTTTCACTGTTAAAATCGCAGCTTACCACGAACTTAGCTCTGGCGAACATAGTCACCGGCAGTGAGTAAAAGCCCGAGCTCGGGCTTCAGGCTTTTTATCAGGGCCAGGCTCGGGCCCAAGTTGTAGGCCCATTGGTCGGGCCGGGCTCAGGCTCAGGCTCAGGCTCGGGCCTAACAAATTTCTATTCATGAAGAGTAAAAGTCCGGCCCGGCCTATGAACAAGTCTAGTTCCACCCAAGATGGGGCTCTACACAAAAACCAACCAGCATGATGATTTGATGTGTATGCGTTCTAGGCCATGGATGGATTATGATTTATATTTCATTTTGGCATATTTAAAGGAGCCTAAAATGGAAATTTTGATCCATCGTCCAAATATCAGGGTTTTAAAAATTGACCCGAGACTGGAATTGCTTTGCCACCGGTTTCCAGGTTAGTGGTTCGGCTGTCTGGTTCGGATGGATGGCCTTTTCTATTTAAAAAAAATAGAAAGAATAAAAAAAATAATTAAAATAAAAAATGGCTAAAAACCATTGTCTAGGTCGAATGGTTTGACAACTTGTCTGTTTAGGTCAACATGTCGTTGATAAAGTCAATGGTTTTTGGTCAAGGACTGGGCTAAGGGTGAAATGGAATCAGTTGCCTGGACGGTTCCCAAGTCGAATGTTCTGACTGGTTCGAAAATACTACCAAATATTTTCTTCTAAATTAAATATCTTTCTACTACATTTCTTCTTTCCTAAGCTTTTTTCATTGTCACAACAGTTTGGTTTGTGACTCGGTATCCATCCATTTGAGGAGGCGTGTATTCGTACAACAATTAACACCACTAACTAGGCATATATAGGAATGGCAATGGGGCAGGGCGGGGTTGGGTTCTTCATGCCTTGTACCCGACCCCAAATTCAAATTCCCCACCCCAAACTTGAGTGGGCTAAAAATCCTAACCCTATCCCCGTAGGGAACAAGGATCCCTAACTTTGCCCCACCCCACCCCAATCATTCTTACTTGTATACTTGTAAATTTATTTTTTGTTTTTTAAATCTACCTAAAATTATTTTATATTATGTAATAACATATATATGTTAATATATATTAGCATATATTACCAATTATATGTTATATAATATATCGGGTCAATAATGATCCCACATAACTCATTTATTACTCAAACAGTAACGACTATATTCAACACAAACGCAAGAAGGAGGGCTTGAACCTCCGACCTTGTGATTAACAGCACTGAGCTATTCCAGCACTGTTGATAATAATGCCACATACCAACTGAGCTATTCCAACACGTTCAAAAATTTTTCAATGCAAAAACGCTAGAAGGAGGGTTTGAACCTCCGACCTTGTGGTTAATAGCCACATGCTCTAACCAACTGAACCATTCCAGTTGATAATAGGGCCACGTACCTAAATTATTTACCAGTTGTAGTAGTAGACGAGTTCAAAAGTTTTTCATATAGACGCTAGAAGGAGGGTTTGAACCTCCGACCTTGTGGTTAACAGCCACACGCTCTAACCAACTGAGCTATTCCAGCACAATGCTACATTTCTTATTAATTAGCCAATTACGTTATAGACGAATTCAAAAATTTTTCAATACAAACGCTAGAAGAAGGGCTTGAACCTCCGACCTTGTGGTTAACAGCCACACGCTCTAACCAACTGAGCTATTCCAGCACGATTTATAATGATGTCACACACTTTATTAATTGAAATTAATAATAGACTTCTTTAAAAAATATTTTAACGCAAACGCTAGAAGGAGGGCTTGAACCTCCGACCTTGTGGTTAACAGCCACACGCTCTAACCAACTGAGCTATTCCAGCACCGTTTATAATGACGTCACACAATTATGCTATGTTTGATTTGAAGGAATCAAACCAAATATAGACTTAATTAATTGGAAACTGCAATAATAGACGACTTCAAAAAGATTTTCAACGCAAACGCTAGAAGAAAGGCTTGAATCTCTAACCTTGTGATTAACAACCACTCTAACTAAACCTAGCAATTGGGTTGGGTGGGTTGGGTTTGGGTTGGGTCAAGATACTTCGGATTGATTCGGGTTAGGTTGAATTTTGGGTTGGGTTATCAAATGCTAGACCTTAACCTTAAATGTTTGGATTAGGGTTAGCCAATGGGTCAATTCGGGTCATCCCAAAAAATAGCTGACATTAAAAAAAAAGAAAGAAAAACTACATGAAAAATGCCAAAATGAAAGGAATTAACCTTAAAATTTCAAATATAAAATAAAAAAACTTGAACATTTAACAATTTAAAGAGTAAACTATAAAGAGTAAAGAGTAAATAGAAAAAATTAAAGAGTGGAAACTTCTAACAATGCACAAATAGTCCCAATTAGACTTGACAATCAGGTCAGTAAATTGACCCATGACCCAACCTAACCTAGTTTTTTTCGGATTGGATCGGATCGTATCGGGTCATTTTCACATTCAGGTAGCTAAATATAAGACCTTAGCCCTATTTTTTTAGGTTGGGTTGGATCGGATTTATAGATTGGGTCAACTTTTTGCCAAATCTAACTCTAACCAACCGAGCTATTCCAGCACTATTAACATATTTGAAGTGCATTATTTTCATCATCTTTACACGTGGCAATATCACAAGCCAATAGATAGTTCCACTCGTTCTTTCGACCATCATCTTGTATTCTTTGTTAAAGCTTTTCACCAATAAGCCCTTGCCACATCTAATAGTAAAGGGTAGTTGCAGTACCGACATGAATTATATAAGCCAATTGATTTAAGCCATTGACAAAGGGAATCCCTCTTACTTAACATATGGCCTACATCAACATACCAAATAATCAAATATAAGCTTTCTTTCAATATATAATAGTAAAATAAAGGAAAATTTCAGTTTAGAATCCGGAACGGATAGTATAAATTTATTACCCGAATTTAAAAACGTAACCGGATTTCCCTCCAAAATTGTTGATTTTGACCGTTTTTTATTTTTTTTTTGAATTTTTTTATTTTCTTGTCAGAACAGTTCAAGAGTTTGGTTCGAATGGTCGAACTGTTTGACCCGGTAATCGGACCCCTGATCGGTCGGTCACTGGGTCGGTTTTACAAACCATGCTTTCACCTGTGTAACTGATCTCTGAAACCAATATTTTCGAACTGTTCGGCTTGGGAACCATCTAGGCAACCAGTTTTGTTTTACTCCAAACTCGGAATCTGGTAAAAAACTGCTGAAAAAATCGATAAACCGTTGACTTGTCAACCTATTTAATGATTTTTGACCGTTTTTTATTTTTTAATTTTACTATTAAAACAGGCTATCCATTCAAACCGGACGGTCGGACGATCAACTTAAAAAGCAATACCCAGAACGGTTCCATTTTCGAATGGTTTTTTAAAACTTTGTTCGGAACCAAAGCAAAGCGCAACTTTGAAAGCTCAGCCAGGGCTACATATATATTTTTATTAGTTATCAAATCTTGAAAACAATTAATGGATCACCTCGTATTCGCTATTCCCAAAATCAATCTCTCTCTCTCCTCTCTGATCCTAGTGGATGAATATCATCCACACCGGAGGTGGGGACAAAGGCTTATGCATTCCAGATTTACACCTCTTTAATGGTAAACGATCCAAGACTTTACAAAAAAAACCACCATCATCTAGTGGGGAACGTTACAAGCAGGAAGTGGGGGTGCGAAAGCCTGGAATAGTGCTGATTAAAGTGTTTCGTGTGGTTTATTCTTAGGGAAAATAACAACAAAATCGTAATACATTATTGATTCATTAACACAGCATGTAGTCGTGACTCGTGAGCAGTCTCTCTCTCTCTTTCTCTCTCTTGATTTATTAACACATCTCTCTCTCTTGACTCTTTTTATTTTCTGTTTCTTAATTAAATTATAGAAGAACACTTGATCATTCAGTCATTGTTCATTTTTGCTCTGGTTTAATTTTCAAATGAACAGGGGTAATTTTAGAATTTTAGAATGTTATAAATCATAAGTACATCACATGCATCTGTCACTACTAATGGTAGGTACTAAATTGACAATTTTTAAAAATTTAGATACTGTAATGACATGTTTTGAAGTTTGGGTAATACCTTGACATTACCCCCAAAGTTCAGGTACTAAATTAAAATTTTTCCTAAATAAAAAATATATACCAGCTGAAAGGGCCATACAAATGATTAGTGTGCTAGACTTGTTAAAGAACAATTCAAGTAATCTAATGTTTTAAATTTAATGGTTTTCTACCAATCAAGAGCTGGCTCTTTGGTGTATTAACTGGTTTGTTCCAGTGTTAATGCGGAATCGAATCCCGCAACCAGCACTTATGGGGAAAAATGGGCCAAGGGGGAAGTTCTTAACCGGTGCATGGCACTGAATACCCAAAAAAACATCAATTCTCATGTAATGCAATTCTCGCCAGCTTGCATCCTATGAACCCATGGCTTCACGGGAAGCGTGAACTTGCCAATGGACAAATATTCAAATAATGAAATCAGGCCAAAGTCTCCCCATGTGGCCCACTTACATTCAGACACCTCTCATTTCAAACATTTAAAAAATGGACACATGTCAAAATCTGAATGGTGGTAGTTTAAGAATAGAGCCGATTAGACATGTGTCAAATTCTGATTAGTGGTAGTTCAAGAAAAAAGCCCACTAACATGCAGAGTGGAGCCCACCATTCAGATTTTAATAAATTAATTACTGTTAACTACTTATAATTAATTAATTCTAGCTATTAATTATTCGGAAATAATCATTTTATATTTATATTAACTCACATTAATTATTTTGAAAATAAATATTTAATGGTAATTATTTATACTATAATTATTATCAGAAATTATAATTCATACATTTATATGCAATAATTAACTATATTATTATAAGTAGTTATAATTAATAATAAATATTTTCATAATGGTAATTAGTAATTCAGAAATAATCATTTTATATTTATATTAACTCATATTAGTTATTTTGAAAATAAATATTTAATGGTAATTATTTATATTATAATTGATGAAGGATGATTTGACCCGACCTATAAAACGACGACACGTGGATGTTGACTCAGCGTAAGCGACAACTCAACATTGTGGTCCAGTACAACTAAGTAATGGGCCCATAAAGCAGCTCGCTACATGGTAGCGGGCTAAAGGAGGGGCTCGCCACAACGCGAGCTCCGGGTTCCCCGAGCTACCTCTAAAGGGATATTCCGAGGCAAACCTTAACTTGCGAGCTAAGAAAACCAGCTCGCCCGAGCTCCCGAACAAGACAAGTCTTCCCGAGGACCAATTCTACTAAGGGTACTTTTGAAGTATTCGAAGCTCGTTGCAAAGTAGCTCGCGAATGGGCCGCACGAGCATTCCTTAGGAAGCTTCTATTTAACAAGCCGTACCAGTCAGACTGGGCCACATCCCTAACTGACGGCGCAGTCCCTGTCCTTTCGACAGTCTGCGCCCACGTCTCTTAGTAGGCGGAGGCGTGCCTATCACTTTGGGGACGTGTCACTCGCCCGAGTAAGGAGTACGTCCCAACGGCCACCTGCGTAGCCCTGGCAGGTAACGGCTGTGGCAGGGACCTAGTTGCGGTTATGCCCGATCAAGCAAGAGTGCTCCTATAAAAGACCTCACGGCAGAGGAGAAACGGTTCTGGAGACCTCTAATCTCTCGAGTATAGTGATAAAGTGCGACCTCCACTCTTAGCCTTCGTTTCTCTCTTTACTTCCCATACACAGTACTAACTTAAGCATCGGAGTATTCTCACCGGGAAAATCCCCGGGAATCCTTCCTTTCATCTTCTCAAGTGCCGCTCGTTGCCAACAAGGAGCCAGTCAGCAGCCAACTAGGAGTGCCCGGATTGTGCCGCATCATTTGGCGCCGTCTGTGGGATTGCTTCAAAAGGCCTTTCCCTCTAAACTCTTTCAGTTCCTTCTTCTTTCTTGAAACAATCCAACGCTCATGGCTTCCTCTAGCAACGTCAGACGAAGCACGAAAATGGGTAACTCCAGGGAACAACCCCAGCTTCCTACTATCTGTATCGGACAGTTCACCGTCCCCCTCTCAGCGGACAAAATCCCCAGCTTGAACGTGCCTCCTCACAATGGCACCTGTCATTGCCCCACTCCATGCTACAGTCAGAATGACGTTCACCGAACCTTCGGTCGTGCCCCCAGCGGCCAGCCCGAACCAGCTGGAGGACCTGATGCAGTGCATGAAGGCCATGCAGGCCCAAATGCAACAGTTCCAACAACTTTAGCTCTATCAACAGCACGTGCTGCACCAGGTCTCCCAGTACCAGTATCAGCAGCAGTTCCCCCAGCTGCCCCAACCCCAGCTTTAACAGCCATAGCTCCAGCCTCAGGACCTGGCCTCGCAGCAAGCAAAATCTCGTCGCCAGAGCGAGCACTCCGGCCGAGGAGAGGCCCCCCAAAATTTCTCAAAAAACCAGGCCTCCTCCCACGGCAGACGGGAGAGACCGGCTACCCCGATCTCGCCGCGGGTGGACAGGTCGGAGGACCCCGGCTCGGTAGGTCAACGTCGCCTCGACAGTTAAAGTTCGGAACCCCGATCCTTGAAATCCGGTTTGAGATCCTGGCAACAGACTCCAAGCAGGCCTCTTCTGTCCGCAACCATCATTAGCAGATCGGGCTACTCCCAGTGCAAACCATTCTGGACAACGTGGAGGTGAGCAGCACGAACGCCGAGCCCACCAAGAAGCAGAAACGCCACCGCCGAGCTTGCCGATCTGTCACCCGCGATTTGCCCGAGTTCATGGTCAAAGAAGAGGTAGGCTTGGCCGAAGCCAAGGCTCCCCTCCTCTCGGTTCCGTCCCCCCTGTCTTCCGAACTCTTGGCAGTCCCGATGCCCAAGGATTTCAAGCTTCCCTCTCTTGACAAGTATGACGGGTCGTTCGACCCAAATGATCATGTAGATGCCTTTCAGTCACAGATGCACCTAGCGCGAGCCAGTGAGTCATGAATGTGCGTGGCCTTCTCCACTACTTTCAGGGGAGCAGCCCGCACGTGGTACCAGAACTTGGTACCCGGGTCGATAAAAGTTGGGCGCAGTTCACACAAGCTTTCACGTCCCACTTTGTCACTAGCAAACGGTGCCCGCGGACTGAAGAAAGCATCTTCAACGTAGCACAAAGAGAGGGAGAGTCCATCCGAAGCTATATCAAGCGGTTCAACGACGCTTGTATGCAAATACCACGCCTGGACCCCGCCATACGCCTTGTAGCAGCCAAGAAGGGCGTGAAGCACAAAGAGTTCAAGTGGCACATGGTCGTCAACCAACCGGTGACCATAACCGAGTTCCTAAAGCTTGCGGATAAGTTCATAGCCACTGAAGAGGAGATCAACCAGAAGGGTGAGGGCACACCCGAAAAAAGAAAGAGAGGAGAGCCTTCCAGTCAAGAGGACACCCGAAGAAAAAAGGAAACAACTCGGGGTGCAAATCCGGGTCAGCTGTTCCGAGCTCCTGCACCAGACCGAGCTGATTACACCTCACTGAACGCAAAGCGGGCCGAAATCCTGATGGCAATCAAGGACGCCCCATACGTGAAGTGGCCACCCCGTCTGAGGGGGAATCCCAATGAAAGAAATAAGAGTCTATATTGCAGTTTTCACAAAGACCACGGTCACAGTACCAAGAGTTGTAAAACCTCCGCGACGAGATAGAGGATCTCATCCATCGCGAATATTTGAGAAACTTTGTACAAAATAATAATAATAATAATAGTAATAGAACAGGTCGGCAAGGGGAGCACGGTAAAGACGCTCCCGAGTCCAGTAGCAGGCCGGCCTAACAACCGCAAAGGCAGCCTCCAGAGGAGAGGCCAGTTCGGGGGACCATCCACATGATAGTGGGAGGTTCGATCGTTGCGGGTTGCACCTCAGCAGCAGCTTGGACGTCGGTTCGTGAGGTCACCCGAGAGGAGCAGAACCCCCCAAAGCGGCCGAGAATGGAAGAGCCAATTTTCTTCACAGAAGATGATGCGCGAGGGGTACATTACCCCCATGACGATGCGCTCGTAATAAAGCTGAGAATCAACGACTTCGAGGTCAAGCGCATACTCGTCGACTCAGGCAGCTCGGCCGACATACTCTTCAAAGCTGCGTTTGACCAGCTCCAGATGCAGAGAAGTGACCTGAAGCCCGCAGACACTCCTTTAGTAGGCTTCAGCGGAGAAGAAGTCTGGCCCTTTGGGAAAATAACAATACCTGTAGAGATCGGCACATGGCCTTGTGTGGTTAGATTCGAACACAACTTCCTGGTGGTAGCGACCCCCTCTCCCTACAATGCCATAGTAGGTCGACCAATCACCCATGTCCTACGGGCGGTGGTCTCCACTTACCACTTGGCTATGAAGTTCCCAACAGACTTTGGTGTGGGAGTAGCGCGGGGCAACCAACTCGAGTCCCGCAAGTGCTACGTTGCCGCCCTAAAGGGGAAAACTAAGGTGGCCGATAACCTTGAACTGGAACGACCCACAGAGCAAGGCGAAGAACAAGCCGCGCCCATGGAAGAAACAGCCGCGGTCCCGACCTCAACAGCAAACCCAGCTCGGACGCTCCAGATCGGCGCTTCCGTCCAGGAGCCCCTACGATCCGAACTGGTAAGTTTTTTACTTAAAAATTTAGATATTTTTGCATGATCCGTGGCAGAAATGCCCGGTATAGACCCCAAACTCATAACTCACAAGCTGAACACTGATCCTGTAGTTAGGCTCGTTAGATAGAAGAAACGCAACCTAGCCCCAGAATGGTGGAGAGCGGTCGACGAGGAAGTCGAGAAGCTCCTCGCGGCGGACTTCATAAGAGAAGTCCACTACCCGAGCTGGGTAGCTAACCCCGTCCTGGTAAAGAAGGCCAATGGCAAGTGGCGCATGTGCGTCGACTACACCGACCTGAATCGGGCTTGCTCGAAAGACTGCTTCCCGCTCCCCAGAATCGACCGTTTGGTGGATTCTAGACTTTGGGGATGAGTCTCAGAGATGTTCTAGACTTTGGGAATCTATAAAAATGACTAGACCATCCCTACCAGCACAAACTAGTGTTGACAAGATGAATCCGAGAGAAGTTCTGGACTATGGGAATCTATCAAAATGATTAGAGCACTGCTACTAGCACAAACTAGTATCGACGGGATGGGTCTTCTGAGAGATGTCATGAACTCTCGGAATATGTCAAAATGACTAGAGCATCACTACTAGGACAAACTAGTCCAAGAGATGTTGGGATTCTAGGAATCTTTCAAAGTGATAGCATTGCTACCAACACAACTAGTATTGACTCTGGGATCAATTTTAAATTTTTTTGTAGCTCTTACAAAGATTACATACTTTTTTTTTTCATAGTAGCATTCTACAATTTGTTGGCATTACATAATTTTTAAACACCATGATTTTTTTCCTTCCTCTTTATAAACAGAACAATAGATTTGAATTGATATGTAACAGAATATGATGATTATAGATCATTATCTAAAGAACCACAATGAATTAGGAGTTGATATGTAACAGATTAGGACTATTACAAATAAATCCTCTATCACAATGTCTACGTTAAGTGAATATAAACTGAAATTTTATGTTCTTCAATTTGAAATCAAATGGCAGGTAGAAACTAAAAACCGTACACTAAGAAACAACAATTTGAGATTAAAGAAGATGATTCCATCTTGATTTCCTACTTCAATATGCCAATCACTATATAACAATTACGATATTGTTTGGGTTATGGATGAGTTGGTCCTAGGAGACACGTGGCCGCTCAGTCATCGCCCGGCTATGTCGGCGTAGCTCGGAACTGTGGCTCCTCATCCTAGCCCCTCAACTACACTGGTCACATGCCATATGGATAAGCACAACCGCGGATAAGAGAGAGGAGGACAACTCTGCCGAGGAATAGGACTCTATCCCAAGGACCTCGACGGTCAACCTCATCCCGGCGATCCCAGAAGCCTAATCCAACCCAGACACGGGTCTTCGGCTATAAAAAGGTATTCCCTGCTCGAGGTAAGGGATCCAACTTCAGACACCCACACTATTACTTTGCTCGGATCAGCATGCTTATTGCTCAGCCCGACCATCCACCACCTCCTATTGATTTGAGCGTCGGAGTGCCTACCCGGGGATAACACCTCGGGCCTCTGACTTCTTCTTTCTTGATCATAGGTCTTGAAGCGTGGCCTCATCCTTGTAGCTCGACACCGCCCTGTTGGCAAGGACTATTTGGTTGCTCTCCTCAGTTCGTGCACCACCTCGGATTGAGTAGCATCAGATTGGCGTCATCTGTGGGGAGCACACAAAAAGCCTTTCCCGAAATTTCTCTCTTCGTACAATCAAGAAAGTGGTCAAGATGTCGAGAAACCATTTTGGGCGATCAACAGGCCGATCCCTATCTCGGGAATCTTGCTACCATAGTCCTCCACACCAAGAAACTCAGCAACACCCAACCGTGGTCGACCCTGCACAATTCCAGGCAATGCAAGAGAAGGTTGACAAGAACTTTGAGCTTATACAGAACCTAGGATCCATGACACTGCTCAATAGGGCCACTCCGCCTCATGCCCCGACGCGTACGAAGGATGATCCTCGCCCCGAGGACCCCAAAGCATGTCGAGCAGACAAGGGGCAACGCGGTCCAATCAAGAAAAGCGGGACACGACAAGAAAGTCCGCCCCCTCCGCTCGCTCTTGTGAACCTGGCAACCATAGCAGGACACACTAGACTACACAAATCCCCGCCAAAGAAAGACTTAGTAGGCGAATGCCGCCTCGTGTGATCTCCATCGCCGAGTATAGTTCAGTGAAAGACCGCCCTACGTGCCCCAAGAAAGAAAGGGCAGCACACACCGCGACACCGAACAATAGGGATGCTGAAATCCGGGAACTCCGACAACACTTAGAAGAGTTGGAGCGCAACCAAGCCCAAAGAAGCACACCACCGGCTGTAGATCAGCTCGTGCAACCAACCACTCAACTTGTCAGAGAACCACCGTTCATCCAAGAGATCGTGGATGAGGTGCCTCCCGCAGGATGGCGGGCACCTCAACTGGACAAATACACGGGAACACTGATTCTACCGACCACGTCGAGGTCTTGAAAGCTCAGATGATGCTGCATGGATCTTTCGAGGGCCTAATGTGCAAGACTCTTGTGGCCACGCTGAACGGCCCAACCCTGACCTGGTACTCCTCACTACCCCTGCGCTCCATAGCATCGTCGAGTCAGTTGGAGACCCTGTTCTGGGTGCAATTTACGACTAGCCAGAAGCAAAAGAAAACCTCGGCTAGCGTCATGCAGGTGCGACAGAGGAAGAACGAATCTCTCAGAGACTAGTTGGCAAGTTTCAACACGGAAGCTCTACTGCCATTCAACATGTACTTCGCGCCTCACTGTTCAACTTATCCATCTCCGAGCACCTTCTGCAAACATTAGCCGACCTGATGACTCATGCCCAGAAGTACATCAACGCAGAAGAAGCGCAGGCACAACTGCGGGACGAGGAAGAAAGGCCCGACAAAAAGAGGAGATACACCGAGGAGTGGAAGTCAGAAAGATCA
This sequence comes from Nelumbo nucifera, assembly GCF_055504915.1. Lineage (NCBI taxonomy): Eukaryota > Viridiplantae > Streptophyta > Magnoliopsida > Proteales > Nelumbonaceae > Nelumbo > Nelumbo nucifera. Next base: position 49,100,539 of record NC_142656.1, read on the forward strand.
GATTGGGACCACTGACCCGATCACAGACCACAAACACCACCGCCGACCTATCGGAACTTCACGGTGTTGAACATGCCGCGGTCTGAAGTTCTGATGCAAATCCGGGATCACAATTATGTTTGATGGCCCGAGAAAATTAAAAAACAAGGAAACAAGAGGAACCACGACAAGTATTGCAAGTTCCATAGGGACCACAGCCACAAGCCCCTCTTGCCGGGTACCTCGGCAGGTTCCATAGGGACCACACTACATCGAAGACCTGATCAGGCGCGGGTACCTCGACGGGTTCCATAGGGACCACACCACATCGAAGACCTGATCAGGCACGGGTACCTTGGAGGGTTCCATAGGGACCACACCACATCGAAGACCTGATCAGGCGCGGGTACCTCGGCGGGTTCACCGACAAAAGTGAGAAGCCGGCACAGGAAGAACAATGCGCGGAGAATGCTCGGCCACTGCCCCGAGCCCCTCTTGCCGGTGTGATCCATGTGATATTAGGAAGGATCGCTACAAGAGGAGAGAGCAGCTCAAGGCGCAAGAAGTATGCATGGCTGTGCGAAATCGACAATCGGGGACACAAGAAGAAGTGCAACCAGACAATCACCTTCACCGGCAACGATCTTCGAGGGGTTCAAACCCCACACGACGATGCCTTTGTAATCACAACCAAGGTTTTTAACTTTGAGATGTGGTGGATTTTGGTCGACACAGGTAGCTCCGCTGATGTGCTCTTCGAGGACGCATTCGAGAAGCTCGGCATCAACAAAGAGCATCTCACCCCCGTCAACACTCCCCTAATGGACTTCTTTGGGGAGTCCCTCTTGCCCACTGGAAGGATAATCCTTCCCTTCCTGATTGGAGACGGCAACATCACTGCGATGACCATGGTGGACTTCATTGTGGTTCGTTACCCCTCATCGTACAATGCCATCCTTAGCAGGCCGACCCTTAATGCTTTGTAGGCTACAGTCTCCACATTCCACCTCGCCATGAAGTTCCCTACCGAATATAGCATAGGGGTAGCATGTGGAGACCAAAGAACTACGCGACATTGCTACTTGCTCTCCTGCCGAGGACCACGCCCGACCGTAGAAACATTGATGGCTGAAGCCTATGATCTACGGGACAAGGTGAGAACACAACGTGGCCAACCTGTCGAAGACCTCATCCATGTGCTACTCAATGAGAAAGACCCCGAGAGGACGGTCCAGGTTGGTTCTCTCCTAGATGACCACCTCTGGGAAGAACTTGTGCAGTTGCTATGGGATCACGTTGACATGTTCTCTTGGTTGGCGGTGGATATGTTGGAGATTGACCCCAAAGTCATCACACACCACCTGAATGACGACCCTCACTACCGACCCATCAAGCAAAAGAAGAGAAGCTTTGCTATAGAACGGTGACAACTAGCAAGTTATCGCTGATGAAGTGCAGAAGTTGCTCAACTTCGGCTTCATTTGGGAAGTCAAATACCCCGGTTGGCTAGCCAATGTGGTGATGGTGAAGAAGGCCAATGGAAAGTTGAGGATATGCATTGACTTCACTGACTTAAACAAAGCCTGCCCTAAAGACAGCTTCCCTCTATCAAGTATCGATCAGCTTGTTGACACGACGATAGGGCATGAACTCCTGAGCTTCATGGATGCCTTCTTAGGGTACAACCAGATTCGAATGCACCCTGATGACCAGGAGAAAATGGCTTCCATCATCGACGTAGCTTGTACTACTACAAGGTGATGCCCTTCGGCCTCAAGAATGCCGGCGCAACCTATCAGCAACTGGTGAATGAAGTATTCAAGGACCAACTTGGTCAAAACGTGAAAGCATACATCGACAACATGCTCATAAAAAGCAAGAAGGCTGAGCACCACCTTGCCGACCTAAAGGAAGTCTTCGACACCCTCAGGAAGTATAAGATGAAGTTGAACCCAACCAAATGTGCTTTCGGGGTCGGCTTTGGTAAATTCTTGGGGTTCATGGTGACACAAAGGGGGATTGAAGCCATCCTCGACATGCAATCACCCTGGACTCACAAAGAAGTGCAACGACTCACTGGTAGAGTAGCCATCCTTAGCAAATTCATTTCCAAATCCACTGACCGGTGTTTGCCCTTCTTCAAAGCCCTCAAGCGACTGAAGGACTTCTAGTGGACCGAGGAATGCGAAGGGTCCTTTTAAGAATTGAAGCAGTACTTGAGCTCGCCGCCTCTCCTCACCAAAATGAGCTCAGAGGATGAGCTATTGCTCTACATCTCGACGGGGATGAGGTCGTTAGCTTGGTGCTGGTTAAGGAGGAAGACTGGGTACAAAGACCAATCTATTATACTAGCAAAGTCATCAACAGGGCAAAAACCCGATACTCCAACTTGGAAAAAATGGCCCTGGCATTGGTTACTTTGGCCAGAAAGCTCAAGCCATACTTCCAGGCCCACAACATTTGAGTGCTCACTAACTAGCTACTAAAGCAGGTCTTCTAAAGGCCGAAAACATTTGTCCACTTGATCAAATGGAACATAGAGCTAGGTAAGTTTGACATTGATCATGCACCTCGACCCGCGATCAAAGCTCAGTCCCTGGCCGACTTCATTGCTGAATGTACATTCACCACCGAGGATCCTGCCTCGCTGCCACAAGTATGGACTCTACATGTGGATGACTCAGCGAATCCACAAGGCAGCGAGGTCGACCTCATTCTCCTCGGCCCAGATGACACGGTGTTAGAGCACACTCTTAGGTTTGAGTTTAAAGCATCCAACAACGGGGCTGAGTATGAGGCCCTAATCGTCAGATTTCGCCTCACCTTAAACCTGGGAGCTCAGAGAATTGAAGCCTTCAGCGGCTCCCAACTGGTAGTCAACCAGATCCTCGGCCAATTCGAGATGCAGACACCTATAATGACGAGCTATCTACAGAAGGTGCAAGAGCTCATTCGCCGGCTTGAGTATTTCAACATCCAATAGATTCCTTGAGCCGGAAACACATGAGCTGATGCATTGTTGACCTCAAAACAACAGTGCGGTTAAACATGTTGGCTCAGCCGAGCATTGCATTGACAACCTTACTCATCCTCTCAGTACAACATTGTTTATCCTGGATGGACCCCATCACGTAGTACCTCCGAGAGGGCACACTTTTAGAAGATCAGACAGAAGCAAGGAAGCTCCAGCATAGATCAGCCTGGTACTACCTTACCCAAGGTCATCTCTACCGCCTTTCGCACACTCTTCCCTACTTGAAGTGTCTCTCCCTAGTTGAGGCAGATTACGTTCTCAGGGAAATCCATGAATGTATCTACAGAGACCACCCCAGCGCACGCACCCTAGCACACAAGGCACTCCGGCAAGGTTACTTTTGGCTGACGATGAAGCAGGATGCAGCCTAGCTCGTTCGGAAATGTGACAGTTGTCAGTGACACTCTAATCTCCATCATCAGCCTACAGTCCCCTCGAAGTCGATCACCAGCCCGTGGCCATTCGCACAGTGGGGCATGGACATCCTTGGCCCCTTCTCCATCACAGTTGTGCAGAAGAAGTTCCTCCTAATGGCAGTAGACTACTTCACCAAATGGGTGGAAGCCGAAGTACTAGAACACATTACCATGCACAATGCTCAAAACTTTTTCTGGCAAGGTATTGTCTATCGGTTCGGTATTCCACAGGTCCTCATCACTAACAACCGGATGCAGTTCACCGACCGAAAGTTTGAGGCTCTCTGCGCTGACTTAAGGATTAACCACCAAACCACCACCGTGCATTGGCCCTAGAGCAATGGGTAGACCGAGGTGACCAACCGAACCTTATTGCATGACCTGAAAACCCGACTAGATCAGGCTAAGGGAAGGTGGGTCGAGGAACTACTGAGCATTCTCTAGGCATACAAGACTACTCCGCAGATGACTATCGGAGAGACACCTTTCAGCCTGACCTATGGGGCCGAGGCCATGGTACCTATGGAAATAGGCTCCCCAACTCTCTAGATCGAGCTTTTATGACAAAGACTAGAATGAGGAAGGCCTCTGCGCAGAGCTAGACCTGGTAGAAGCATGGGACCGAGCGCATGTCAAGATGGTAGCACGACAGCAGAGGACGGAAAAATATTATGACTTCAAAGTCAGAAGATGCGAGTTCAAGATAGGCGACATCGTCCTCTACAAAGTCACCATGCCCGCGCTAGGAGAAGGCAAGCTCGGACCAAACTGGGAATGACCATATAGAATTACTAGAGTTCTAGGACCCAACACCTATAGGCTCAAAGACCTCGATGACCGACCAATACCGAGGAGTTAGAACACAAGGAATCTTCAAAATGTATTATATGTAATTTGGTGATTAATGAAGAATTCTTTATCAAGCCAAATGCCACATGTTTGATCATCCAACACACAACACACACACTGCACACGACACAACACCACACACACATCATGTAAGCCACACTACACAACCGCACAACACTCATCACATGTCGCGCAACACATGCGAAGCTCAGCACACCCCACTGACTTAGTTGATCTTCGAACAACCTGAGCTTATGACGCATAGCTCGACAACGTATCACCGACCAAATAATTTGACTCGGCTGTCGACGACCCAAGCCTAAGGTGGAGAAGAATGCCCCTGCCCATCAAGGCCTGAGGGCGGTCATTAAACTCCACACGCCCATTGACTAACAGTTGGTTAGAGCTAGTCGAACAATGGCCAGCCCTTGAAGAGCCCCAAAAAGCTTCCAAGACCAGAAACTGAGTATCCTAGAGATGAGAGCTCAGAATATACTCCGACTCCACTAGCTAGAGACTGAAGATCTTGGCCAACCTTAGACCTTGACCGAGGCATGGCCGAGGAACCTAGAAAAAAAAAGAAGAAAAAAAAAAGAAAGAGAGAGACAACATGCAAGTTCAAAATAAAAAAAAGTATCTTCATTAGATTAACAATCAGTACAACATTCAAATCTCGGCATACCGAGCCATTACAAGAACAAGAAAGACAAAGGAAAACCCCGCGGCTATTCGATCCTCGGTGGGGGTATCAGTGGCCTCATCACCATCCTCGCCATCCTCGTCCCCGTCAACCTCCTCATTAAGGTTATATGAAGCAAGTGGGGTGTCCAAGTCGTACGCCTCTCAATGCAATCTCCCCCAACTCCGGACAGTGACACAGTGTCCTCCTACAAAAGATGTTGAATCCAACCTCAAAGGAAGCTGAGGCATACTGATCCATCTCTCGCTGGTACTGCATCGAGGCCTTGTACTGATCTACCACTGCCTCAGCGTTCTCCTGCCTCAGCTGCTCCTCCGCCTTCAACTCGGCAATCTCCTGCTTCAGGCTATGTACCACGTTCGCTTGCTCATCCAACTGAGCCTTCAACTCGGCCACCTCCTTCTCTAGCGCGGCTGACCGCTCCCCGGCTGCCCGAAGCTTGACCAATTGAGCCTTCATCTGCAGATACTCGGAGTGCTCTTTCAAGTACTCTCGGCCTCCTCAGTAATGTACGTCGTCATCATTTCACGGAGCAGCTGCTCAGGAACTCCAGGAATCTCTAGCCCATCCCAGCTACGGACTGATCAATGCGGCATATGGATGTTCGAGTTGTTGCCTTCGACTTCACTCTACGGAGGACCGAAAGTCCGACGAACGTCCTCAGGGTCCACGACTACGATGTCCTCGTCATCATTTCCTCACTACCAAGCCCTTTTTTGGCGACGGGACGCCCTCTCAGAAGACCTTAGTGGAGGAACTACCTTTGGGCGGACCTACGGCTGCACACTAGCCCGGTTTTGCCTTTGCCGATTCTCCCACATTTAGTGCACAATCTCCTCCTCATTGGCCATCTCCACACCTGCACCGTGGAACCATAATGATAAGTACGATATCAAAAAAAAAAAGGATTCGACGAACTGACCGACAACCCTGCGCATCAGCCCGACAAGCATCAACATCTCCGAGCATGTGTACGCCATCACGTCTATCTCATGAATCATGCTCAGGGATGACCTCTTCTCCCAGGTGAGTGCAGACCACAGAGGCTGCATCACTCTCGTCCTTGGCACCTGCATCATAGTTGGGAAGGGGAGACCCCCGGGACAATGCATGAAGAAGAAAGTCTCCTTCCAATGTTTCATGGAAGAGGGGGCACCGACCAATAGTTTGATGCTCTTCCTAGTCGAGAAGTAATTGTAGTCCTACTGATGGGGTTTCAATTGAAGGAGGTAGCTCAACATGCCCAGGGTCAGCTCGATGTCACGGACCGCACAGTTTGGCATAAGGCCGAACAAAAATCTAAAGGAGTTCGGCATCAGCTGCACCAGTAATACTTGGTACCACCCAAGCACCCCGACGATCCCTTCATTTAGAGGAAACCTCAATCTGGGTTCCAAACTATTCTTATACACGCATACCTCACCTGGCTGAGCATCTATTGCCATCTCACCGGGCTGCGAGCACCTCATCCTGAATTCCTCAGGGATGTCATACATAGCTCAGATCCGAGCCATATCCCCGGGGGTCAAAACGTAGGGACCAACCCCGACAGCCTCAAAATCCCCGACCATCGACTCATAGTCAGAATAACTAGAACTCGAAGAGGAATCAACAGAAGAAGTTTGGGGGGATGAGGAAGACATCTTATCGAACTTGAAGCCGAGGAATAAGAGCAAAGGCCGAGCAACACCAACAACACCTTGTAGAGCAATCCAAGAAACTCCTCTAACAAATGACAAAGGAGAGATGCCCGTCCACCCCTTCTTATAACCCTCAGAAGCGCGAATCAAAGCCAGATCAACAGTGGGGATCAAACGCCGCTTTGATGAAGCTCGGGAAGACCGATCGACGCGATTGTTACCGCATGTGCAAAGCCTCGGGAACTGAAGCGACGATCTCGACAAGCAACGGTTAAGGCCTTAATTGCCCCGATTCACCCTGTGGCACCAGTTCAACCAACACCGTGGATGTTTGAGGTCCGCCCAGGACCACCGGTCCAATCAGGCTCTCGGGTCTCCTCGGGGCGCCTAGCAGTAGAATACACCAACCAAGGGAGGTCGTGCTGTGCCTCAGTCGGGCACTCCACTCTTCGACTTTGGAACTGGGGGAGTGGTGTTCGGATTCTGAAATTTCAAGAACAAGTTCCTCAGCCGAAGAATAGAGAGGACCAGACCTTGAAGCTCGACACCTTCCTTAGTACAACACAACTGAGCATTAGAGAGGCCTAGACCTTGGAGCTCGGCCCCTTCCTTGGCACAACGCCACCAGGCATCAGGGAGACTCTGATGAAGCTTAGAAACCTTCCTCGGCATGGTGCTACCGAGCATCAGAGAGACTCAGACGAAGCTTGACTCAACACCTCAATGCTCGGATCCAAGCTATGTATGACACTGCGCAATACCTCGGCCGAGCACTCCCCCCCTTCTTAGCTCCAAAACTGTGGGAGTGGTGTTCGGATTCCGAAGTTAGAACTCTGGGAGTTCTGTAGCCGACGATTGAAGGACTCCTAGGTCACACTCCACATTGCTCGGATCCCAAGTCATGGCAAGCACCGAGTAACACCAAGTGGACCAGACGCTCAACCAGACTTCAACTTGAAAGTTCCTCAGCTGAGGAATGCTTCATTCCTCGACTTCAGAATTGGGGGAGTGGTGTTCGGGTCATGGCCGAGCTCGTCCTAAGAGACATGTGGCCGCCCAGTCCTCGCCCAGTCAGCCCAGCCACGTTGGCATAGCTCGGTCACATCGGCATAGCTCAACAACGTCAACATAGCTCGGTCACGTCGGCATAGCTCGGCCAAGCTACGCTATTATTGTGGCCCCTCATCCTAGCCCCTCAACTACATTGGTCACACGTCACATGGATAAGCACAACTGCGGATAAGAGAGAGGAGGGCAACTCCATCAGGGAATATGACTCTATCCTGAGGACCTTGGCGGTCAACCTCATCTTGGCGACCCTGGAAGCCTAATCCAACCCAGACACGAGTCTTTCGCTATAAAATGGTATTCCCCTCTCGAGGTAAGGGATCCAACTTCGGACACCTACACTGTTACTCTGCTCGTACTAGCACCCTTATTGCTCGGCCTAACCATCCACCACCTCCTGCTGACTTGAGCGTCAGAGTGCCTACTCGGGGATAACACCTTGGGCCTCTGATTTCTCCTTTCTTGATCACAGGTCTTGAAGTGTGTCCTTGTCCTTATAGCTCGGCACCGCTCTGTTGGCAGGGACTATCTGGTTGCTCTCCTCAGTTCGTGCACCACATCAGATTGAGTAGCATCAAATATTAAAGAAGGTGATCAATGTAAGATTTACCTATCCAAAGCCCCGACCTATACATGACTTGATAACTCTGAGAAACAACAACGATGAAAACAATGGCATTACAGGAAACAATGGTGTTAAAGCTAATAGAATAAACTTGCTTTAATGGCAAAACAAAAGAGAGTTGAGAGAATTGAGAAAAAACTTCAACCCTAACAACTTCAACAGTGAAACATCGACATTGAAACCCTAATAGTTTTCGACCCTGCCCTTGATTTGGTGACCGGTGGAACAGAGAAATTAGAAAAGACTTATGGCTTCATCTTCAATGGTGGAATAGATTGCAAGCCCTAATAGCTTTCGACCCTAACAAATTCAATGGTGTTGAAACCGTAACTTCGTTCGATCGTTTCTAGCTTGTTGTGTTCTCTCTCAACCCAAATGATATTGAGCCTTTACGATCCAATGGGTACCCTTGACCCAACCTACCCTAACCCTAATGAGTCACTTGACCCATATGACCCATTACTAGAATGAGTGATAATGGATTGGTTGGGTGGGTCAGGGTCAAAATTGCAAGCCCTACTTCTAGTCCCTTCAATTTGCAACATAGCTAATATTAATGTTTATCATATTTTCTCCACTTCAAATAATTCTAGTCCCTTCAATTTGCAATATAACTAATATTAATATTTATCACATTTTCTCCACTTCTATTTATTTGCAAGCTCTTATAAGAAGATCATTTCATTTTAATTCTTATTGATCAAACTTCTTCATACATTGGGATCAAATGGGGAATGCATATGGACTTCTTTAGCCCTTCTGGGTGCACTCTTGGTAGTGCTTTGTTGATCAAGTGTCAGCCAATAACAACTACTTTCTCCACCACAACCAACATCTTTTCCTTTTTTTTCCTTTAGGTGTGTTTGGTTTGAAGGAAAAAGTAGGGAAAGTAAGGAAACCTTTACAAACCTTGTATAGGTTTCACTACCATTTCCTTCCTTTCCATACCTTTTCCTTCAAACCAACATAACATTCATATCATCAATGAAATTCACCACCTCAACAAATATTGTAACCAGCATTCCCATTGTGGCCTATGGGTACCAAACAATTTCTAAGCAAATATTAACACCTCTAAAATTTAACGAAACTAATTATTAATACGAAAATCATAGGAAACATATACTCTTGTTAGCTAATTAATCAAGAATTGTAAGTCGAGGTTGCTATAGACAAATGGGCAATATTTACTTTTATTGGGTAATTGGTAGTATTTTTGGGGTTAAAAAACCAGCATATTTGAACTTTTAAGTCATGAACAGAATTGCGTAAAGCAAAATAGGTTTGGAAGGAGTACAAATTCAAACATGTAGAGTACAAAACTTTGTGTTTAGTGCTATTTTTTATGTATTTGTAATGCATATATTTGATTTTGTACTCTTTCCAAACTGAACCGAAAGTCCAAAATAAAGAGTAGGTTAATTGGGAATTTAGAGTATAGGAAATACTGCCTGAGGTGTGGGCATTTTTGTCTTTGTATGTCACCAGTTAAAGCAGGGGTGCAAGTTGGACGGATTGGGCGGGGTTTGAGGTCCAGGCGTGAACCCAGCCTGAGTTTTGGGCTCAGTCTCAGCCAAAAGACTGAAAGTCTAAACCCAATCCATGAAAAAATGCGGACTGGGTCCGCTCAAGTTGCATCTCAAAGTTAAAGGGTTTAGGAGCTAGCTCTTGAATTCAAATAATATATAGAGCAACCAACAGGAAGGGAGTTCCAAATAAGGCAGCCCCTTGGAGATTTTGATCAAGGCCCATGTATATACTTGGCTTTTAGATGTAGAACCAGAATGTTATATGTCTTTAAATAAGTATGAATACATAGTATGTGTTTGGAACCATGGATGTTTATTGACTAAACATTTTATACTTAATTTGTTTAGAAAACCGAGAAAAGTAATGATGAATTCGTTTATTGACACTTAGGTGCCATTAGACGCCACATCAGCAAAACAGTGAATAAACGCCTATCCATTGGAGGAAGCGTTAAAATAAAACTTCCCCCAATGGTAGACGCACACATAAACCGAAGTTTACTTTTGCAACTTTTGCAAGTCCTTATATGTACAGATTCACATAATATAGGAAATGTTGAAGTGATGCCTATGTAGCAGCATTTATTCAATAAACACCCACGGTTCCAAACACACGTATATATCTGACTGATGACTAATTTTTATCATTGCTTCTTATTGATCAAGTTCACTTTATCTTTAGCATAGCATTAATTTTCCTCTATCTTGACTCTTTCTTAGTTGATTAATTTGTTGTAGAAAAATAATGACCTAGTGGTTCTCCATCTTTGATTCAGACAACATGCATGACCTAAAAATCCATTTCTTTTATTTTGGATTTTGTAGTCAAAAGGACTAGAGATTCTTACATCAACTGTATTAGCATCTGAATGGAGTTATTCATATATATAATTAAAAGAAATTCTTTTTTGGAAGCTTAAAATTTTCGTGATACTCTTCATATTGGTCGTATCGTATTGTATCATAACTCCCGAAAACTCCAAATAAGAAATATTTTGGATTTTAACCGGTTTTAGGGGTAAGTAAATCTAAAACCAACCCCCTGAAGTAATTTTGAAAAAAAAATATTAGGTATCGAAAGATCCGATACACCTGTTTTTGAGCATCAAATATATCGATCCTTTAATTTAAACCTTATCTTTTTGAATATCATCATTCACCACACATGCATTTGACCATGCAAACATGAACAAGTAATATGATATTATTGGATTGCTATTTCAATTTCAAAGCATAATTCAACAAGGGCCTGTAGGGAATTGGAAGACTGTTTCAATCTTGAAACATAATTCAAAATGTTGTGTAGTAATTGGACGACTGTTTCAAAATAAGTCAATAAGGGTGTCTGCTGCATTGTTATCACCCATTGATCATGTATTTGGGTTATTAAAGAATCACTTCAAATTGGAGAATTCAATTTGACCCCCCTACGCTTGACAGGGAGGATGCCGCTGCTAAGGTCTAGGAGCAAGTTGAGGATCCCCCTACCAACTACTGAAGTGCCTTACTTTCTCTCTTTTTTTTTTTTTTTTGTTATAGTGTACACGATTCGGTATGCTGAGCTTTTAACTCATGTAATTATTCTTGCAATTAATGGAAAATCAAACTTTTGTTGAGCATTGTGTCCTTCCTTTACTTTTATTGTTATGCTTAGTGAATAAGTTTATTGTGTGCCTCGGTCTTGTGTTGGTCGAGGTATCAAGTAGCCGAAGTCCTAGGTTCCATGGCCTTGGTTTTGCATTGGCCGAAGTGCTTTCGAGCCCTTGATACCTTTGGGGAGCTCGGTGGCACTTGGTCTCGGGGAGCCTTATGCTCTTTTTGGGCAAGCTGTGTTCCTCAACTGGCTTTGCTCTGACAATCTGTCAGCTGAGTATGCGGAGTTCGGTGGCCGTCCTCTTGCCCCTTGGGCGGGGACATCATTTCCTCTTGGGCTTCGGCTGTTTGAGGTTGGTCAAGGTCAGCTTTGCGTTGCCATTGTGTGAAGATGTGTGCAGTGACGAGTGTGTGTTGTGCTTAGATTCTTTAGCCAATAGAGTTCGGTTGGGCGATGTGTGTTGACGGTTTGAGCTCTTTAGCCGTCAAAGTTCTGCTGGGCAGGTGTGTGTAGTGTGCGCTTGCTAGTTGGATGAAAAATAGAGAACTTTATTAACTGAGCTACTGGTAGTACATCCTTAGGTTCTTTTTGTTCCAACTCCTCGGCACTGGCTTCTTGTTGAGATCCTCTCATTTGTAGGTGCTTGGGCCGAGGACTCTAGTCACCCTATATGGACTTTCCCAATTCGGCCTAAGCTTCCCTTCTCCTGGTGCTGTACTATGACTTTGTAGAGGATGATGTCTCCTGTTTTGAACTCCCTCCTCTGAACCTTAGAGTCATAATACTTGGCCATCCTGTGCTGCTATGCTACCATCCTAAGGTGTGCTTGGTTGCGAGCATCCTCTTCCAGGTTGAGCTTTGCACAGAGATCTTCACTATTTGTCTCATCGTTGTAGAGCTCGGTTCGAAGAGTGGGAGAACCAATCTCCACGAGGATCATCGCTTCAGCCCAATACACTAGGCTGAAAGGAGTCTCTCTGGTGGCTATCTGTAGTGTGGCTCTGTAGGCCTAGAGGATGTTGGGCGATTCCTCAATCCATCTACCCTTGGCCTTGTCAAGTCTGGTCTTCAGGCCGTGGAGCACAGTTTGGTTTGGTCGTTGTTGGTGATGAGACCTAAGTGAAGGGGTCCATCCAAGTTGGCTCTTGCTGAACAGGGAGGTTTAGTTGGGTTGTCTCTAAGATGTTGGGTTGTGCGTGGGTGTCCATCCTAACAGCGGTGCTGAGGTCTATTCGGGGCTAGTTGGCAAGCTTTGAGAGTGTGCATTGGCTTGGATCTTCTTAGCTTCGGGATTTTCTATATTGTGAAGTGATTGAGCCATTGAATGATCTCCTGCACTTTTTGTAGGTAGCTCACCATAGTTGGCATCCTTGCTTCGAATTGGCTGGTGATCTGATTAACCACTAGTTGGGAGTCACTGGAGGCCTTGTCTAGCTCTGAGGTCTAGGACGAGCTGAAGTCCAGCTATTAGAGCCTCATACTCAGCCTCATTATTGGATGCTTTGAACTCGAACTCGAGGGCGTCCTCTAGGATGGTGTTGTTTGGACCGAGGAGAATGAACCCAACTCCATTGCATTGCTTGTTCGATGAGCCATCTACATGAAGAGTCCAGGTTGGTGGGACCTTGACTGGATCCTGTGTTGAGATGGTGTACTCGGCTAGGAGGACGTCCAAGGCCTGGGCTTTTATGGCGGGCCGAGGCACATAGTCAATATTGAATATGCTTAGCTCCACACTCCATTTGACCAGGTAGTTAGATGCCTCCTGCCTATGTAGGACTTGCTTGAGAGGTTGGTTGGTGAGCACTCGGACGCTATGCACCTAGAAGTACGGTCTGAGCTTTCTTGTCGAGGTGACTAGGGCCAATGTGATCTTCTCTAGGTTTGAGTACCACATTTCTACACCTGTGAGGGCTTTGCTGGTGTAGTAGATCAGCCTTTGGGTCTAACCTTCCTCCTTTACCAAGACTGAGCTGACCAACTCATCTCCAGCCAATAAGTAGAGTAGGAGTACATCTCCTGGGCTTGGCTTTGTGAGAAATGGTGGAAAACTCAAGTATCGTTTCAATTCCTAGAAGGACTGTTCACATTCTTTGGTCCACTAGAAGTTTGTTACTTTTTTCAATGCCTTGAAGAAGGGAAAACACCGGTGCACAGATAATGCCAATTTGATGTTGTCCGATCTGAGGTGTCTCGAACCAAGATCGCAATCAGATAATCTTGCCAACTGGGTGAAACCAAGGTGGAAGGATGAAGCCACGCACTGGGATCTGTAATCAAGAAAGAAGATCAGAGGCCCGGGGAGTTGTTCCCCGGGTATACACTCTCACACTCAAGTTAGTTGAGCGGAAGGGTATGAGGTCGGGCTGAGCAGGGAAGAGTAGTGTTGGTCTAGGCCCAAGAAGCAAAGTAGAAGTATAAAGGTCCAAAAGTCCCCTACCTTGAGCGGAGATCACCTATTTATAGCCAGAGATCCATGTCGTATTCAGAAGAGGCTTCTGGGGCAGTCAAGATGAAGTTGTTCGCCGAGGTCTTTGGGGTGACTCCTCTTCCCTAATGAAGTTACTTCCCTTGTTCATGGGGGACTCTCCTTCTTGGTCGCACTTATCTGTTCCGCATGATACCAATAGGTTGAGGAGATAAGATGACCGCTGAGGCCGCCACGTGTGTAAACTAAATTCAGATCTAGGAGAAAACAAAATTAGGGGTGTCCAGAATAGTCAACCCCCACCCCAAAGAGCCTCTTTTATATTAAAGAGATAAAACGTATGTACAGTTACAAGAATGCCCTTATAGGGCTGAAAGATATAAAGAACAAATAAAATAATAAGAACTATGATACTGTATAACTAGGACTAATCTAGTAATTTACAACAAGATATATCTTCACACTCCCCCTCAAACTGATGCGTAGACATCAGCATTAGTTTGCCCATAAGAATGAGATGTCGACTCTTAATCATGGCCTTGGTGAAGATGTCGGCAATCTGCATGTGAGAGGCAACATAAGGAAGAGATATAGAGCCTGCAACAAGGAGGTCTCTAATAAAGTGACAATCCACCTCGATATGCTTAGTCCTCTCATGAAAGATTGGATTAGACACGATCTTGATAGCGCTGGTGTTGTCAACACATAGAGGGATAGGAGTAGGAAGAGAAATCCCAAGATCAATGAAAAGTGACTTCAGCCAAACAATCTCGCTACATGCAAAAGACATATCTCTGTACTCGGCTTCAGTGGAAGACTTAGAGACAGTTTGCTATTTCTTGCACTTCCTGGAGATGAGAGAGTCACCCATGAAGATGCACCACCCAGTGGTGGATCAGCAAGTGTCAGGGCAACCAGCCCAATCAGCATCAGCATAAAGCCTCAATTGTATGGATTATGAAGAAGAGAAAAACAGTCCCTGAGAGGTTGTGTCTCAAACATAACGGATGATGCAGCGAACTGCAGTCATATGAGGTTGTCTTGGGGCAGAGACAAATTGACTGATGACCTAAACAACATGTGAAATATCAGGCATGGTCAAAGTAAGATAGATCAAAGAGCCAACAAGCTGACAGTACAGGGTGGCATCAGGAAGGATGAGGCCTTCGGATTTGGATAGCTTGACATTCAGCTCTAGAGGGTATCAACATATTTCTCATTAGTAATTCTAGCTAGTTTGACAAGATCAGAGGCGTATTTTTGTTGACAAATAAAATACCCTTGACTGCTACGATGAACCTCCAAACCCAAGAAGTAAGTGAGAGGACCCAAGTCCTTCATATGAAATGAGTTATGAAATAAGGACTTCAGCTCACAAATGCCATCATAGTCATCCCCCATTAGGAGTATGTCATCAACATATAATAGAAGAATAATAATACCCTAGGTTCTTCTCTTAACAAAGAGGGAGTAGTTAGAGGAACTCTGATTATACCTAGCTGCAACAACAACATCCCGGAAGCACTCAAACCAAGCCCTGGGTGCTTGCTTTAGACCATATAAAAACTTTTTCAAGAGACTGACACGTGAAGGATCGCTGCAATATCCAGGTGGAGGTTTTATGTAGACTGTCTCCTTTAATTCGCCATGAAGGAACGCATTCTTCACATCTAATTGATATCTAGTCCAGGAATAAACAACATAAATGGCCATAAGAGTCTGAACTGTGGTGATCTTAGCGACCGGAGCAAATGTTTCTTCATAATCAATCTCATATTCCTGACTGTATCCTTGGGCAACTAATCGGGCCTTATATCGATCAAGAGAGCCATCTGATTTCAGTTTGATAGTATAGACCCAATGACTTCCAACAATAGAAGCATTTGGAGGAGCTGGCACAAGATCCCGAGTGTCGTTCTCATGGAGAGCTTGAATTTCAGCATCCATAGCTTTTTTCTACTGAGAACTTCTAATGGCTTGCTAATAAGATCTAGGGATATCTGTAGACGAAAGTACAACAAAAAAGGAACTATGGTTTGAAGGAAAACTATAGCGGTCAGGAGGTCTAAGATACGGGTAGAACGACGAAGTGGAATAACTGAACGATGGGTGGGAATGTCACATACCCACTAATGGGCCTTTAGTAGGCCACTTATTGAAAGTAGTTTAAGTTAGAAGAATTAAGTAGATATTAGTCAAGTTAGAAGAATTAAGTAGATATTAGTTTAAGTTAGAAGAATTAAGTAGATATTATTGGTATTATATGTTCTTAAGTAGATATTAGTCAAGTGTCAAACCAATTTAAATTAATATTATTTTTTTTAAATACTATTTTCAAAACAAACTTTTAATTAAAAAATAAGAAAGAATTACAGATTCGGATATGGGGATTGGGGTTGGGGATGGGGAGCATATATATATATGGTCCATGCCCTTAACCTGACCCGACCTTTTACCAGTATGAGAGATATAGCAATGCTTTTCATTACTAAGGCTCCGTTTGCATTGGAACCAATCTCAATAGAAACCAATTTGAATAGATTAGACAGTCCATACATTAAATTGGATCGATCTAAAATGATCCAAAGTATTCATAGGTTTGGATTAGACCTGATCCATCTGTAATGAATTCATATTGGGCTGGATAGGATTGGATTGGACCAAATCCATATCAATCAGAATGATGTACTTTATGAGTTTATTGTAAATGAATAAAGATACATATTTGATTCATGTTCCCTTGGTATGTTTCTGTGTAATACCCTTAAACTGGACACTTAATGAGACTTGTGTTAGTTTAGAATGTTCACATCATTGCCATGGTGTCCCTTTTGGTCATTGGATGACCTCCCTCAGTGGTGGGCCCCACACCTCATCATGAGGTCTCGTGCGGAACCCTAGCCGATTTAGGCCCACCAAAATCTAGCTTTATGAAAGTCAGTGGGAGCCACTTTGGTTTGACCTAAAGATAGAACTGGGGCGTAATTATCTGTTCCCTCCGGATAATATGAGTGCATGTGATAGGGAGATTCATATGATGAACTCTCTAAAGGCCTTCCATCATTAGCACGAGGATGGGTCCTTCAGTAATGAGGAAACGCACCAGAAAATGGGCTATCCATTTGCTGTTGGGCTTGTCTAAGTGTTTCATAAGATGATAGGGGCGTCATAGACCGATGTGGGAGGGACTTCACCAGAAAATGGGAACTCTCTCACGGTACCTTGGCGTTCACGAATATGATGGGTAAGCACTCACTGGACAGAAAGGTTTACCTGAAAACGGCTCTGAACCTTGTCTGACAGAGGCCAAAGGGAAAACTCATATGATGAGTGGATATGATCCTTCACAGAAAGGTGGTGGGGTTATGCAGCTGAAACAGTTGGCTTCATGCACCCTATGTGATTTCCCACATTTCCAGAGACAACCCGTAGTCTCCGTCACTGAGAAAGGAGGGAAATCTCAGAGATGAATAAATGGAAATGGATCGTAGATTAAAATCCATATCTATGAAATGAACATGAATCGAATTAGGTCGTGGACTGATGTTTGCTTTTTTATCAGAAAATGGCAAACGGATCATTTGCAAAGCTACTTGATGACAACAAGTTGAAGGGCCCAAACTATGCTGACTGGTATAGGAACCTTATGTTGGTCTTAACCTCTGAGAAATTGGACAAGGTAGCAAAGAATCCTGCCCCGGATCGTCTGGGAGATAGGGCTTCTGAGGCCCGAAGAAGAGAATACCAAGAATGGGAGGAGAAAAACTCCCTTGCCCGCTGCTATATCATTGCCTCCTTAGACAATCCAATTCAGAGGCAGTTCGATCAGATCGAACTTGCTAAGGACGTATTGGACAGTCTTAGGACAATGTACGAAGAGCAGAATCGTTCTACTCGGCAGAAGGTCTTGAAACAGTTCATGATCGTGCAGATGTCCAAGGGCCAACAAGTTCACGACCATTGTCTTCGGATGATGGGCTATATCAATGAACTAGAGGCTCTTGGATCCGGGCTGGATCTGGTAACTCAGATCGATGCTATTCTCAACTCTCTGCCTCCATCCTTTAATACATTCATCATGAACTACAACATGAACAAGCTGAACGTCAGCTTGCAGGAACTCAGCAATATGTTGCAGAGGGCCGAAGAATTGATTAAAAAGGATGAGCCCATTGCCATGCTTGTTGAAACTGGCAAATCGGGCAAGAAAAGGAAGGCGAAGAGAAAGCCCCAGAAAAAGGCTGCCAAACCCAAGAAACAGAGGAAGGACAAGGCATCAGATGCCTGTCATTTTTGCAAGAAGACCGGCCACTGGAAAAGGAATTGTCCTGCCTACCTGGAATCCAAGAAAGGTAACTTCGAAACTTGTGTTATAGAAACCAATTTGTTGGTAGCTTCTGCGTCCTGGTGTATTGACTCCGGGGCTTCAACTCATGCGTGTAACTCACTGCAGGGGTTCAAGATAAGCAGAAGGCTGAGTGAAGGAGAAGTCACACTCTACTTGGGGACTACTGCAACTGTTGTAGCCACGACCATAGGAACCGTGGAATTATATTTTAGAGAAGGAATAATTGTACTGAAAGATTGTCTTTATGTACAAAATTTAAGAAGAAATTTGATTTCTGTCTCAAAACTGTGTGCAGATGGTTATTCTGTCTTCTTTAGTAATACGATTACTATTAAAAGAAATAACAGATTCATCGCATACGGGGAACTAGAGAACGGTCTCTATGTTCTACATCCTTCTCTAGAAACTAACATAACCGAAATTACATCGGCTGAAATCCCCAAGAAGAGAGCCCGTGATACAGTTAATCCCACATGTTTGTGGCATTACCGACTTGGCCACATCGGTGTTGACCGAATCACAAGGTTGGTAAAGGATGGTCCTTTGGATTTTCTAGCTGTAGAAGATCTTCCCACCTGTGAGCCTTGTCTACAAGGCAAGATGACGAAACGGCCATTTAACGGTAAGCCTGAAAGATGTACAGACACACTTGACCTAATACATACTGATGTATGTGGTCCCCTGAGTGTTAGGACACGAAATCAACACGTGTATTTCATCACCTTCACAGATGATTTTTCACGATATGGTTACGTGTACCTAATGAGACACAAGTCTGAATCCTTTGAAAAGTTCAAAGAGTTTAAACAAGAGGTCGAGAAACAGTTAGGGAGAGAAATTAAAGGCCTTCGATCAGATCGAGGTGGCGAATATCTCTCTGACGAATTCAGGGACTACTTAAAGGACAATGGGATAGTGTCACAATTAGCTCCTCCTGCTACACCACAACTTAACGGTGTTTCAGAGAGGAGGAATAGGACCTTATTAGATATGGTCCGGTCACTTCTCATACACTCAGAGTTACCCACATCCTTTTGGGGTTACGCATTAGAGACTGCGATTTACGTGCTGAATCGGGTTCCAACCAAATTGGTTCCGAATACTCCATATGAACTTTGGACCGGAAAGAAACCAAGTGTCAGACACTTGAAGATTTGGGGTTGTCCAGCACACGTTAAAAGAACGAGTGCAGACAAGTTGGAATCTAAGACCAGCCGTTGCCTATTTGTAGGCTACCCAAAAGGCTCTGTAGGTTACCTTTTCTATGACCCAAGTGAGCAGAAAGTGTTCTGCAGTCGAAATGCGCAATTCTTGGAAACCGACTATATCTTGGACACCCATCGTCAGGAAGTTGTTCTTGATGAGGAGAGCTCAGGAGCAGTGGGAGATGTCCCATAAGTTCCAGGTAGTGACCAAGTTAGAAGATCCACTCGGGCATCCAGGCCACCAGTCCGTTATGGTTATGATCAGGATAGTTACCTGGTGGAAACCTTGACTAGTGAGGAGGATCCCGTGACTTACGCGGAAGCTATGTTGGACATAGATTCTCAGAAGTGGGTGGAGGCCATGAGAGCAAAGATGGACTCAATGGAGACTAATGGAGTCTGGACTCTAGTAGATCCGCCCTCCGGGGTAAAGGCAATCGGTTGCAAATGGATTTACAAGAGGAAGAAGGGCCCCGATGGTAAAGTTGAGACCTTCAAGGCTCGTCTGGTGGCGAAAGGGTACACTCAGAAAGAGGGCATCGATTATGAGGAAACCTTTTCGCCTGTGGCCATGCTTAAATCCATTAGGATCCTGCTAGCTGTAGCAGCATACCATGATTATGAGATTTGGCAGATGGATGTCAAAACTGCATTCCTAAATGGAGATCTTACTGAAGATATCTATATGCAGCAGTCGCAAGGCTTCATTGCTGCAGGTCAGGAAAACATGGTATGTAAACTTAACAGATCCATATATGGGTTTAAGCAAGTTTCTAGAAGTTGGAACATTCGTTTTAACTCTGCTGTCAAATCGTTTGACTTCGAGTAGAATCCAGATGAACCCTGTGTCTACAGGAAGTACAGTGGGGATAAGGTTACCTTCTTGGTTCTATATGTAGATGACATTCTACTCATTGGGAATGATGTAGGAATGTTAAATACAGTGAGAGTATGGCTTTCGCAGCAATTCTCCATGAAAGATCTTGGAGAAGCCTCCTATATACTGGGTCTTCGACTCTATAGAGATAGATCGAAGCGGATAATTGGATTATCCCAATCTGCTTATATTGACAAAATAGTCAAAAGATACAGCATGGAAAACTCCAAGAAAGGAAATGTTCCTTTCAAGCACGGAGTCACTCTCTCCAAGAAGATGTCTCCCAAGACTTATGAGGAGATTGATGGCATGAAAGACGTACCCTATGCCTCAGCCGTAGGGAGCATCATGTACGCCATGCTGTGCACTCGTCCTAACATTGCTCAGGCAGTGAGTGTAGTAAGTAGATTTCAGGCCAACCCAGGGCAGGAGCATTGGACTGCTGTGAAAAACATACTTAAGTACCTTCGAAGGACAAAAGAGTTTTGTCTGGTGTTCGACGGTAGCTCACTACAGATCCAAGGGTATACAGATGCCGATTTCCAGTTAGACCCAGATGATAGAAAGTCTACATCTGGATATGTTTTCACGATAGGATCGTGTGCTGTTTGCTGGAAAAGCAGCAAATAGGGGTCCACTACAGACTCCACGACCGAGGCCGAATACATTGCCGCAAGTGAGGTTGCCAAAGAAGCTGTGTGGATGAAGAAGTTCGTTCACAAGTTGGGAGTTGTTCCGTCCAGCACATCACCCATCCCATTGTTGTGTGACAACAATGGAGCCATTGCTCAGGCTAAGGAGCCATGAGCCCACTCGAAGTCGAAGCACATCGAGAGGAAGTACCATGTACTACGGGAGATTGTTGGTAGAGGGGACGTCCTGATTCAGAAGGTAGCGTCAGCGGAAAATGTAGCAGACCCATTGACAAAGCCACTATCACAGAAAGTGTTTGAGAAACACGTGGAAAGCATGGGACTCCAGCTAGTACCTGATTAGACCTAAGTGCAAGTGGGAGCTGTTAGACAGTTTTGTATGCCCTTAGCTTCAATCAGAATGATGTACTTTATGAGTTTATTGTAAATGAATAAAGATACATATTTGATTCATGTTCCCTTGGTATGTTTCTGTGTAATACCCTTAAACTAGACACTTAATGAGACTCGTGTTAGTTTAGAATGTTCACAGCCAGTGGGTCGGTCTGGGGAGACCTATCCTGACAAGGTTGACACTGTAGTACCACCAAGTCGGTTGGGGTGGCTTGCCTCAGCTGCCAGGGTGAGACCCTAGGCACATACAGTGTAGGATTCATTGAATATTTGAACTGGACCAGATTTCCAGTATTGCCCTGGACCTTGGAGATTGATGGGCAAAACTGGAAAGTTACACCTGACCCCTTGACTCGATTATGATACTGCACTAGGTGTCGGATTGGGCTATCTTTGATGTACCAATCAGTGAGATCCTTAGCGGGGGTCAAAACCTGGGTATGTTGGGACAGTCCGAGAATTCATCTGAGTGGGTGATCATAGTGACAGGATCAGCCCCTTTGTCGGACAAAGGTTATGATCGGGGATGCACTCTCACTGATGGAAACCAAGACTGCCGGCAGCCGATTTCAACCGTTGAGATTTGTTTTGCAAAATATATTTTATATAAGATATAAAAGAATATATATATGGTTTCTAAAATGTTTGCAAGAAGGTTTTAATTCCCGGGATCCATATGAGTGGAGAGTGCAACACTGTTCTTTGCAGCCGAGGGAGAGGTCCTCTCTTGTCGGGCAGTGTATGATCATTATGGGCTGAGAAGTTAAGTGTAAGACCATTGAGGATAATACCTGATGGGCTAATCTTGCATCTGCCCACAGTCCCTGGGTGTTACAAGGTGGCTTGGCCCAGGGACCTCTTAGGGTAAGTGTTGGGCCCGTAGAGCCCATTTGATGGGTTTCAGGGGGTACACTGTCTTCAGCAGTGCATTCGGCCAGGCCTTGTAACAAAGGCTGGGCTGAACCCATGTGGCTGATGTGTAGATCAATGCTTGGGTCCCACGCCATACCAGGAAGCCCAACTGGGCAGCAATTTGGAAGGTTTTTGAGTACATAACCTTAAATGGGCCTTAAGCCCATTTCAAACTGGGCTGATTTGATCAGTCATTTAAAGGGGGCGAATTCTGAAGTGGGTCAGCTAAAAGGATTGGGCTTACACCCTATCCACTCAGAGAGTCCAAGATCTAAATAAGATTTAGATCTGGAAACCTCCTAATTAGATTAGGAGACAGCTGATCTGATCTGCAGGTAAGATAAGGATTATCCCTTATCACTAAGGGACTTCTAACCCAAATATGATTTGGATTAGCAACTCCTAATCTGATTAGGAGCTTATCCCTTTGAGATTATAAAAGGGGAAGGGGCCGGCAGCCTTTTAGATCATCAATAGGATTCTTCTCTTAAAGAAAGAGAGATTGAGAGATTTCCTACATACTACGAATTCTCTCCTGCCGCCACCTTCCTGCCATTGCCATTCCTTCAGTTCGATCTCCAGTTCTTGGGAGCAATCAAGATTTGATCTTGATCTCAATCTTTTGGGAAAAGATTGGTTGGAGCTGTACTCACAAGCCGTCCAGTTGATTCTTGCGAAGGGTCAAGTTCTTTTGAAGAACGTTGTTGATTCTGCTCCATCCTTCACTGCGCCATCTTTAGTGGGAGCAGATTTTGGATCATTCCTTGGGCGTGAACACCTCTATTGGGAGATAGTATTTCTCCGTATCAGGTATAATCCTCTCCCACTCCTTTTGGTTCAGATCTGGTTCAGTTTATGGTTCAAGATTGATCCTTGAAAATATGATTTTCTAAATAGGGAATACGATTCCCAGTTGAAGGGAGAGATAAATTTTTGAAATTCGCCCCTTATTCCGCAATCTTTGGGCGTCCATAGGATGGATCTCTCATCCCTTCAAGGTTAGACCCAAAGGCTGATCTACTACACCAGCAAAGCCCTCACAGGTACAGAAACGTGGAACTCAAACCAAGAGAAGGTCACCTTGGCCCTAGTCACCTCGACAAGAAAGCTCAGACCATACTTCCAGGTGTATAGCATCCGAGTGCTAACCAACCAACCTCTCAAGCAAGTCTTACAGAGGCAGGAGGCGTCTAACTACCTGGTCAAATGGAGTGTGGAGCTAAGCGAGTTTATTATTGACTATGCACCTCGGCCCGCCATCAAAGCCCATGCCTTGGCCGTCCTCCTAGCCGAGTACTCCATCTTAACACAGGATCCAGTTGAGGTCCCACCAACATGGACTCTTCATGTAGATGGGTCATCGAACAAGCAAGGCAATGGAGTCGGGTTCATTCTCCTCGGTCCAAACAACACCATCCTAGATGACGCCTTCGGGATTGAGTTCAAAGAGTCCAACAATGGGGCTGAGTATGAGACTCTAATAGCTGGACTTTGGTTCGTCCTAGACCTCGGAGCTAGACGAGTTGAGGCCTTTAGCGACTCCCAACTAGTGGTTAATCAGATCACCAACCAATTCGTAGCAAGGATGCCAATTATGGTGAGCTACCTACAAAAAGAGCAGGAGCTCATTCAATGGCTCAAACACTTCACGATACAACAAATCCCAAAGCTAAGAAGATCCGAGCTAATGCACTCTCAAAGCTTACTAACTGGCCCTGAATAGACCTCAACACCACTGTTTGGATGGACACCCGTGCACAACCCAACATCTTAGAGACAGATATACTTATCCTCCCTGTTCAGCAAGAGCCATCATGGATGGACCCCATATTGCAGTATCTACAGGTTGGCACTCTCCCAACCGACCAAACTAAAGAAAAAAGTTAAGACCACAGGTCAGCCTAGGCCTTATCCGAGGACAACTTTATCGCTGGTCACATACTCTCCCCTAACTGAGGTGTCTCCCTCCAATAGGCAGTAGAGGCCAACTACGTCCTCAAGGAGATGCACAAGGGTATTTGTAGAGATCACCCCAGTGCCCGAACCTTGGATTATAAGGCACTTCAGCAAGGCTACTTCTGACCCACCATGAAAAAGGATGCAACTCAGCTTGTCAAGAAGTGTGACCATTGTCAGAGGCACTTAAACCTTCATCACCAGCCAACATCTCCCCTAACATCCATTACCAGTCCGTGGCCCTTCACCCAATGGGGGATGGACATCCTTGGGGCCTTCCCCACCGGCCGGGCAGAAGAAGTTCCTTCTCATCATGGTGGACTATTTCACAAAGTGGGTGGAAGTTGAGCCCTAGGCACGCATCACTATGCAGAAGCTAAGAGCTTCTTATGGTAGAACATCATTTGTCATTTCAGAATCCCTCAGGTCTTCACCACCAACAACGGCTCCCAATTCACCAATCAAAAGTTAGAGGCCTTCTATGCATAGGTGAAGATAAACCAGCGGACCAAAGTCATCCACCGGCCACAAAGCAATAAAAAGATCGAAGTGACCAACCGAACTGTACTCCATGGCCTGGAGACTAGACTTGACAAGGCCAAGGGTAGATGGATCAAGGAACTGCTCAGCATCCTCTAGGCTTACAGAGCCACACCACAGATAGCCACCAGAGAGACTCCTTTTAGCCTAGTGTATGGGGCCGAAGCGATGATCCTCGTGGAGATTGGTTCTCCCACTCTCCGAATCGAGCTCTACAACGACGAGACAAATAGTGAAGATCTCCACACAAAGCTCAACCTGGTAGAGGAGGCTCAGAACCGAGCACACCTTAGGATGGTAGCGTAGCAGCACAGACTCAATGGCAAAGTCATCCAGGTCGTTCTGATAAGCCTCCAAGGCCTTGTACTCGAAGACGCCTTCTTCCTTTACCCAAGGAACCCTCGCCTCGACGTCCCCAAGCTCCTTCCTCAATGTGTCCCACGTCTCCTTCAGATCGTGGACACAACTCTTCAATTTCTGAACGATGTCGTCCCTCTCCTCGACACCACGCTTCAACTCGGATGCCTCCACCTTCAACTGCTCGTATTCTACCTCCCGCACATAGGCGTCGCAGTGCACGAAGGTGATCGACGAGACTGACAACCGAGCGGACAAACTACAAGACAACAAACTATTAGTACCAAAAACAAAAAGCAATAAGCCACAACAAAAGAAACTGAAGTCACCGCCATGGCCTAATGCATGGCTGCGCTCTCCAAGGAACCGCTAGTCAAACTACTGGCTTCTTGCCTAATGCTGAGGAGCATCAGACCCTAGGCAATCTGCTCGGGCACCCCTTCCATCTCAAGGGTGTCCTCCAGCGGGATAGTCCACTACGGCATGTACAACCCAGCTGAGCTCTCATCCCTGGCATGCTCTGGCATCTCCCCCCTCGACAGCGATGGGCAATCGATTTGAGCCATGGCCACTTCAGGGTCAACCATGACAACCTCCTCTAGGAGCCTTGGCCTCTTCCCTTGTCGAGGCATGCGCTCCGCCAAACACCCATGTTGCTTGACGACCCTGGGTTGCGTGCTTGGAGTCCTAGTTGCTTGCGCTCTCCTCTCCACTATGACCCTCGTACGCCGAGTCATCTCCTCAACACTAGCCATGTTCATTCCGGCATAAGTCACCACAGAATCAATTCAAAGTAAAGAGCTTGGAAAGTAATGGAAAGGAAGACCTAGTATAACCCACGGACTGGACAAGTAGTGCTCAACATCGAGAACGACGTGTACTCCTTTGCACGTGTATCCTCTCTATCCGCCTTATGGATGCCAACTCCTCCCTAGAAAGCTCGGCCTTGGCCAGTGCCTTCACTTTAGTCCTCAGAACAAGAAGCTCGGCGGGGAACGACCCGCCTCCTAGACAACGCACGAAGAAGAATCTCTCTTATTAGTGCTTCACCAAAGAGGAAGCCCTGACAAACACTTTGTTATGCTACCGAGCCAATAGTAGCCTTATCGGTGCTTCTTCAAGTGCAGGAAGTGGGTAAATATTGGCAGGGTGATGTTGACGTCATGGACCAAATAGTAGTAGAGAAGGTTGACCAGGTATCTAAAGGAATTGGGCATTAATTGGAGTAGTTGGATGTGGTACCACCACAATACCGTGGCTATACCCTTGCTCAATGGGAACTTCATCCTAGCCATCAAGTTGTGCTCGTAGATGCAAGGTTCACTAGGCCGAGTTGAAGTGGCCCACTCACTGGCACTCGGACAACTAAGTTCGTAATCCGCAAGGATACAATACATGGCATTGATTCGAGCCAAATCTTCTAAAGTCAAACAATAAGGAGTAGATGCAAAGCGGTTGTCGAGCTGCATAGGGGCGCTGGACCCCTCTAACACAATTTCTACCTTGGCTTCAACCTCGGTCTCCCAGACCATGGCCTCCTCCACCGCCTCAACCTCACACTCGAGCCCGTCAACCTTGGCCCCTTGGCCATCGGCCTCATGGACCATGAGTGTGATAGCCTCGACATGAGACCCCTTCTTAGACTCACTACTCGACAAACTAAAAGAATAAGACAAACAAGAAGAACTAGAATACGAGGAAGGGGAGGACATCTTACCAAACGAAATGAAGACTACAACGCAGAAAGCGAAAGCACTAGCCGAGGACTACTTCTCGTCGAACTCCAAGGAGCAAACTCTTCGCAAATGACAGTGAAATGGCTCTTCACCCCTCTTTTATAGGCCAACCAATGGCCCGAATCAAGTTAGATCAATAGTGTCGATTCAATGCTGCACTCCGCACGCACAACAGCTTGGGAAGACGAAATGATGCATCTGCACTTTGTACGCGTGTAGCCTCAGGAAGACGAAATGATGCATCTACCCTGTATTGAAAATGACATGGGCATCGATCCAACTGGTTCACCTAGCAAACTGACTTCACCCTGGCCATTCAACTCGGAAACTCGAAATCAACTGAAAAGTTGAAGTTCTTCAACCGAGGACCACAAAACTCTTCTATGCCAAACCGCGGCCGAGCACTATAGTCCTCGACTTTAGAACTGGGGGAGTGGTGTTTGGGTTATAATTAAGCTGGCCATAGATGCCACATGGTAGCCTCCACGATCATCTTATCTCCCCAGCCATGTCGACATCATGCAGAATAGATAAGCGTGACCAAAAAGGAGAGTCCCACACGGACAAGGGAGGTAGCACCGTTGAGGAAGAGGAGTCCCCCTGAATTTTGCTGGTTGATTGGCTGGAAGTTTTTCCTACAGTGTCATGTCTTTCCTGCATCATAGTTGAATCCTAGTTTTAAATTGACCTTCTTCTTATAGGAAATTTACATATGATGTTACTATATATTATTATAAAAACTTCCATTATTAACAACCTTTAGGATGCGTAAATGTCTTATTAATGGCATCTCCAAGTCCCATTGTTTAGATAGTAGTAAAAATAAATCAATTGAAAATAGAACAAATTCCAAATGATGACAGTACTTGATGATGGGTGATCTGAACGCTCCTATTTGGAAGGCAGTTCGGATGTCGGTCTGCTACATGGTCGGTCGAACTGCATGGAAATAGTATTAGTGGTCCCGGGGTACTTCTCCCAATCGTTGAAAGGAATCCTCCCCTCTCCTAATCGATCGATTCATGCATGCAAGGAGCTTTCCTATGCTTCTCTGAACTTGTATTTCAACGATTTCGAGATTCTATGCCTCCTCAAACCCTTCTTGCGTTCTTAGTCAAAGAATGAACAATGATTTTGTGCATGCTTCTAAGTGGAGTTCTGCAACAAAAATACTCTTGTAAGTGGAGTTCTGCAACAAAAATACTCTCCAAGTCCCATTAGTTAGGATAACTATGTATTCATAATTAGAGGTGTAAAATGGGTTGTGCCAGGCCTGCACGCCATAACGAGTGTATGGCCCACGCAAAGTGTGAGCCATGCCATGTCGGCTTGTAGGCCATCCCGAGCCTTGCCACCCACCCCTGGAATAACATGGGGGATTGGCCTGACAAGGCCCATGGCCCTAGCCCATGCGGACCTGTTCCGTATCATGTTGTTCCGCGGGCCAGGTTGGCCTGTGGTCCAAGCCTTGGGCCAGGCCGAGCTGTGGACCAGCTCTGAAGCAAGCTTTGGTCTGAAGCAAGTTTATATGGGTACATTTTCAAATTATAAAGAGGAAGATCCGATAGCTCTGAAGCAAGCTTTGGTCTCTGCTTATAAGAGGAACATCGTTGGAAAGTTGAAAGCAGAGATGTAGAGTACTGAAAATCATTGTGTAGACAGTGCACGAGATGGGGAATCTCCCAAATGGAACACAACTTGGGGAGAACAATTCTCTGTGTTGGTCAAAAGAGGAATGAAGGAAAGAAGACACGCGTACTTTTCTTATCTAAAAGTGATTCAAATAGTGGTTGTCGCCATACTAGCAGGACTTCTATGGTGGCAATCTGATGTTACCAACATACAGGATCAGGTATATATTGAAAGAAAGGGTAATTAAGCTTAATTTTATTCTTAATGTGACTGTTAATTTCTTCAGGCTCTATTTGTTTGCACCGTGGATTTCATTTTCATTGGTGTAAATATATAGGAGTGCAAATAGATTCGGTGTAAATATAATCCTGGTTTACTTAGTCAATGCAACTAAATTAACGTTGAAGCCCTCCCAAATGGGCCCTACATTGGCCAAGGTTATATATATGGATTTGACAATGATCGAAAAATTTTATAACCAATGAACCGGTATCATAGAAGTGGTAACCAATTAAGTGTTTTTCATCAAAATCATGGAGAATTTTGATTGGTCATTGCTCTTCAAATACTAGACAAACATGATATGAGAAAATTCTATAACCAATCAAAAACTTGATAATTCATTGAGGACTTTGATTCATCAAAGCTATTATGGTATCATATAGACCTATTCATGGGCCAAGGTAGGTTAGGTCCTGGTTCGGCTTTGCCTCTTTATAAACAAACAATGACCTAGTTTGACCATTGGACTTAGATCTTAAGCCCAAGCCCGACCCTATATAAAGCCCAAAGGCTAAGCCTGATCTAAACAACAGTTTTATAATATATAATACTTTTTCTCTACTAATAATACTATTACATAATATTATATAATACATCTTATATTTTTTTTATTATATATAATACTATTGGGCTGGGCTTATTTGGGAAGCCCGAGCCTGGCCTAAAAAATAGTTAGTTGTGTATGGTGTTTGGAGCTCAAGCCTGAGTCTGTGGGCTTAAAAATTTGTCCAAGCCTGATGTAGAATGGGTCAGACTGGCTACTTGGCCCATGAAACAGGTATATTATCATATCTTTCTAGCGTCATAGATTTATCCTACAAACCATCTCTAGGGATGTTAGTGGGTTGGGTTAAGAGGCAAACCGTAAACCTACATTGAATTGGTTTTGGAGTTGGCCTGGTTTGAGATGAAGTGAACCAATGTTAAATCCAACCCATTGGTATTGCTAGAGGTGTAAATTGGGTTGTATTGGGCCGGTACGGTACAACCCGCTTGCGGCCTATGCAAACTGTTGGCTGGCCGTGTCAGCCCGCAGGCTACACTAAGCCGTGCTTCCCTCCCTTGGGATACTTTAGACGGTTGGCCCAGTATGGCCCATGGCCCGAGCCCATGCGGGCCCGTGCCAGGCTAGGTGGGTTGCAGGTCATGCCTTGGGCTTGGCCTATGTTAAGTCGAACTATGGGCTGGGCATTGGGCCTGAGCCAAACTGTTTTTTTTTTGACATTTTATTTTATTTTATTTTTTTTTGCTAAAATATTTTACTTTCCTTAATTCAATAATTCCTTTGAGCTTCGGAAACAAATTGGAAAAATAAAATCTAACAAAGGTACGAATTTTATTTCTTGAATTTGAACAATAAAATGGTCGATGGACAAAGGATGAATGAAATATAGACAATGGAATAAAATATAAAAAACAATATATTATTGAAAAAAATAACAACTAATTTAAATAAAATTGAAAAAACTACAATAATTTTAAAAATTAAAAAAAAATACAATAATTGAAATAATGAAATATTGAGTATACAAAAAAATAAAAAAATATTGACTTCATCATTTTTCTTTAAGTTCTACCTCCACCTGCATCTTCATCTAATCACCTCCTTCATTGGCATCATCTGCTTCAGGTGAAACATCAGGTGTAATGTCATGCCCTCCTTTGTCTTGTAATCAATCCTCATCAACCAATCAATCTTTAAGGCAGGTGCACATCTCAAAACTTTCATCATTCATACAACTTCTCTTGTCGTTCAATACTCTAATACATGCACTAAAACAACACTCTCATGGAACTGTAGACATCGGAGGGGTTAGTACATCACGTGCCATGGAGGCAAGGACTAAATAGTTTTTTTCATGTCCTCTCCACCATGCTAAAATATCAAAATTATCCTATCCCTCATCGCGGGAATCGGTTGAAGTAGAAATACTTGCTTGTAAATAAAAATTAAGTTTAGTAAATGAACTTGTTGATGAACTAGTATTAGGTTTCTGCCTCTTATGTATTAGAGACTAAATTTTGTCTATTCCACTATTGGAACTAGTTGTTTCAAAAGTGGAACTTGCACCTGTACAAGATTTTCTATGCTCTACCACTTGAGATTCATATAAATTATACATTTCAAATAATAAATTATTAACTTGTATTTTATTTCCAATTTCAATATTCATATTTTCACAATATGATTCAAGTAAAATTTTTAAACCATCTTTCCTAATACTAGGGTATAATATTATAGCTAAGCAATGAAGGGAAGAGATTTTCTCTCAATATATTTTAAATTTATTTTCCATTATTTCAAATTTCAATAATACTTTGAAATTGTGAATTTTCCTATATTTTGCAAAACATTCACTAATTATAAATAATTGATTAACTAAAAGACAACTAGTTGAGTAATAAACACCTGAAAATTCATTAGTTGCATTATAAAAATATTGTAAAAAATCTTTTATAGAAATTGTTATTTCCCAATCTTCCTCAAGTATAAGATCGTGTGGCATTTTTGCATTATAAAAATCACTAAGAATTTGTTTGTAACCAATACAATTTTCTAACATAGAATATGTAGAGATTCATCTATGTTGAACATCTAATACAAAATATTTATATTTTAAACCATAATTTTGATATAAATATTTAAATTCTTATTTTCTTGCTCAAGAACTTTTAACATATACTATACAATTTCTAATTTTAGAAATATGAAGAAAAATAATATTTAAAGCATCTTAAATACAAAAATTTAGGATGTGACATGGGCATCTAATAATATGAAATAATTTACCATTTAAACATGGTTTTAATTGAGATTTTAAAATATTTATTGTTGAACCGTTATTACTAGCATTATCAAAACTAATAGAAAAAAAATTATTTTCAATTCCATAAATATGTAAAATATTTAAAATACTTGCAGCAATAATTGGGCCAATATATGGCCATTCAAGCCTAGTAAAACTTAAAATTCATTTATGTAAAAGCCATTTTTCATCAATAAAATGACCGGTAACACAAATATGACTTATGTTAAATCTAGATGCCCAAATATCAAAATTAATTGAAATTTTAGAATTATGATTTGATAACATAGAAATCAAATCATTTTTATATGAATAAAACATTTTTAAAGCATCTGTTCTAATAGTATTTATACGTAAAAAATTTTCAAGTTTAGTATCTTTAACTAATAAAATTAATATTCAGTATGCACGATATATTTTGCTAATTATTGCCTCATTTTTTCTTGGGAATATTTAAAAGTAACAAAAATCTTACTTCCTATTTGTGCTTGTGATTTTTGTTTTCCTTCTTCTTCTTTCATCATATGGCATCTCAAATGTCTGCACAAGTGACCAGTAACACTACTATTGCAGTAGCTAGAGTCAGATTTACAATGTTGACAAATGGCTCTCTTTCCTTTCCCCGGCCTCAAACTCCTCTATTTTAAATAATCTCCAAACCAGGCTAGTCAACCTAGTGTTCAACAACATCCATATTGACACTAACACAATCATATTGCGACTGAACATCGACATCGTCGACATTGACCATGTTGAGGAATAGGTGTCGAGAGTGAGAGGAGGAACCGATCATTTTTTAATTATAAAACAATAAAAAGTAATTTAATTGCATTTACCTGGATTGTGAGTTCAGAATTTCAACTTGGTTTTATTGGTTGAAGCCTCCATGTCTCCCAAATTACTAATTTGAGATACTCGAGCAAGCCTTTTTCTTGTTGAAACTTGAATCAAGTTGAGAATTGGAGAGTAGAGAGAGTATGAGAGTATATGTGAGAGTATGATGTATGAGAAGAGATTGAGATTTGAGAGATTATAAGAGATTATGAGAATTTGTGTGATGAGAATAATAGAGGATAAGGCTATTTATAGGAATTGAAAATAATTTAATTCCACAAATACCTTAAAAACTAGCTATTTTTTAGTTGTTGGGAGGAGTATTTTGGTCATTATAATGTCATTTATAACTTTACCTAAATACCCCCTACACTAGCAAATAATATAGTTGTTGGGGACATTATTATCATTTTATATCTTTTCAAAGTCAAAATATATAAATACCCCTATATATAGCTGTTTATAGCTGTTGGGGTGGTATTTTTCTAAACCCCCCCTAAAATGTTGAAACTAGCCATTGGGGGATCTCCAACCGCTAATTTTTCGAACAAACCGTAGGCTGGGCCGTACTAGCCCGCGAGCTATGGGCTACATGACAAGACAGTGTAGGGCATGTTGGCTCGGCCCGCCGATCTAAAACCCCAAGCCCGACACAACCCTATAATTGTGTCGTACAACACTGCCTGTGGACCATTTGTAGAGGGATCATGTATTGCAACATTGATTGATATAGTTGACTATATATTAGAGAGGGCATTAGGGAAGGCCGGGTATATATATATATATAATCAAGCAATCTCTTTATGAGTTTATCTTTGCAACATCTTTAATGCACTGTGTAGGGGCAGAGCCAGGGGAGACATGGCCCCCGCTATGACTCAGAAAATCTCCACTTGTTATGTAAATTTCTCCTCCCCCATTCTCTACTTCAATGGTTGGCCCCACTATGAATACACCCATATTTCATTTAGGTTTTGGCCCCCTTATAAAATTTTCCCGACTCCGCCCCTGCTACGGTCCAAACTCGAAAGGGGTATCCTTCGTGGAAGGAGAGAAATTTTCCACATTTGTATACCCAAGTTGTTTCACAATGTTTAGAGGGAATAAGCTAGCTTTTTTAACCTATTAACCCTGTTAACTGAAAAAATCCGATACCCGATCTTGACATCTGATCTTATTACTCAGATTTGAAAAAACCTCGCATCCATTTACTAATTGGATCAGTAAATTTGATCCCAGCGGATTCAATAAAATCGAACCCAATTACATATATTATAATAATGAATAATATTTATATTTACATACATTTTTATAAATATGTATATAAGTTTAAAAATAATTATTTTTCATTTTAATAATAATAAAGAAGATGCAGATTAAATCCAAATCCGATTTATCGAATTTTGGATCATATATGGATCTGGAATATCAAGAATCCGACCCATTTACAGGCTTAATTGTTGTTTTAGTAGCGATATTAATATTAACTGATCTTGACTAGGAAATACGTC
Source organism: Nelumbo nucifera (assembly GCF_055504915.1). Lineage (NCBI taxonomy): Eukaryota > Viridiplantae > Streptophyta > Magnoliopsida > Proteales > Nelumbonaceae > Nelumbo > Nelumbo nucifera. Next base: position 49,134,444 of record NC_142656.1, read on the forward strand.
AACCCATTCACATTAAGTGACGCAGGATCCATTAACGTCATGGATTGGTCACTGTTCATTGGTTATGTAGCTCATAGTATACGTCTTTCTTCAAAAAACCCAAAAGAGGACGTTTGAAAGGTATGATTCAAAGGTTTGGGAACTTTTTTTCTATTTCCTTTTTCAATAATTGATTGGTATCTCTATTTATAGGTGATCAAGCCTCGTTCACTTCTTGTGGGAAGAAACCAAAAGTTTAGCGTGGTTTGGCCTTCCTGCCTTGGGGGTTGTCTTTCCTTTTACTTCCCAATTGCACCACTTACAAGGGTGTAACTTCTCTTGCTACATAATATTTTGTAAAAAATAAATGCATAGATTTGAAAGAGATGATTGATACAGAGGCTCAGAATCAAACCGCTGATGTAGAAGCAGCTCCCTCAATTTTTAAGAAAATGAATCGTCTGGTCACATTGAATGTAAGTTTGCATGGTTTGTTTTGGGATAGAGATTGTTAATGGTGATGACAATTTTCTGCATCCCCAGTCCCCCTCGGTGCCTGGCCTCCCCGATCCATATGGAGACTCCTCTAGTGGGAAGAAAGGGAGACGGAGATGGAGAGTGAAGTCCCATAAAGACATGATATTGAGAAGGCTTAGACCAATCACAATTTCCATAAATTTTGGTGAAAACTCACCTAATTGGTTTCTACTTTTATGATGCCAGTTGATTGGTTGTAAATTTTTTTAGTATCATGTGGACATCATAGTCCAATCCATATATATATATATATATTGAATATTTAATATATTATTGGTATTATATGTTCTTAACTAGATTTATGTTCATTTCAACTCATAGGGCTATTCACAGGTCGGGTTGGGTCGGTTTACTGATGTTTTTCCAATCGACCCGACCTGGTCGGATTACCTGAAATTGAAACCGAAACTGATCCTATGTTAAGCAAAACCAATCTAATCGGAATAGGGATCTGGAATAGGAATCAAAATGAACTATTCTGATTCCCGTTGGAATGGCATTCCCCATTTGAGAGAATGGCCATTCCCTGCCCCACTTGGGAATAAAATCTCATTCACGCTGATTCCAATTTTTATTTCCATTTCTGTCTGTACCAAATAGATTATTAGGAACAGGCCATTCCGATTCCGGTTCTGACTGTAAACGAAATGGATCCTAAATATATACTTCATTTCTGATGCAGTTTGAAGACGTTGTGTACAAGATCAGCACCAAGAAAAAAAGGTTTGATCATTTCAGAAGCTCCAAGTCTGAATAGAAAGTGATGATACTGAATGAGGTTTCAGGGTCAGTGTCACCAGGTGAGATGTTAGCCTTGCTAGGCCCCTCTGGCAGTGGCAAGACAACCCTCTTAACAGCATTGGGAGGTCGACTTGGTGGAAGTATAACATACAATGGAAAGCTATTCTCCGTTGCTATGGTAAAAGGTTCTACAAAGTTGGGCATAGCTAATGTGGGTGTGGTAGTCATGGCTTGCTTTAATGCAAGGAAAGCTGTCTCGGCCTCCTCATGCCATTGGAATTTTCCCTTCTTGAGTAAGTTTGTTAATGGATGGGCTATTATGCCATAACCTTGAACAAACTTGCAGTAGTAACCTGTTAAGCCCAAGAAACCACGTAATTTTATGATGTTTGCAGGTCTTGGCCAAGCCACCATAGCTTCAATTTTCTTGTCATCCACCTTTACACCTTGGTGTGTAACAATATGCCCCAAATATTCCAGCTCTTGCTTGCCAAAAACAATTTACTTAACTTGACAAAGAACTTGTGCTGCTTCAAAATACTAAGTGTATGCTGAACATTCTCCAGATGTTTTTCCCATGTAGAACTATATATCAAAATGTCATCAAAAAATACAAGAATAAACTTTCGTAAATAAGGACGAAAGATAGCTGCTTGGAATGTAGAGGGAGCATTGCAAAGGCCGAATGGCATCACTAAGTATTCATAATGGCCATTGTGGGTACAAAAAGTTGTTTTTGGCACATCAGGAGCACTGACTCTAATTTGGTGATACCTTGCCCTTAGATCAAGCTTGGTGAAGAACGCAGCACTGTATAGCTCATCTAACATGTCATCACGATGGGAATAGGGAAGCGATCTTTAATTGTGACAGCATTGAGTGCTCGATAATCTGTGCAAAAGCGCTATGTCCCATCATTTTTCTTCACAAGGAGCACTGGTGATGAAAAGGGGCTAGAACTGGGACGTATTTGAAGGGATTAGAGATCCATCATATGGATGGCCGAACCCTACAGGTAGGTTGGGCGAAATTTCAAAAATTTCCTCTCCCCTCATCTAGGAATCATATTCCCTGTTTTAGAAAATCTACATTTTCCAGGATCAGTCTTTAACCACAAACTAAACCATATCTGAAAACAAAAGTAGGAGAGGGATATACATAATATGGAGAAGCAGTATCTCCCAATGGAGATGTTCAGGCCCAAGGTAGGAACCAAAAACTGCTCCCACTGAAGATGACGCAGTGTAGGATGGAGAAGAATCAGCAATGTTCGTCCAACGAACCTAACCCTTCACAAGAATTTGCTGGAGACAATGAGCACACCTTTAGATCAACATTTCTCCAAAAACTGATATCAAGATCCAATCTTGATCACCCCTGCTAGAAACAGGAAATCGAACTGGCAGTAATGACGGCGGTAGGAAGGAGGCGGCAAGGAGAAAACAGCTCAGTCTCACTGGGTGCTGCGTTCTCTCTCTGAATTTTGAATGTGATTGATCTTCTATAGCTGCTGCTCCCTTCTCCTTTTATAACCTTAAAGGGATTAGCTCCTAATCCCATTAGGATTTGCTGATCCAAATCATATTTGGATCTGAATTCCCTTTAGGAGATAAGGATAGATCCTTATCTTATCTGCAAATTACATCAACCATCTCCTAATCTGATTAGGAGGATTCCAGATCTGAACCTGTATTCAGATTTGGACTCTCTGAGTGGATAGGGTAAGACCCTACCCTATCTGCTAATCTAATCTCAGATTCGACCCTTCTTTAACTGATCAAATAAGCCCAATTTGAAATGGGCTTTAGGTCCATTAATAGTATATGCTCAATTAGCCTTCAAAATTGCCGCCCAGTTGGGCTTCCTTGTATGGTGTGGGACCCAAGCATTGATCTACACATCAGCCATAAGGGTTCGGCCCAGCCTTTGTTACAAGGCCTAGCCGAATTCACTGGAAAGCCCAGTGAACCCCTTGAGCCCATCACATGGACTCTATGGGCCCAACACTTACACTAAGTGGTCCTTGGGCCAAGCCACCTTGTAACACTTAGGGACTGTGGGCAGATGCAAGACTAGCCCATCAGGCATTACCCTCAATGGTTTTACACTTAACCTCTCAACCCATAATGATCATACACTGCCCGATAAGAGATGACCTCTCCCTCGGCAGCAAGGAACAGTGCTGCACTCTCTTTTCACATGGATCTCGGGAATTAAAACCTTTGTAAACAATTTGAAACCGTAACACATATATATACTTTTATATCTCATATAAAATATATTTTGCAAAACAAATCTCAACGATTGAAATTGGCTGCCGACAGTCTTGGTTTCCATCAGAGAGTGTATCCCCGATCATTACCTTTGTTCGACAAAGGGGCTGATCCTGTCACTATGATCACCTAGTCAGATGAATTCTCAGACTGTCCCAACATACCCAGGTTTTGACCCCCGCTAAGGATCTCACTGATTGGCATATTAAAGACAGCCCAATCCGACACCTAGTGCAGTATCATAATCAAGTCTAGGGGCCAAGTGTAACTTTCCAGTTTTGCCCACTAATCTCCAAGGTCCAGGGCAATATATTGGAAATCTGCTCCGGTTCAAGGTTTCAAATAATCCTACACTACATGTGCTTCGGGTCTCACCCTGGCAGCTGAGATAGGACACCCCAACATTTGGCAACACATCAGTGTCAGCCTTAGTAGGATAAATCTCCCCAGACTTATCCGACGGCTGTGAACATTCTAAACTAACACAAGTCTCAATAAGTGTCCAGTTTAAGGGAATTACACAGAAACACACCACAAGAACATGAATCAAATATGCACTTTATTCATTTACAATAAATGTCATAAGTACATCAAATTGATTGGAGCTAAGGACATACAACTGTCTAACAGTGCATTCAACATTTCTTGCTTGACACTTTATTTCTGCCTTCTGAAAGTGTGCATATTGATAGGGTCTCACATTTATGGCTTCAGTTCCTTCTTTTAGGGGAATGGTATGCTCAACTTCGCGAGCTGGTGGCAGATAAGTGGGCTCCTCAAACACTCTTGAAAACTGCTTCAAAAGGGCTTGCATATCAAGATGAATTTCTTCGTGAGTGAGTTGTTTTCCAGATTGAGAATATAGGGCAAATACAATTTGTTCGTGGCAAAATTCCTTAGTTATCTCTTGCAAAGAAGTTGTTTGAATTGGTTGTGCTTCGATTCCCCGCAAACACTTGGACTGTTGCTCCCAAATAAAACTCATAGTTAACTGTTTCCAATCACAAACCACATAACCTAGTGTTTCGAGCCATTGAATTCCCAAGACCAAGTCTACGCCATATAACAATAATGAAAAGACGTCAAGTAGAAATTTGATACCTGGCAAGTCGATTGTAACCTTTTCATACCTTCCTTTGCATGATAATTGTTCTCCATTTGCAATTCGCACTTTGAATGGTTCAGTGGGATGTACTAGCAAGCAAAGCGAGCTAGTTATGCGATCACTGATGAAGTTATGAGTTGAGCCGCTATCGATTAAGGCCACCACTTCTTGTGACCCAATTTTGGTTTTAATGCGCATGGTTTTTGGGACGGTCCACCCTGTTAATGTATGCAACGTAATTCCTGGTTCCTTTATCTCCTCAACTTCTTCATTATTATTTGGCTCTTCCACGGTTTCTTGACTTGTATCCCCATCATTCAGTGTGTGCCATTTCAATATCAAGAGCTGCGACACTTGACACTTATGTCCAGGAGTGAATCTTTCATTGCAATTGAGGCATAGTCCTTGAGCTCTCCTCCTCTACATCACATCCCATGACAATCGTTTAACCCCAGCTTGTGACGCTGTCGGGGTTGTAACAGGACTGACAACTGGAGCTCGTGTTGCACTTGGTCGTACAAACCATCTTTGTCATTGGATTTGATCATCTCTCATTCAAGCTAAACAAATAGCTTCTTTAACTGATTGAGGCTTGAACGTCCTAATGACATTTGCAATTTCTGGTTTTAAACCGCCCATAAACGTTCCTACCAACACCTTTTGTGTCCATCCTCGTAATCGGTTCCCAAGCCATTCAAAATCTCGCAGATAATCTCTCAATGCTCCTGTTTGTTTGACTCGAGATAGTGCCTCACCAAAATCTTCTGCACCAGATGGTCCAAATCGAGCTCTAATTTCATCTTCGAAAATTTGCCACGTGGTGGCCCTTTGTTCCTCACTAAGTGCCTTCCGCAATCATTGCCACCACTAATTTCCTTCTCCTTTGAGGTGAAAGGAGGCTAAGTGAATTTTTTGGTCTTCGTCAATCTCCTGGAATTCAAAAAATTGATTAACACGGTTGAGCCATTCCGTCGGGTCATCTCTAGAAAATTTGAGAAATTCAAGCTTTGCGGTCTTAGAGGAGAAGGGTTTGTTGTTGTCGTTGGTATCTCTGCGTGTTCGACTCTGCACTTCCTAATTATCGTTGTTGTGACTTGGTGAACCGTGGCTCGAAAGCAAAGCCTCAGATAGCCGAATGATGGTGCCTTCCAAGCGTTGAATTTCATTCTTTATTCCCACTTCCAACTTCTGCATCCCCTCTTGAACTCCTCCAAGTTCTTTCTCCAAAATTTCAATTCTCTCTCTGTTAGTTGCCATTCAAACCTTGCTCTGATACCAATGATAGGTCCCAATCAGTAGCAAGAAAAAATAAACACAGTTGTTCTTTGGGTGAGAACAAACCACAAGAATAGGGATAATACTTCTCTATCTCATTCATGTCTGCTCACCCCTTTTTAAACAACCAGTACCACAACTGAAACAATTGAAAAACTGAACAGAGACCCAGTCACCCACTACATCGACACACTACATCAAATAAACAACCCAGTCACCCACTACCACATAAACACATACCACTATAACTCAAAGAAGAACTATTAGTTGCCACTACCTATTCCTGTGGTTTGTTCTTGCCCAAAGAAGAACTGTGTTTCTTTTTTTTTCTTGCTACTGATTGGGACCTATCATTGGTATTAGAGATAGGTTTGAATGGCAACTAACATAGAGAGAATTGAAATTTTGGAGAAGGAACTTAGAGGAGTTCAAGAGGGGATGCAGAAGTTGGAAGTGGGAATAAAGGATGAAATTCAATGCTTGGAAGGCACCATCGTTCGGCTATCTAAGGCTTTGCTTTCGAGCCACGGTTCACCAAGCCACAACAATGATAATCAGGAAGCGCAGAGTCGAACACGCAGAGATACCAACGACAGCAACAAACCCTTCTCCTCTAAGATCGCAAAGCTTGACTTTCCCAAATTTTTTGGAGATGACCCGACGGAATGGCTCAACCGTGCAAAACAAATTTTTGAGTTCCAGGAGATTGAAGAAGCCAGAAAATTCGCCTAGCCTCCTTTCACCTCAAAGGCGAAGCAAATCAGTGGTGGCAATGGCTACGGAAGGCACTCAGCGAGGAATAAAGGGCCATCACGTGGGAAATTTTTGAAGATGAAATTAGAGCTCGATTTGGACCCTCTGATGCAAAAGACTTTGATGAGGTGCTATCTCGAGTCAAACAGACAGGAACCTTGAGAGATTATTAGTGAGAGTTTGAATGGCTTGGGAACCAAATACGAGGATGGACACAAAAGGCATTAGTAGGAACATTTATGGGCAGTTTAAAATCAGAAATTGCAGATGGCATTAGGATGTTCAAGCCTCAATCAGTTAAAGAAGCTATCAGTTTAGCCCGAATGAGAGATGATCAAATCCAGCGGCAAAGATGGTTTGCACGACCAAGTGCAACATGAGCTCCAGTTGTCAGTCCTGTTACAACCCAGATGGCGTCACAAGCTAAGGTTAAACGCTTGTCATGGGATGAGATGCAGAGGAGGAGAGCTCAAGGACTATGCTTCAATTGCAATGAAAGATTCACTCCTGGACATAAGTGTCAAGTGCCGCAGCTCTTGATATTGGAAGGACACACATTGGATGATGGGGATACAAGTCAGGAAACCGTGGAAGAGCTAAATAATAATGAAGAAGTTGAGGAGATAAAGGAACCAAGAATTACGTTGCATGCATTAACAGGGTGAACCGTTCCCAAAACCATGCACATTAAAGCCAAAATTGGGTCACGAGAAGTGGTGGCCTTAATCGATAGCGGCTCAACTCATAACTTCATCAGTGATCGCATAGCTAGCTTGCTTTGCTTGCCGGTACATCCCACTGAACCATTCAAAGTGCAAGTTGCAAATGGAGAACAATTATCATGCAAAGGAAGGTATGAAAAGGTTATAGTCAACTTGCAAGGTATCAAATTTCTGCTTGACTTCTTTCCATTACAGTTATATGGCGTAGACTTGGTCTTGGGAATTCAATGGCTCGAAACACTAGGTTTTGTGGTTTGTGATTGGAAGCAGTTAACCATGAGTTTTATTTGGGAGCAACAGTCCAAGTGTTTGCAGGGAATCGAAGCACAACCAATTCAGACAACTTCTTTGCAGGAGATAACTAAAGAATTTCGCCACCAACCAGTTGTATTTGCTCTCTATTCTCAACCTAAAAGTCAGCTCTCTCACGAAGAAATTCATCCTGATATGCAGACCCTTTTGAAGCAGTTTTTAGGAGTGTTTGAGGAGCCCACTTGTCTGCCAACAGCCCGCGAAGTTGAGCATACCATTCCCCTCAAAGAAGGAATAGAAGCCATAAATGTGAGACCCTATCGATATGCACATTTTCAGAAGACAAAAATAGAGCGTCAAGTTCAAGACATGTTGAACGCAGGTCTAATACGTCCCAGTACTAGCCCCTTTTCGTCACCAGTGCTCCTCGTGAAGAAAAAGGATGGGACATGGCGCTTTTGCACAGATTATCGAGCACTCAATGCTGTCACAATTAAAGATCGCTTCCCAATTCCCATCGTAGATGACATGCTAGATGAGCTATACAGTGCTGTGTTCTTCACCAAGCTGGATCTAAGGGAAGGATATCCCCAAATTAAAGTCAATGTTCCTGATGTGCAAAAAACAGCTTTTCGTACCCACAACGGCCATTATGAATACTTAGTGATGCCATTCGGCCTTTGCAATGCTCTCTCTACATTCCAAGCGGTGATGAATTCTATCTTTCGTCCTTATTTACGAAAGTTTATTCTTGTATTTTTTTATGACATTTTGATATATAGTCCTACTTGGGAAAGACATCTGGAGCATGTTCAGCATACACTTAACATTTTGAAGTAGCACAGGTTCTTTGTCAAGTTAAGTAAATGTGTTTTTGGCAAGCAAGAGCTGGAATATTTGGGGCATATTGTTACACACCAAGGTGTAAAGGTGGATGACAAGAAAATTGAAGCTATGGTGACTTGGCGAAGACTTGCGAACATCACAGAATTACATGGTTTCTTGGGCTTAACAGGTTACTACCGCAAGTTTGTTCAAGGATATGGCATAATAGCTCGTCCACTAACAAACTTACTCAAGAAGGGAAAATTCCAATGGCATGAGGAGGCCGAGACAGCTTTCCTTGCATTAAAGAAAGCCATGACTACCACACCCACACTAGCTATGCCCATCTTTGCAGAACCTTTTACCATAGAAACGGATGCATCAGGTGATGGGATTGGCGCGGTTCTGACTCAAAACAACAAGCCTATAGCTTACATGAGCAAGGCATTGGGAGTGACAAAGCAATCCTGGTCCATCCATGCTAAGGAGATGTTGGCCATAGTGGAAGCTATTCGATTATGGAGGCCATATTTAGTGGGGCGGAAATTCTACATCAAGACTGATCAACGGAGCCTAAGATTCTTCTTGGACCAGCGGGTTGCAACTCCAGAACAACAAAAATGGGTAGCTAAATTACTGGGTTATGACTATGAAATCATCTATCGTCCTGGACACGAGAATTCAGCAGCAGACGCATTGTCAAGGAGGAATGACAGCCCATTGTTAAATTCCATTCATTTCTCAGCTGTGAATATATGGGACGACATTCAGCAAGCTTCTAAGGTTGACACCTACATACAAACAATGGGAAAAAGAGCAAGTGACAGTCCACACAATTCTTTTATATGGCGTGACGAGTTACTCCGCCAACTCAAGACCAACTTGGAAACCTCCATTAATCGAATGAAGCAAATAGCAGACTCAAAACATCGAAAGGTTTCTTTTGAAATAGGTGATATGGTCTTCCTTAAGTTGCACCCTTACCGTTAGCAAACGGTCTTCAAGCGAGCTCACCAGAAGTTATCAAGTCGTTTCTATGGCCCTTTTCCCATTCTACAAAAGCTAGGACCAGTGGCGTACAAATTGCAGCTGCCGGCAACAGCAAGAATTGATCCAGTGTTCCATGTGTCTTTGCTCAAGCGATATGTTGGAGACCAAGCCAATCAGCCCCTCGACTTACCTCCAGTGAATGATGATGGAGTTATCACTTTAGAACCTCAGCAAGTTCTTGATCAACGTTGGGTCAACCGCGGTGGTAATTTTGTCGAAGAATGTTTAGTTCGTTGGAAGCACTTGCCTGCTGAAGATTCCACTTGGGAAGCTACAGAACAGTTGCGTCAAGATTTTCCTAACTTGGATCTTGAGGACAAGCTCCCTCTCGAGGAGGTGGGCATTGATAAGCCCAGAAGGTCCACTCGAACCCCCAAGCCCAATCCAAAGTATATGTGATAGCAACCAATGCTTAAGTGTACTCAGTTGGTGTCCAGTTTGTTTAAGTTGTTATGCATTTACGTGTTTGAGTTATAGTAGTATGTGGTTTGTTTACGTGTTAGTGGGTGATGTAGTGTGTCGATGTAGTGGGTGATTGGGTCTCCTAAAGACTTGGCCATTAGCTTGTTCAGTTTTTCAGTTGTTGGTACTGGTTGTTTAAAACAGGGAAGAGCAGACATGAATAGAGTAGAAAAGGTATTATCCCTTTTCCTGTGGTTTGTTCTCGCCCAAAGAAGAACTGTGTTTCTTTTTTTTTCTTGCTACTGATTGGGACTTATCAATTTTCTACAAAATATTACGTAGGAAGAGAAGTTACACCCTTATAAGTGGTGCAATTGGGAAATGAAAGGAAAGACAACCCCCAAGGCAGGAAGGCCAAACCACGCTAAACTTTTTGGTATCTTCCCACAAGAAGTGAACGAGGCTTGATCACCTATAAATAGAGATACCAATGAATTAATGGAAAAGGAAAGAGTAAAAAAGTTCTAAACCTTTGAATCATACCTTTCAAACGTCCTCTTTTGTGATTTTGGTCTTAAGGTCTAGTTCTTGAAGAAAGACGTAGACAATGGGCTACATAACCAGTGAAGAGTGACCAATCCATGACGTTAATGGATCCTGGGTCACTTAGAATGGGTTGATCGTGGGTCACTTGGGTATACAAATGTGGAAAATTTCTCTCCTTCCACGAAGGATACCCTTTGGAGTGTGGACAATAGCAGGGCGGAGTCAAATTTTTATAAGGAGGGCCAAAACCTAAATGAAGTATGAGTGGACCCACATGATGGAGGGAAAAATTTACAAAGCAAATTGAGATTTTCTGAACGATAGGGGGGCCATGCCTCCCCCAGCTCTGCCCCTAGACAGCAGTGCATTAAAGATGCTTGTTTGTTTGTTTGTTTTTTTTTTTTTTTCTTTTCTTTTTATGCTGAGATAGAATGGCTTACTTATTCACAAGTATGTCATTGGGATGAGCAAAGATAAACTCATAAGGAGATTGCTTGATTTTATATATATATATAGTTGGCCTATTTCCTAGTTCAGATCAGTTAATATTAATATGGCTACTAAAACAACAATTAAGTCTGTAAATGGGTCGGATTCTTGAAATTCCAGATCCATATATGATCCAAAATTCGATAAATCGGGTTTGGATTTAATCTGCATCTTCTTTATTATTATTAAAATGAAAAATAATTATTTTTAAACTTGTATACATATTTATAAAAATGTATATAAATATAAATATTATTCATTATTATAATATATGTAATTGGGTCCGATTTTTATTGAATACGCTGGGGTCAAATTTACTGATCCAATTAGTATATATATACCCGGCCTTACCTAATGCCCTCTATAATATATAGTCAACTATATCGATCAATGTTGCAATACCTGATCCCTTTAGAAATGGTCCATGGGCCATGTTGTGGTACGATACAATTGTAGGGTTGTGCCGGGTTTGGGGTTTTAGATCGGCGGGTCGGGCCAATATGGCCCACACTGTTGTGTCGTGTGGTCTAATAATTTGCGGGCTAGCACGGCCTGGCCCACGGTTTGCCTGAAAAGTTAGCCGTTGGAGATCCTCCAATGGCTAGTTTCAACATTTTAGGGGGGTTTACAAAAAAACCACCCCAACAGCTATAAACAATTATATATGGGGGTATTTATATATTTTGACTTTGAAGGGATATAAAATGATAATAATGCCCCCAACAAATATATTCATAGCTAGTTTAGGGGGTATCTAGGTAAAGTTATAAATGACTTTATAATGACCAAAATACTCCTCCCAACAACTAAAGAATGGTTACTTTTTAAGGTATTTTGTGGAATTAAATTATTTTCAATTCCAATAAATAGCCTTATCCTCTATTATTCTCATCACACAAATTGTCATACTCTCTTATAATCTCTCAAATCTCAATCTCTTCTCATACATCATATTCTCACATATACTCTCATACTCTCTTTACTCTCTAATTCTCAACTTGATTCAAGTTTCAACAAGAAAAAGGCTTGCTCGAGTATCTCAAATTAGCGATTTGGGAGACATGGAGGCTTCAACCATTAAAATCATGTTGAAATTCCAAACTCACAATCCAGGTAAATGCAATTAAATTAATTTTTATTGTTTTATAATGAAAAAATGATTGGTTCCTCCTTTTGCTCTTGACACCAATTCCCCAACATGGTCAATGTTGACGATGTCGCAATATGGATGTTGTTGAACACTAGGTTGATTAGCCTGGTTTGGAGATAATTTAAAATAAAGGAGGTTGAGGTCGGGGAAAGGAAAGAGAGCCATTTGTCAACAATGTAGGAGTGACTTTAGCTACTCCAATAGTGGTGGTACTGACCCCTTGGGCAGACATTTGAGATGCCATATGATGAATGAAGAAGAAGGAAAAGAAAAATCACAAGCAAAAATAGGAAGTGAGATTTATGTTACTTTTAAATATTCCCAAGAAAAAATGAGGCAATAATTAGCAAAATATATCGTGCATGCTAAACATTAATTTTTATTAGTTAAAGATACTAAACTCGAAAAATTTGTATGTAGAAATACTATTAGAATAGATGTTTAAAAATATTTTATTCATATAAACATAATTTAATTTCTATGTTATCAAATCTTAATTCTAAAATTTCAATTACTTATGATATTTGGACATTTAGATTTAACATAAGTTATATTTGTGTTACCGGTCATTTTATTGATGAAAAATGGCTTTTACATAAATGAATTTTAAGTTTTACTAGGCTTGAATGGCCATATATTGGCCCAATTATTGCTGCAAGTATTTTAAATATTTTACATATTTGTGGAATTGAAAATAAACTTTTTTCTATTAGTTTTGATAATGCTAGTAATAATGGTTCAACAATAGATATTTTAAAATCTCAATTAAAACCATGTTTAAATGGTAAATTATTTCATATTATTAGATGTCAACGCCACATCCTAAATTTTTGTATTTAAGATGCTTTAAATATTATTTTTCATCATATTTCTAAAATTAGAAATTGTGTAATATATGTTAAAAGTTCTTGAGCAAGAAAATAAGAATTTAAATATTTATGTCAAAATTATGGTTTAAAATATAAACATTTTGTATTAGATGTTCAACATAGGTGAAATTCTACAAATTCTATGTTAGAAAGTTGTATTGGTTACAAACAAATTCTTAGTGATTTTTATGATGCAAAAATGCCACACGATCTTATACTTGAGGAAGATTGGGAAATGACAATTTCTATAAAAGATTTTTTACATTTTTTTATAAATGCAACTAATGAATTTTCAGGTGTTTATTACTCAACTAGTGGTCTTTTAGTTAATCAATTATTTATAATTAGTGAATGTTTTGCAAAATATAGGAAAATTCACAATTTCAAAGTATTATTGAAATTTGAAATTATGGAAAATAAATTTAAAATATATTGAGAGAAAATTTCTTCCCTTCATTACTTAGCTATTATATTAGACCCTAGGATTAGGAAAGATGGTTTAGAAATTTTACTTGAATCATATTGTGAAAATATGAATATTGAAATTGGAAATAAAATACAAGTTAATAATTTATTATTTGAAATGTATAATTTATATGAATCTCAAGTGGTAGGGTATAGAAAATCTTGTGCAGGTGCAAGTTCCACTTTTGAAACAACTAGTTCCAATAGTGGAATAGACAAAATTCAGTCTCTAATACATAAGAGGCAAAAACCTAATACTAGTTCATCAACAAGTTCATTTACTAAACTTAATTTTTATTTACAAGCAAGTATTTCTACTTCCACCGATTCCCACGACGAGGGATAGGATAATTTTGATATTTTAGCATGGTGGAGAGAACATGAAAAAAACTATTTAGTCCTTGCCTCCATCGCACGTGATCTACTAACCCCTCCGGTGTCTACAGTTCCATCAGAGTCTTGTTTTAGTGCATGTACTACAGTATTGGACGACAAGAGAAATTGTATGAATGATGAAAGTCTTGAGATGTGCACCTGCCTTAAAGATTGGTTGGATGATGAGAATAAATTACAAGACAAAGGAGGGCATGACATTACACCTGATGTTTCACCTAAAGTAGATGATGCCAACCATGGAGATGATTAGATGAAGAGGCAGGTGAAGGTAGAACTTAAAGAAAAATGATGAAGTCGATATTTTTTTTTTGCATACTCAATATTTCATTATTTCAATTATTGTAATTTTTTTAATTTTTAAAATTATTGTAGTTTTTTTTAATTTTATTTAAATTAGTTGTTATTTTTTTCAACAATATAATTTTTTCTTTTCAACAATATAACTTTTTTTCAAAGGAATTATTGAATTATGGAAAGTAAAATATTTTAGCAAAAAAATAAAAAAAAATCAAAATGTCAAAAAAAAAAATAGTTTGGCCCAGGCCCAATGCCCGGTCCATAGTTCGACTTAACATAGGCCAAGCCCATGGCACGACCCACAACCCACCTGGCCTAGCACGGGCCCACATGGGCTCGGGCCATGGGCCGTACCAGGCCGACCCTCTAAAGTATCCTAGGGGAGGAAAGTACGGCCTAGTACAGCCCGTGGGCTGACACGATCAGCCAACACTTGGCACAAGCCGCAAGCGGGTCTTACCGTGCCAGCCCAGCACAACCTGATTTACACCTCTAGCAATACCAAGGGTTGAATTTAACATAGGTTCACTTCATCTCAAATCAGGCCAACTCCAAAACCTATTCAATGTTGGTTTACGGTTTACCTCTTAACCCAATCCACTAACATCCCTAGAGAAGGTTTGTAGGATAAATCTATGACGCTAGAAAGATGTGATAATAGACCTGTTTCAAGGGCCAAGTAGCCAGTCCGACCCATTCTACATCAGGCCTGGACAAAATTTTAAGCCCACAGACTTAGGCTTGAGCTCCAAACACCATACGTAACTAACTATTTTTAGGCCAGGCTCGGGCTTCCCAAATAAGCCCAGCCCAATAGTATTATATATAATAAAAAATTATAAGATGTATTATATAATATTATGTAATAGTAGTATTAGTAGAAAAAAGTATTATATAATATATAATATATAAATAATATATTATAAAACTTTTGTTTAGATCAGGCTTAGCCTTTGGGCTTTATATAGGGTCAGGCTTGGGCTTAAGATCTAGGCCCAATGGTCAAACTAGGCTTGGGTTAGAGACTATCATTGTTTGTTTATAAAGAGGCAAAGCCCAACACGGACCTAGCCTACCTGGGCCCATGAATGGTCTATATTGTACCATAAGAGCTTTGATGAATCAAAGTCCTCAATGAATTATCATGAAAAAGCACCTAATATGTTACAACTTTTTGATTGGTTATAAAATTTTCTCATATCATGTTTGTCTAGTACTTGAAGAGCATTGACCAATCAAAATCCTCCATGATTTTGATGAAAAACACCTAATTGGTTACCACTTTTATGATACCGGTTCATTGGTTATAAAATTTTTCAATCATTGTCAAACCCATATATATAACCTTGGCCAATGTAGGGCCCATTTGGGAGGGTTTCATTGTTGTCAATGTTGATTTAGTTGCATTGACTAAGCTATTTTCAAGAAGCTATTGAAAATAACTTCACCAAAAAATTGATTTTTCATCTCATGAAATCTTATTTTTTACGTTTTAGGTTTTCACCAAACATGGCTTCACAGCTTTCCATCTAGGGCCTACCTTGCAATCCAAACGATGTTGCATAAAAGCCCTCCCAAATGGGAATGTAATAACTAGTCCTATCATGTTCTAAAACTCAAATTCCATAATTATAACTATGCCTAAAATTAAGTTGAACAACATTGATGGTCATGGGTGGGAAAGGCCATGGGCTAGAACTACAAAGAAGGACAATTCTTGTTAGGAAAGTAAATCTCTTGGTACTTCCTTGTGCAAATCAAAGAGAACTACAAGCAAAAAGCAAGTGCCAATAACAAAAGCAAACAAACATACACAATGCAAACAATAATAGGGACACTGATATTTACATGGAAGACCTCTCAAAGTGAGGGTAAAAACCACAAGGCCGAGGTCCAAAATTTACACTATCAACCACATGGTAGGATAAAATGATTTCTATCTAGTTACAACTAGAAGTTAACATCAAGAGAGAAAACCCTTGGTTTCCAACAACAAATACCGTCAACGTAGATGGATAGATAAGTAGGAAATTTCTCACTAAGATGAAAATACAAAAGAAAGTAGCAAGAGACATTGTAGGATTTAATTTCCTCATCTATAACCCTTAAATGGCTTTATGTTCCTTCCCAAACCTTCCTCACTCACAAAAACCCTTTCGCTTTTCTTCAAAAGCCTTAGAGAGCAAGGGAGAGTTGAGAGGGCTAGACCTATTTATTCAATACCCAAAGACATATTGGTTTGTAAGACAAGCTAATACAAAACCTTTTGATTTCCTCTTTTTGTCTTTTTCCATTTTTGTTTTTATTTGTCTTTCCCCTCTAATTGATGAGGAGGCCTTCTTCTAGCTCAAACCTACTAAGCTCCTATAGAAATCAAAATTGTTCTTGGGTCGACATCTAGTAATCACATCTAAACCATTCTTTTCAATATAGATATTCTCTAACTACAATTGCTTCTCTTCAATAACGCCTCTAATCCAATGATGCCTGATTTCAATGTGCTTGGACTTGAAGTGAAAGCTTAGATAATTAGCTAAGTGGATAGAACTTTGACTGTTACAAAGAACAAAATATTCTTCTTGTTTTACACCTAACTTTTCAAAGAACACTCTCATCCATAAAAATTTATTTGCAAAGCTTCAATTGCAACAATGTATTCAACTTCTATAGTAGAGAAAAACATACTTCTGTAATTTGGATTTCCATGACATTGGTCCCCCTACAAAAATAAGAAAAAATCTTAATGTGAATTTTCTAAAGTTAAGTGTCCTCAGCCATATATGTACTTTTATAGCATTCCAGCACTGTTTTACCTAGAGATGTAAAGTGGGTCGTGCCGGGGTGGCCCACACAAAGTGTGGGCCGTGCCGTGTTGGCCCGCGGGCCATGCCGCCCTCCCTGGTGAAAATTTTGAGGGTCGGCCCAGCACGGCCCACGACTCAAGCCTGTATAGGCCCATGCCATGTCGTACCGTGCCACGAGCCGGGCTGGCCCGTTGACTGAGCCTTGGTCCAGGTCGGGCTGTGCATTGGGCCAAAGCTATTTATTTAAAAAAATTGATAAAAAAATAAAATTTTAATTTTATATGAATTTTGTGTATAGAATTGCTTATATATGCAATAATTAAATAAATTAGTATAATAAAATTAAAAAATATATTTATTTTATTAATATATTATATACTATATATTATTATATAATTATAATTTATATAATATTATATAAATATATATAAAAAATATATAAATAACATATATGAGTCATATCGGGTAGTAACGCGGGCCACGGCGGCACAACCTGCTCGTAGCAGGCTGTGCTGGGCCGGTCCAAGTTTGTGTCGGGCCGTGGGAGGCATGACCCGATTTACACCTCGTGTTTTACCACTATAAAAACATAAATACAATTCAAAAGTTCCCTTGAGATATTTGAAAATTCACTAAACTGCATTCTAATGATCTACTAATAAGACCAACAGCATGTGCAATGTCAATCTTGGTACATACCATAGTATACATCAAACTTCCCATGGTTGAAGAGTATGGAATGTTTATCATTTCTTCATTTATGCTCTACATGCTAATAATCTTGGCTTCCTAGCTTTTCTATCATGAGAGATTTGCAATCCCAATATTTATTGTGCTTCAACCTATTAATCTTGCTTTTGTCCTATCCAATGATCAACTTATCATCAACAAAGAGCAAGAGAATAATAAAATCATTGTCCAACATAGAGGATTTAAATTTCTTCTACTATTGATTAGGGGTTTAGTTTAACCCATATATGCTATTTCTTATCTTATAAACCATATGCCCTTTTTTCCTTAACTTTAAGTTCTTCTAGTTACTCCATATATAGATATATCTTCTTCTAAATCACCATGAAAAAAGATAGTTTTAACATCAATCTGCTCAATTTTAAAATTCATGCTTGCTGCTAGGCCCAACACTACTCTTATTGGCAACATCTTCACAACTGGAGAAAAAATTTCATTAAAATCAATGCCCTTTTTTTGACTAAAACATTTCACAACCAACCATGGTTATACGTTATTCCTTCTATCTTCAACCTAAATACTTATTTGTTCTTAAGTGTTTTTTTTCCTTTAGATAAATCCCAGAATAACTTGGATTCCAGACCCCTGTAGAGCTCTCAGAACACCGGTGTTGGGATCAAAAATGCGAATTTTCCGAATGTTTCTTGATTTCATGAGGGCTATCACACTGTCTGGGGCTGGGAGGTTGTCACCAAGTAATCCATGGTTCACACCCACGTTTTGAGCTTCTGCATCAAATAAGAGAAGCAGATCTGGTGAATATATATTATTAACTTAATTATCTCAGAACATGAACTATTTAAATCTCATGGTAATCAAGCTGTTAATGGAGGATTAATTGCTCATTCTTTTGGGTGTTGGGGCAGTAGGCAAAGTGAAGAATAAGTGAGAAGAGAATACCTGAGTGAGCAAGGAGGAGGACAAAAAAGCAAAACAACAATCGGTGATGATCTATTGAACCAAAACCTGTGATGAGATTCTTGACTTCAAATCCTTATAATAAGGAAGCTTAATTGTAATACCCACTCAAGTCATGGGACAATTGATATTAAATAAAATTCTGGAGGGAATTTTTCAATTCTGTGTTTATAACCACCCTTTTCCCACATTTCTCAGAAATAGGAATATTTCTAAATAATACAAAAAGGCTGATAATAAGTGAAGTAATCCAACACAAACACATACACAAATCAGTAAATAAATAAAAAAAAGTGATTCTTTTGTTTTGATAATTGGCTAGGGAGTGTTTTTTTGGTCTTTGAAGCAAAAAAAAAAAAAAAAGCTCTATTAATCAGACTTAGGGGGCACCTAATTCATAATCACCAGATGAATTAGATGTGTGTGTATTTATTATAATTTGAATTATGAGGAATTATGTAAATATTGAAGCATGAAAGAGAAGCGAAAATTAAAATATTTAATCCCAAAGACAAGGTCAAAAATAACATTGAGAAAGGTCGACCCCATGCTTTTAATTTTATTCTTTTTAAATCAAATTTCAATGAAACGAAAGCGACAGTGCACCAAATTTTTATTTGTTCAACACTAGCAAGGGACTAAGTCTTCTAATTTTGACACTAATACGACAAAGAGGAGGTCTTCCATTATATATACAGACTCGAAGATTTGAAACCGGAACTACTCTGCTGGCCCATGTATAGAGCAACCAACAGGAAGGGAGTTCCAAATAAGGCAGCTCCTTGGAGATTTTGCTCAAGGCCCATGTATATACTAGGCTTTTAGAGGTAGAACCACAATGTTATATGCCTCTAAATAAATATGAATTAGAGGTGTAAACCGGACCGTGTCACCCGCGGCTCGGCATGGCTTGGCCCGACTTTGGATCGGCCCAACATGACCCAGCAAGATGGCACGCATGCTGTGTTACGCCTATCACGATTGTGTGGGCCGTGTTGCTCGTGGTCCTCATGCCAACACGACTCATATATATATTATTTATATATATATATATATTATATATTTATATATATAATATTATATAAATTATAATTATATAATAATATAGTATATAATATATTAATAAAATAAACAATTGTTTTTAATTTTATTACACTAATTTATTTAATTATTGTATATATAAGCAATTTTATACATGAAATTAAATATAAAATTAAAATTTTAGTTTTTTTTTCAATTTTTTTAAAATAAATTGCTTTGGCTTGGTCCACAGCTCGGCCTGGCCCAAGGCTTGGACCACAGGCCAACCTGGCCCGCGGAACAACATGACACGGAACTGGTCCGCATGGGCTTGGGCCATGGGCCTTGTCGGGCCAACCCCCCATGTTATTCCAGGGGAGGGTGGCAAGGCTCGGGATGGCCTACGGGCCAACATGGCACGGTCCGCACTTTGTATGGGCCACACACTCGTTATGGCGTACAGGCCTGGCACAACCCATTTTACACCTCTAACTATGAATACATAGTTATCCTAACTAATGGGACTTGGAGAGTACTTTTGTTGCAGAACTCCACTTAGAAGCATGCACGAAATCATTGTTCATTCTTTGACTAAGAACGCAAGAAGGGTTTGAGGAGGCATAGAATCTCGAAATCGTTGAAATACAAGTCCAGAGACGCATAGGAAAGCTCCTTGCATGCATGAATCGATCGATTAGGAGAGGGGAGGATTCCTTTCATCGATTGGGAGAAGTACCCCGGGACCTCTAATACTATTTCCATGCAGTTCGACCGACCACGTAGCAGACCGACATCCGAACTGCCTTCCAAATAGGAGTGTTCAGATCACCCATCATCAAGTACTGTCATCATTTGGAATTTGTTCTATTTTCAATTGATTTATTTTTACTACTACCTAAACAATGGGACTTGGAGATGCCATTAACTAAGACATTTACGCATCCTAAAGGTTGTTAATAATGGAAGTTTTTATAATAATATATAGTAACATCATATGTAAATTTCCTATAAGAAGAAGGTCAATTTAAAACTAGGATTCAACTATGATGTCGGAAAGACATGACACTGTAGGAAAAACTTACAGCCAATCAACCGGCAAAATTCAGGGGGACTCCTCTTCCTCAACGGTGTTACCTCTCTTGTCCGTGTGGGACTCTCCTTCTTGGTCACGCTTATCTATTCTGCATGATGCCGACATGGCTGGGGAGATAAGATGACCGTGGAGGCTACCATGTGGAATCTATGGCCAGCTCAATTATAACCCAAACACCACTCCCCCAGTTCTAAAGTCGAGGACTATAGTGCTCGGCCGCGGTTTGGCATAGAAGAGTTTTGTGGTCCTCGGTTGAAGAACTTCAACTTTTCAGTTGATTTCGAGTTTCTGAGTTGAATGGCCAGGGTGAAGTCAGTTTGCTAGGTGAACCAGTTGGATCGATGCCCATGTCATTTTGAATACAGGAAGGCAGATGCGTCATTTTGTCTTCCTGAGGCTACACGCGTGTAGAGTGCAGATGCATCATTTTGTCTTCCCAAGCTGTTGTGCGTGCGGAGTGCAGCATTGAATCGACACTGTTGATCTAACTTGATATGGGCCATTGGTTGGCCTATAAAAGAGGGGTGAAGAGCCATTTCACTGTCATTTGCGAAGAGTTTGCTCCTTGGAGTTCGACGAGAAGTAGTCCTTGGCTTGTGCTTTC
Organism: Nelumbo nucifera; assembly: GCF_055504915.1. Taxonomy (NCBI): domain Eukaryota; kingdom Viridiplantae; phylum Streptophyta; class Magnoliopsida; order Proteales; family Nelumbonaceae; genus Nelumbo; species Nelumbo nucifera. Next base: position 49,155,759 of record NC_142656.1, read on the forward strand.
GCTTTCTACGGTGTAGTCTTCATTTCGTTTGGTAAGATGTCCTCCCCTTCCTCGTATTCTAGTTCTTCTTGTTTGTCTTATTCTTTTAGTTTGTCGAGTAGTGAGTCTAAGAAGGGGTCTCATGTCGAGGCTATCGCACTCATGGTCTGTGAGGCCGATGGCCAAGGGGCCAAGGTTGACAGGCTCGAGTGTGAGGTTGAGGCAGTGGAGGAGGCCACGGTCTAGGGGACCGAGGTTGATGAAGCCAAGGTAGAAATTGTGTTAGAGGGGTCCAGCGCCCCTATGCAGCTCGACAACCGCTTTGCATCTACTCCTTATTGTTTGACTTTAGAAGATTTGGCTCGAATCAATGCCATGTATTGTATCCTTGCGGATTACGAACTTAGTTGTCCGAGTGCCAGTGAGTGGGCCACTTCAACTCGGCCTAGTGAACCTTGTGTCTACGAGCACAACTTGATGGCTAGGATGAAGTTCCCATTGAGCAAGGGTATAGCCACGGTATTGTGGTGGTACCACATCCAACTACTCCAATTAATGCCCAATTCCTTTAGATACATGATCAACCTTCTCTGCTACTATTTGGTCCATGACGTCGATATCACCCTGCCGATATTTACCCACTTCTTGCACTTGAAGAAGCATCGACAGGGCTACTATTATTTCTTGGATCGGTAGCATAACAAAGTGTTTGTCAGGGCTTTCTCTTTGGTGAAGCACTAAAAGGAGAGATTCTTCTTCGTGCGTTGTCCAGGAGGCTGGTCGTTCCCCGCCGAGCTTCTTGTTCCGAGGACTAAAGTGAAGGCACTAGCCAAGGCCGAGCTTTCTAGGGAGGAGTTGGCATCCATAAGGTGGATAGAGAGGATACACGTGCAGAGGAGTACACGTCGTTCTCGATGTTGAGCACTACTTGTCCAGTCCGTGGGTTATACTAGGTCTTCCTTTCCATTACTTTCCAAGCTCTTTACTTTGAATTGATTCTGTGGTGACTTATGCCGGAATGAACATGGCTAGTATTGAGGAGATGACTCGGCGTACGAGGGTCATAGTGGAGAGGAGAGCGCAAGCAACTAGGACTCCAAGCACGCAACCCAGGGTCGTCAAGCAACATGGGTGTTTGGCGGAGCGCATGCCTCGACAAGGGAAGAGGCCAAGGCTCCTAGAGGAGGTTGTCATGGTTGACCCTGAAGTGGCCATGGCTCAATTCGATTGCCCATCGCTGTCGAGTGGGGAGATGCTAAAGCGTGCCAGGGATGAGAGCTCAGCCGGGTTGTACATGCCGTAGTGGACTATCCTGCTGGAGGACACCCTTGAGATGGAAGGGGTGCCTGAGCAGATTGCCCAGGGTCTGATGCTCCCCAGCATTAGGCAAGAAGCCAGTAGTTTGACTAGCGGCTCCTTGGAGAGCGCGGCCATGCATTAGGCCATGGCGGTGACTTCAGTTTCTTTTGTTGTGGCTTATTGCTTTTCGTTTTTGGTACTAATAGTTTGTTGTCTTGTAGTTTGTCCGCTCGGTTGTCAGTCTCGTCGATCACCTTCGTGCACTGCGACACCTGTGCGCGGGAGGTAGAATACGAGCAGTTGAAGGTGGAGGCATCCGAGTTGAAGCGTGGTGTCGAGGAGAGGGACGACACCGTTCAAAAATTGAAGAGTTGTGTCCACGATCTGAAGGAGACGTGAGATGCACTGAGGAAGGAGCTCGGGGACGTCAAGGCGAGGGTTGCCCGGGTAAAGGAAGAGGGCGTCTTAGAGTACAAGGCCTTGGAGGCTTATCAGAACGACCTAGATGACTTTGCCATTGAGTCTTGGTAGCAAAGGTTCGCTCTCTATCAACAAAGGGTCATGCGCCTTTTTCCAGAGGTGGATGAGGTTGTTTAGGGGTTCGATCCGTTTGACCCCCCTACGCCTGACAGGGAGGATGCCGCTGCTAAGGTCTAGGAGTGAGTTGAGGATCCCCCTCTCGACTAATGAAGTGCCTTACTTTCTCTTTTTTTTTTTTTGTTACAATGTACATGACTCGGTATGCTGAGCTTTTAACTTGTGTAATTATTTTTACAATCAATGAAAAATCAAACTTTTGTTGAGCATTGTGTCCTTCCTTTACTTTTATTGTTATGCTTAGTGAATAAGTTTATTGTGGGCCTCGGTCTTGTGTTGGTCGAGGTATCAAGTAGCTGAGGTCCTAGGTTCCATGGCCTCGGTTTTGAATTGGCCAAAGTGCTTTCAAGCCCTCGATACCTTTGGGGAGCTCGGTGGCACTTGGTCTCGGGGAGCCTTATGCTTTTTTTGGGCAAGCCATGTTCCTCGGCTGACTTTGCTCTGACAATCTGTCAGTTGAGTATGTGGAGTTCGGTGGCCATCCTCTTGCCCCTTGGGCGAGGACATCATTTCCTCTTGGGCTTCGGCTGTTTGAGGTTGGCCAAGGTCGGCTTCACATTGCCATTGTGTAAAGATGCTTAGATACATTAGCCATTAGAGTTCGGCTGGGCGATGTGTGTTGATGCTTTGACCTCCTCAGCCGTTAGAGTTCTGTTGGGCAGGTGTGTGTAGTGTGCGCTTGCTAGTTGGATGAAAAATAGAGAACTTTATTAACTGAGCTACTGGTAGTACATCCTTAGGTTCTCTATGTTCCAACTCCATGGCACTGGCTTCTCGTCGAGATCCTCTCGTTTGTAGGTGCTTGGGCCGAGGACTCTGGTCACCCTATATGGACCTTCCCAGTTGGGTCTGAGCTTCCCTTCTCCTGGTGCTGGTACTATGACTTTGTAGAGGATGAGTCATAATACTTGGCCATTCTGTGCTGCTACGCTACCATCCTAAGGTGTGCTCGGTTGTGAGCTTCCTCTACCAGGTTGAGCTTTGTGTGGAGATCTTCACTATTTGTCTTGTTGTTGTAGAGCTCGATTCGGAGAGTGGGAGAACCAATCTCCACGAGGATCATCGCTTCGGCCCCATACACTAGGCTGAAAGGAGTCTCTCTGGTGGCTATCTGTGGTGTGGCTCTATAAGCCTAGAGGATGCTGGGCAGTTCCTCAATCCATCTACCCTTGGCCTTGTCAAGTCTAGTCTTCAGGCCATGGAGCACAGTTCGGTTAGTCACTTCAATCTTTTTATTGCTTTGTGGCCGGTGGATGACTTTGGTCCGCTGGTTTATCTTCACCTATGCATAGAAGGCCTCTAACTTTTGATTGGTGAATTGGAAGTCGTTGTTGGTGGTGAGGACCTGAGGGATTCTGAAAAGACAAATGATGTTCTACCATAAGAAGCTCTTAGCTTCTGCATGGTGATGCGTGCCTAGGGCTCAACTTCCACCCACTTTGTGAAATAGTCCACCATGATGAGGAGGAACTTCTTCTGCCCGGCCGATGGGGAAGGCCCCAAGGATGTCCATCCCCCATTGGGTGATGGGCCACGAACTGGTAATGGATGTTAGGGGAGATGTTGGCTGGTGATGAAGGTTTAAGAGCCTCTGACAATGGTCACACTTCTTGACAAGCTGAGTTGCATCCTTTTTCATGGTGGGTCAGAAGTAGCCTTGTTGAAGTGCCTTATAATCTAAGGTTCGGGCACTAGGGTGATCTTTGCAAATACCCTTGTGTATCTCCTTGAGGACGTAGTTGGCCTCTACTGCCTATTGGAGGGAGACACCTCAGTTAGGGGAGAGTATGTGATCAGCGATAAAGTTGTCCTCGGATAAGGCCTGGGCTGACCTGTGGTCTTAACTTTTTTCTTTAGTTTGGTCGGTTGGGAGAGTGCCAACCTATAGATATTGCAATATGGGGTCCATCCATGATGGCTCTTGCTGAACAGGGAGGATAAGTAGAGCTGTCTCTAAGATGTTGGGTTGTGCACGGGTGTCCATCCAAACAATGGTGTTGAGGTCTATTCAGGGCCAGTTAGTAAGCTTTGAGAGTGCATTAGCTCGGATCTTCTTAGCTTTGGGATTTGTTGTATCATGAAGTGTTTGAGCCATTGAATGAGCTCCTGCACTTTTTGTAGGTAGCTCACCATAGTTGGCATCCTTGCTACGAATTGGTTGGTGATCTGATTAACCACTAGTTGGGAGTCGCTAAAGGGCTCAACTCGTCTAGCTCCGAGGTCTAGGACGAGCCAAAGTCCAGCTATTAGAGCCTCAAACTCATCCCCGTTGTTGGACTCTTTGAACTCAATCCCCAGGGCGTCATCTAGGATGGTGTTGTTTGGACCGAGGAGACTAAACCCGACTCCATTGCCTTGCTTGTTCGACGAGCCATCTACATGAAGAGTCCAGGTTGGTGGAACCTCGACTGGATCCTGTGTTGAGATGGGGTACTCGGCTCGGAGGACGGCCAAGGCCTGGGCTTTGATGGCGGGCCGAGGTGCATAGTCAATAATAAACTCGCTTAGCTCCACACTCCATTTGACCAGGTAGTTAGACGCCTCCTGCCTCTGTAGGACTTGCTTGAGAGGTTGGTTGGTGAGCACTCGGATGCTATGCACCTGGAAGTATGGTCTGAGCTTTCTTGTCGAGGTGACTAGGGCCAAGGTGACCTTCTCTTGGTTTGAGTACCACGTTTCTGTACCTGTGAGGGCTTTGCTGGTGTAGTAGATCAGCCTTTGGGTCTAACCTTCCTCCTTTACCAAGACTGAGCTAACCACCTCATCTCCAGCCAATAGGTAGATTAGGAGTACATCTCCTGGGCTTGGCTTTGTGAGAAAAGGTGGCAAACTCGAGTATCATTTCAATTCCTAGAAGGACTGTTCACATTACTTGGTCCACTGGAAGTCTGTTAGTTTCTTTAGTGCCTTGAAGAAGGGCAAACACCGGTGCACAGATAATGCCAATTTGATGTTGTCCAATCTGAGGTGTCTCGAACCAAGATCACAATCAGATAATCTTGCCAACTGGATGAAACCGAGGTGGAAGGATGAAGCCACACACTGCAATCTGTAATCAAGAAAGAAGATCAGAGGCCCATGGAGTTGTTCCCCAGGTATACACTCCGACGCTCAAGTTAGTTGAGTGGAAGGGTATGAGGTCAGGCCGAGCAGGGAAGAGTAGTGTTGGTCTTGGCCAAAGAAGCAAAGTAGAAGTATAAAGGTCCAAAAGTCCCCAACACTGAGCGGAGATCACCTATTTATAGCTAGAGATCCATGTCGTATTCGAAAAAGGCTTCTGGGGTAGTCGAGATGAGGTTGTTAGTCGACGTCTTTGGGGTGACTCCTCTTCCCTGATGAAGTTACTTCCCTTGTTCGTGCGGGACTCTCCTTCATCGCACTTATCTGTTCTGCATGATACCGACAGGCTGAGGAGATAAGATGACCGCTGAGGCCGCCATGTGTGTGAACTGAATTCAGATCTAGGAGAAAACAAAATTAAGGGTGTCCAGAATAGTCAACCCCCACCCCAAAGAGCCTCTTTTATATTAAAGAGATAAAATGTATGTACAGTTACAAGAATGCCCTTACAGGGCTAAAAGATAGAAATGCCGTCATAGTCATCCCCCGTTAGGAGCATGTCATCAACATATAATAGAAGAATAGTAATACCCTGGTGTCTTCTCTTAACAAAAAGGGAATAGTCAGAGGAACTCTGATTATACCCAGCTGCAACAACAACATCCCGGAAGCGCTCAAACCAAGCCCTGGGTGCTTGTTTCAGACCATATAAAGACTTCAAGAGACAGACACATGAATGATCTTTGCAATATCCAAGTGGAAGTTTTATGTAGACTGTCTCCTTTAATTCGCCATGAAGGAACGCATTCTTCACATCTAATTAATAAATAGTCTAGGAATAAACAGCAGAAATGGCCATAAGAGTCTGAACTGTGGTGATCTTAGCGACTGGGGCAAATGTTTCTTCATAATCAATCCCATATTCCTGACTGTATCCTTGGGCAAATAACCGGGCCTTATATCGATCAAGAGAGCCTCTGATTTCAGTTTGATCATATAGACCCAACGGCTTCCAACAATAGAAGCATCTGGAGGAGCTAACACAACATCCCAAGTGTCATTCTCAGGGAGAGTTTGAATTTTAGCATCCATAGCTTTTTTCCACTGAGAACTTCTAATGGCTTGCTAATAAGATATAGGGATATCTGTAGAAGAAAGTACCACAGAAAAGGAACTATGGTTTGTAGGAAAACCATAGTGGTCAGGAGGTCTAAAGATATAGGTAGAACGACAAAGTGGAATAACTGAACTACTATCTGAAATAGGAGATTTTTGGGTCAAGGTATCACTTACAAAGGATATTTGAGATGAATGCTCTGGACTAGGTGAAAGGGGGTTTGTAGCCGCTTGCGGGTGAAGACAAGAAGATCTCTCTCGATTGAGGAAGTAGTAGTGTCATTTGAATCAAAGTCCTACAAAACAGAGATAAAAGGAGCAGACAATCTAGTAACCCCAGAAAAGAAGGTGATATGTTCAAGAAACACAACATTCTGATAAATCTGAATATGACGAATACCAGGATCATAACACAAAAATCCTTTGTGGTTAGGACTATACCCTACAAAGGCACACATAGCAGACTGAGCAGTTAATTTGGATCGTTCACGAACAGGAAGATGAACAAAACAAAGACATCCAAATACATGAAGGCTAGAGAAATCCGGGGGATAACCAAAAAGTTTTGCCTAGAAGGCTAGAGACATCCAAAAACATGAAGGGAGTGGTGTTTCCTAGAACAGAGGATGGAAAAAAATTGATCAAATACACAGTTGTATTGGCTGCTTCTACCCAAAACGAAGTTGGAGTATGAGACTCATATAGTAATGTTCGCACAACACTGAGAATGTGTTCGTTCTTCTATTCAGCTACACCATTTTGTTGTGGAGTTTTTGGGCCGTTGCGTTGAGATTGAATTCCATGACTCCTCAAATATGTCAAGAAGTCTCCATCTCTATATTCTCCCCTTGAATCTGAACGGAGGATAGTCACACTACATTTGAATGGATTTTGCTCCATAGTATGAAACAATTTAAATGCACCAAAGACTTTTGATTTGTATCGTAGAAAATAAATCCAAGTGTATCTGGTATAATCATCTACAAATAATATGAAATATTTGTACCCCAATTGTGATCTAATAGAAGCAGACCAAACATCACTATGTATTATCTCAAAAGGTTTAGTGGCATGTACAGATTTATGAAGAAATGGTAAAACATGACTTTTACTCAAACAACACGTAGTGCAAGAAACAACAAAAGTATCAACAGGAGGAATTTTATTCTTAATCAAGCTAGAGTCAAACAAAAGTTTTAATTTTTGGGAATATGGATGACCCAACCGTTTATGCCATAAATCCCAAATATTATTTCTATAACTCAAGTGCAAACATACGGCCCAACCTACACCCCTTCCCTTTCACCTTCCCAGTGTACCGGTCCTGTATCAAGCAACCATCATGAGAAAAAGTGAGAACATTCCCTTTATCAACAAGTTGACCAACAAAAATTAGATTAATAGTATGGTTGGGTACTAAGAGGGTTTTGGAGAGAGGAAAGGATCTAATTGGTGACAGTTGAAGGGACATATCATTACTACCACTGATGTCTAACTTTTCACCATTAACTGTAATAATATGTTTATGGTGAATTTTAGTGGAAGGGATTGGGTGGTTGAGGTAGGCTCCGGTCATATGGTTTGTGGCACCTGAATCTATAACCCAAGCATGTAAAGGGGAAGAACAATATGCAGAGAACTTACTAGACAAGCCAATAGTAGAAAAAGCAGAGGAAATAGCAGAAGATACCAGTTGTCGAACCCTTTCTTCATCCATGGCACATGTTGATTCACCTTTCATTGATGACTCATCCTTGGTAGATACAGTGTCTATTGCTGGTCCATCTGTTGCCTGATAGGCCCGGTGCTGAGTCTTTTTCTGAGAGCCCTTAGCTGGTCGGACTGGACAGTTTGAAATAATGTGACCATGTTGCTTGCAATAGGTACACACATTCTTCTTCTTACAATGAGATGCTATATGTCCAAAACCCTTACACTCATAGCACTAGGTTTTGGAGAAGTCCTTGGAGGTTGGCTTATTACCCCCATGAGCAACAAAGGCTGTTTCATCCCCAATCTGGCTGCAGTGAGAAGTCTAGTCTCTTATCTTAGAAGTTCCCCTAAAACAGAATCCATATCTGGAAGTGTTACCCTAATCAAAATGTTGGACCTAATTACCCTAAGTCTCATCAAGAACTGAGTTACCTTTCTCCTCAAAGTGCTTCTGAAGATATTTTACACACTTCACTGGATTCGAGTGTTCAATGTGAACAATCTCATATTCAACCCAAAAACCATAATAATATCCATGTATCCTCCCATCTCTTTGGTTGTAAGAGAATATTTTTTATTCTATCTGATATTGCTTAGATACATTGGACTGTTGATAAACATTTTCTAGGTACATATACATCTAGTGTTGTTTTCATTCTCCTCATGGGAACAGATATATGATAGACAATAGAACTCAGAATCCAAGAAACAAGTTTACCATTGTCCAACTTCCATTGTTGTATAGCTTTCACCTCAGTCTCAGTTGATTTGGTAACCGTTCCGTTCAGATATCCTTCTAAACCCTTTCCCTCAACATAAAAGTCGAAATAAAAGTTCCACATCCCATAGTTCTGTCCATTCATCTTTACAGGGATGATATCACCTCTGTTTGAAGCCATTTTAGCAAGAAAATAGCACAAATAGGGTTTGACTGAAGTTTAAGGAAATTAATCTGAAGCAAAACTTCATCCAAAGATGAGAAATAGGCTATAATCAATCCAAAAGAGTCAAAAAACTGAGATAGAAACCCCTTACTTTCATTGAAGATTGTTCAAGATCCAAAATGAAGAGAGGCAAACACAGTCCAAAAAAGGAAAATCTGGGTGCAATAGCTAATAAGAAGAGTCCAGATCCCTCTCAAAACTTCACAAATCTCCGTGAAAATTTCAGAATATGTTTAGAAGGGTTGGACGACAATTCCTTTCAATTCTTGCTCCAAACGAAGATCAAACAAGAGAGATCCAATAAAATCTCTCTCTAGGTGCGCAGAAAACAAAAGAGTTCCTAGATAGATCAAAACAGTCCAGGACCACTCGGCAGAGGTGTAGGTTTTCAATAGATCACGAGGGCAAGACAGATGAGAGAGAAGGAAGATCAAAGAGCAACCTGCTTTGATACCATGTGAACTGAATCTAGATCTAGGAGAAAACAGAATTAGGAGTGTCCAGAATAGTCGACCCCCACCCCAAAGAGCATCTTTTATATTAAAGAGATAAAATGTATGTACGGTTACTAGAATCTTTTATAGGACTGAAAGATAAAAAGAACAAATAAAATAATAACTATGATACTGTACAAGGACTACTCTAATAATGTACATCAAGGTATAACTTCACAACGTGGCATCTGTGGCCACCTCAACCATAACCCAAACACTTGTTTATCAACTATTGCAATCTGATAGCCCGACTTTGAATACGTGGTTCTAAGTTCTAAATGATCAAGTTTTGTGGGTTGTACACTAATCGTAATTTGTGGATAAGATTGAGTCTGCAGTAGTTGGACAAAGTGGTATTTTGTGGAATCCTAATTATTCACATTTAGTGCCCGTTTGGTGAACTAACTTTTGCTTCTGCTTCTTTTACAAAAAGAGGAAATGGTCCCTATGGGTGGATCTCAAAACCACCTTATTGGAAAGTACCAAACATTTTTTAGAAATAAAGAGACGCACGTGGCTTTGTCATCAACCATGAACATCGACCGTCTCCTCTTCAAAAGGAGAAATTTTCTCCCAGCTTATCAGTGTTAACTTTTGGCTTTTGTGAGGTGGAAGCCCCCATCGGAGAGTTTATAGCAATGCTTGGAATAAGGATTAGCTGAATGCAATAGCTATTCAGCCCGATGTGGAACCAATTATAACTCTACGCCAGTAATAAAAAAGAACTATTTTGTAGAACTTCTTTTAGTGGCTTCTAAAGTAGCTCAACCAAAACATCAGTCCTCACAAAAGGACCCTTACATTAAAATGAAAATTAGGCCCCAAACTTCATACAACCTTTTGTATCCTCTATTCCTGGAATGTTCTAGTTTGCTTGTAGAAGATAGAAATGCCAATTGTGTTGATTTTATTTTTTTATTTAATCATGTTTTTAGTTAGGGGTGAAAATGGATCGGATCATGATCCAATTCAATCCGAAGTTTAATCTTATATTCTTGGATTTAGATAGCCCCATTTTAGATCTTTGGATCAGATTGGATTGGATGATAGGATTTGATCACAAATTGGATCGAATTCAGATCACCCCATATTTGATCCGAGAAAGATCCAATCTGATATACATTATTTATTTATTTATATAAATATATAATACACATACACACACACACGCACGAGTGGGTGTGTGGTATTCGATCGACTCAGAGATCTTGACACGTGGCCTCGACTGGATGGATCCCGGCCATCCCACGAGCCCTGGCACGTGGCATCGGTTAGACGTATCCCGACCACCCATCACCAACCATTGCCAATCGCCGCCACCTGCTCCTAACTACTCCTCTTAGGCAACTCCGACTATAAAAAAGGGCTCCCACATTGAGTTAACACACATTGGAACTTAAGCTCTAATTCTCCTCTCTTGCTTAGTCCGACCTCTTACAACTCGCAACTAACTTGACCATTAGAGTCTCTGCCTCTGGGATAACTCCTGGGTTCTCTAACATCTTTTTTCTCTCACTAGGCTGGACCCATCGGCCTAGAAATTACATTGTTGCCCTTTGCTTCAAATTATTGTTAGATTAATGAGTTTGATATATAGAACATTGATAGATCCATCTTACAGTTATCTCTTATTATAAAAATCATGTAAAAATAAAATACATTATATATATATATTGAATATTTTGTGTTGTTCCTAAAAATTAAAAAAACCTCATTTTGTTATAAATTATTTTTAGATTAATTAGCTTAATGGGTGATTGATGGATCCAAATTATTTTTTTATTTAATAGTGGTCATAACCGCCACTATAGGTCCTCAAAGATCGATACAATATCAGACATATATATACACATGGTTTTCAAAATCGGACCGAGTGGAAAAACTGGGAACCAGTCGTTTTACCCCATAATCATTATTTTGTCAAAAGATTGTTGATTTGGTCAGCAAAACGTTGACTCGGGTGGTTGAACCATTTAAACCATCCAATAGTTTTGGCTTTTTTTTTAATTTTTAATTTTTATTTTATTTTTTGTCAGAACAAGCCGTCCGTTTAATTCAAACAGTCCAACCGTTCGACCCGAGAACTAAACCCCTGACTGGTTCATTGTCCAATTCGGTTTTAAAAATCTTGTATATACATACATGGCGCCAAACAACAAAAAGAACATATATAAGATTCTAGAGGGACGAAGGAAAGCTTTAATTAAATTTTATTCAGTGGTTACACATCTGATGTAGTAAAAGTGATTAACTTAGACGAATCAATGCTAAACCCTCCTCAATTACTATTAATTAGGTAGCCACCAATATTCTCTCAACGTGTCACTCCAACCCTCATGAGGGCAATATATGCAATGAGTCTATAAGCTAGAAACATAATGCCTAAAGCAATATAAGAAATGGCCTTACGATCAAGCCCAGCATACTTGACAGTAGGGAAGTCTCCAACTCTACAGGTGACATTGAAGTCACAAGGATATGTCTCATCAGCTGAATATTGTGCACCCAACAAGAGTTTGTAGTTGTAATGGCTGATGGATATGTACTTAATCCATTCCATGAAAGGTGGTATCTTCTGTATGTAGTATCCGCCAGTGAGAAGGAAAATATTAATGACCACAGACCCAAGGACAGTGGCAGCCTTAGGGTTCATAACAATGGAACCAATAGCAAGCCCAAGGCCTTGGGAGACCATTACACTGAGTAGAACAACATATAGGGTTTCCATGAAGCTGGTGGCACTTGGCTTGAACCCTGCCATCCAATAGGTTATGGCCACGAAAGCAGTTGGGAGAGCTAACTCCATTGGAAGGTCACCTATGGTCCTGGAAATGAAGTAAGATGAGAGTCTGTACATGCCTGATGATCTCTCCTTAATAAGCATCATTCGTTCTTGTGGGAAGGTGAAGACTGCCTGAACCAGAGGGAAGAAACCCCAGAAGCTAGAGTAAAAGAATAGAAGCCCCACCTGCCACATAAAGACAAACATGGGTGTCATTGTAGATTGATTACCCCAGTGCAATGCAAATTTGTGGTAGTATAAATGATTTGGGTGCAAATTTTGATTTGTTTTTGTTTCAGATTTTATCTTATTTTGTTGGATTAAATTAAGTACAAATGAACTAAAATAAGATAGTAAAATTCAAAACCAAATTAATTAAACCAAAAAATAAATTGTTCTGCAAACAAACAAAATTGTTTTATAGAGCTAGCTCTTCCACTTCATTTGAATCTGAAAAACTGATACAAAATTTGCACCACCTTCCTCCAACCTTAATTCTCTCATAAAGTGGGGATCAGATCAATTTACTTCCTAACTTACCACCACAATAAATAACCTTCCTTTTTCCTCATTTCTCTTTGATATAAATTGTATGGACCACATCACTTATACTTCCTATTGTACTTCATACAAACAACCAAAACAAGCCAAATCTGAAGCCAAAGTAAACCGGGATTATATTTACATCGAATCTATTTGCACTCCTATATATTTACACCAAGGAAAATGAAATCCACGGTGCAAATAAATAGAGCCTGAAGAAATTAACAGTCACATTAAGAATAAAATTAAGCTTAATTACCCTTTCTTTCAATATATACCTGATCCTGTATGTTGGTAACATCAGATTGCCACCATAGAAGTCCTGCTAGTATGGCGACAACCACTATTTGAATCACTTTTAGATAAGAAAAGTACTCGTGTCTTCTTTCCTTCATTCCTCTTTTGACCAACACAGAGAATTGTTCTCCCCAAGTTGTGTTCCATTTGGGAGATTCCCTATCTCGTGCACTGTCTACACAATGATTTTCAGTACTCTGCATCTCTGCTTTCAACTTTCCAACGATGTTCTTCTTATAAGCAGAGACCAAAGCTTGCTTCAGAGCTATCGGATCTTCCTCTTTATTATTTGAAAATGTACCTATATAAACATACCGACAAGATAAGCCAATTCTATTCTATTCAGATAGCATTAGGGGTGTCAATTGAACTGGATTTGGTCCAATCCAATCCTATCCAGTTCAATATGAATTCATTACAGATGGATCAGGTCTAATCCAATCCTATGAATACTTTTGACCATTTTGGATCGATCCAATTTAATGTATGGATTGATCCAATTCAATATCTTTTATTGCTCCGTCCAGTCCATTCAAATTGATTTTGATTTGGATGGGGTTCAACCAAAAATCGGTCCATTGACACCCTAGATAAAATCAAGCCCAAGTTACAGCATATATACCATTGGCAAGATCCAAGAGGAAATCTGAAGGATTCATGGGGAAAGATGGAGCAAACCCAATGCTAGAGAAGTAATCCATGGCGTCTTCTCCCTTACCAAAGTACAGTGAGTTACCTTCTGATAACAATAACACCTTATCAAACATGTAAAATAGCCTGCTAGAAGGTTGGTGTATGGTCAGAACCACCGTTCGTCCACCTTTAGACAGCTCCCACAAGGTGGACACAATCTGCTGGGCTGTCGTTGAATCTAGACCAGATGTTGGCTCGTCAAGCAGCAGCAAACTTGGATTGATCAGTAATTCTTGCCCAATACTCACCCTTTTGCGCTCTCCACCTGAGACCCCTCTAAGGAGAGGACCCCCTATAATGCTATTTTTGCAGCGAGAGAGTCCAAGCTGAGATATCACCACTTCTGCATGAGTGATTTTCTCTTCCTTGGTGAGACAGTTGGGTAAGCGCAGAAGAGCAGTGAAAACTAGGGTTTCTGTGACAGTGAGGTGGGGATAGAGCACATCATCTTGGGTCACAAATCCAGTCATCCGCTTCACCAGGACGGAGAATGGCTTTCCATTGTATGTTATACTTCCACCAAGCTTCCCACCAAGTCGACCTCCCAATGCTGTTAAGAGGGTTGTCTTGCCACTGCCAGAGGGGCCTAACAAGGCTAACATCTCACCTGGTGACACTGACCCGGAAACTCCATTCAGTATCATCACTTTCTCTTCAGACTTGGAGCTTCTGAAATGATCAAATCTTTTTTTCTTGATGCTGATCTTGTACACAACGTCTTCAAACTGCATCCGAAATGAAATATATATTTAAGGTCCATTTCGTTTACAGTCAGAATCGGAATCGGAATGGCCTGTTCCTAATAATCTATTTGGTTCAGATACGAATGAAAATAAAAATTGGAATCATCAGGAATAAGATTTTATTCCCAAGAGGGGCAAGGAATGGGCATTCTCTCAAATAGGGGAATGCCATTCCAACAAGAATCAGAATAGTTCATTTCGATTCCTATTCCAAACCCTTATTCCTGTGAACCAAACACAGCCTTAGTAATGAAAAGCATTGCTATATCTCTCATCCTGGCAAAAGGTCGGGCCAGGTTAAGGGCATGGACCATATATATATGCGCCCCATCCCCAACCCCAATCCCCATATCCGAATCTGAAATTCTTTCTTATTTTTTAATTAAAAGTTTGTTTTGAAAATAGTACTTAAAAAAATAATATTAATCTAAATTGGATTGACACTTGACCAATATCTATTTGAGTTGAAATGAACATAAATCTAATTAAGAACATATCATACCAATAATATGTGACCAGACGATTATTGGTATCCCAAAACAATCTCTATCCCATTAACAATCTCTATCCCAAAAAAATAATATGTGACTGGGGATGCAGAAAATTGTCATCACCATTAACAATTTCTATCCTAAAACAAACCATGCAAATTTACCTTCAATGTGACCAGACGATTCATTTTCTTAAAAATGGAGGGAGCTGCTTCGACCTCAGCGGTTTGATTTTGAGCCTCTGTATCAATCATCTCCATTTCAAATGTTACAAGAGAAGTTACACCCTTGTAAGTGGTGCAATTGGGAAGTAAAAAGGAAAGACAACCCCCAAGGCAGGAAGGCCAAACCACGCTAAACTTTTGGTATCTTCCCACAAGAAGTGAACGAGGCTTGATCACCTATAAATAGAGATACCAATCAATTATTGAAAAAGGAAATAATAAAAAAGTTCCAAACCTTTAATCATACTTTTCAAACGTACTCTTTTGGGATTTTGGTCTTAGGGTCTAGTTCTTGAAGAAAGACGTGGACAATGGGCTACATAACCAGTGAAGAGTGACCAATCCTTGACGTTAATGGATACTGGGTCACTTAATGCGAATGGGTGACCTATTTCCTAGTCAAGATCAGTTAATATTAATATGGCTACTAAAACAACAATTACGTAGGAAGAGAAGTTACACCCTTATAAGTGGTGCAATTGGGAAATGAAAGGAAAGACAACCCCCAAGGCAGGAAGGCCAAACCACGTTAAACTTTTTGGTATCTTCCCACAAGAAGTGAACGAGGCTTGATCACCTATAAATAGAGATACCATTCAATTAATGGAAAAGGAAATAGTAAAAAAGTTCCAAACCTTTTTATCATACCTTTCAAACGTCCTCTTTTTTTATTTTGGTCTTAAGGTCTAGTTATTGAAGAAAGACGTAGACAATGGGCTACATAACCAGTGAAGAGTGACCAATCCATGACGTTAATGGATCCTGGGTCACTTAGAATGGGTTGATCGTGGTCACTTGGGTATGCAAATGTGGAAAATTTCTCTCCTTCCATTGGCGGTGTCAGGAATTTTTTATAAGGGGGGCCAAAACCTAAATGAACTATGGGTGGACCCATAGGGGGGCCAACCATTGAAGTAAAGAATAGAAGGAAAAATTTACATAGCAAGTTGAGATGTTTGTTTGTTTTTTTTTTTTTTTTCTTATCCTGAGATAGAATGGCTTACGTATTCACAAGTATGTCAATGGCTTACGTATTCACAAGTATGTCATTGGGATGAGCAAAGATAAACTCATAAGAGATTGCTTGATTATATATATATATATAGTTGACCTATTTCCTAGTCAAGATCAGTTAATATTAATATGGTTACTAAAAAAACAATTAAGTCGGTAAATGGGTCGGATTCTTGAAATTCTAGATCCATATATGATCCAAAATTCGATAAATCGGATTTGGATTTCATCTGTGATGAGGGCAGATCTGGCCCTCCAGTGAAATTGTGACACGTGGCACCTCGTGACAACTAGGCAAAAACCCAAGCAACAACTTACCAAGTTGGTGTCCCATCCAAGCACCGGTCTGGCTGGCCAGGCGCGGCCTACAGGCAGCCTGGCGCGGCCTGCGCGCGACCTGGCGCAGCCAGCGCGGCCGGGCGTGGCCTGTGCGCGACCTAGCGCGGCCTGGCGCGGCCTGCGCGCGACCTGGCGTGGCCTGCGCGCGGCCTGGCGCGGCTTGTGCGACCTGTACGCGGCCTGCACGACCTGGCCAGATCAGCCTGGCACATGATCCGACCTGGCCGACCTGGCAACCTATAAGACGCCAACTGAGAACCATTAACGGCATACCCCGCGAGCTCTGTAGCTCACCAAGGAGCTCGCCAAGGAGCTCGATAGCTCACCGAAGAGCTCGCCAAGGAGCTAGGCACCTCTCCAAGGAGATCGCCACCAAGGAGCCAGGCAGCTCAGCAAAGCTAGCCACAAGCAGCTCGGCATAGCCCAAGGAGCTCGACATAACTCCCCCGGGCAGCTCGCCACTTGTGGGGTAGCTCGGTACAGAAGAGTAGTTTGGCGTATCGCAGGAAGATCTGCCTGACAACCTGGTCCAGACACCGACTCGCCGACTAACACAGACACCGACCTAACAACCTGGCCCAGACACCGACCCGCCGACTAACACAGGCGCCGACCTGACAACCTGGCCCAGGCGTCGACCTGGCCGCCTGACAACCTGACCCAGGCGCCGACCTGGCCGCCTAACACAGACACCGACCTGACAACGAGGCCCAAGCGCCGACCTGGCCGCCTGACACAAGCACCAGCCTGACAACCTCGAGGAGTTCACCACCGTACCCCGGTTCTGACGGGATATGATGAGTCTTACCGTTTGAAGGCTTTTCCCCACCTAACCCGCGAGGACACCACTATATAAGGACTCCGACCCCCAAAGCCAAGGGGGGAAGAAAAGGAGGATAACCTCTGCTCTCTAGCTCTCTCATTTTCTCTCCAAGCTCTCTGGAATCAGAATGCTAACTTAGGCATCGGAGAGTCCCCGCCGGGAAAATACCCCCGGGTCCTCTAATTCAGTTCTCGCAGGTCTCTCAGCTCCCGCCGCCTACAAAGGAGAGGAAATCACCTCTCGCAGAGGGTAGTCGGGTTGCGCTGCACCAGGGAGATCCACCATCCTCTGAGTTGCAGGCCGCATAGGAGCAAGTCAAATGACGAATCCACCAGGGAGCTCGCCCCCAGGCAGTTCGCCCCCATGCAGTTCGCCACCAGGGAGTTTGCCACCAGGCAGTTCGTCACCAGGCAGTTCACCACTAGGCAGTTCGCCCCCCAGGCAGTTCGCCACCAGGGAGCACCACCAGGTAGTTCGCCACCAGGCAGTTCATCACCAGGCAGTTCGCCCCCAGGGAGCTCGGCAGTTCGTCACCAAGTAGCTCTCCACCAGGGAGCTCGCCCCCTAGCAGTTCGCTCACCAAGTAGCTCTCCACCAGGGAGCACGTCACCAGGCAGTTATCCCCCAGGGAGTCCGCCACCAAGTAGCTCATCACCAAGGCACGTCACCCCCGGGTCAAATAACGAGGTACTTAGCCAAAAAAATTTATACATCACAAAAAATGGTACATGACCAGAAACGGTTACATCAATTGGCTCCGTCTGTGGGAACACGGTACAAAAAGCTAAGTTCTCATCCTACAAAAGCTAAGTTCTCATCTTACCAAAGCTAAGTCCTCATTTTTTAGAAATTGAAGCTATCGCCTTATAGTTTACATTTTTTATGAACTCAAAGACTATGTAGGGAGCAAACAGACTAAGTAGCTCTACCAACCTTACATTCAATTCAGATAATGCCTCATCAGTCCTCTCTGCAAGGTCCCCCCTACAAAAGATGAGCTCTTTGTGGCTTCCGCGGGAGTTGGCAGCCAACAGACTACATAAGCGCCCTTACCGGTCGAGCCTTCCAAGGCTCCCGTGAAAGCTGGCGACCTAAAGTTAGTAGTGCTGCCCCCGAAGGTCGAGCTCCTAGTAGCTTCTTGTAGGAGTGGGTGACCAGCATTACGAAGCTGATGCAGCACAATCATAGCTCGACATCTCACAGGCAAAGCCTACGGGCCACATTACTGCTTAAGACCCGGTCGCCTCTCCGGCACGGACAATGTCAAAAAAGAGTAGACTACAAGTCACTCCCAAAGCCTACGGGCCACATTACTGCTTAAGACCCGGTCGCCTCTCCAGCACGGGCAAAAGTCAAAAAAGAGTAGACTACGAGTCACTCCCAAAGCCTACGGGCCACATTACTGCTTAAAGACCCGGTCGCCTCTCCGGCACGGGAAAAAGTCAAAGAAGAGTAGACTACGAGTCACTCCCAAAGCCTACGGGCCACAATATTGCTAAATATCCAATCGCTTCCTCAGTAGGAGCAAAATCAGCAAAAGTGAACTATAAGTTGCCCTAGAGCCTAAGGGCTACACCACTGAACTGGCGGAGAACCCCTCGCCTTACTGGCAGCGCGCCACATACAGGCAGCTCCCGAAGCCTAAGGAATTGGATCAGCGCTTACTAGCTCGTCGACTTACGGGCCAAAAGAAATCTACTCCCTTCGCTGAGTTACTCTCAGCTCGAGAGTGGGGGGCAATTGATGAGGGCAGATTTGGCCCTCTAGTGAAATTGTGACACGTGGCACCTCGTGACAACTAGGCAAACACCCAGGCAACAACTTACCAAGTTGGTGTCCCATCCGGGCACCGGTCTGGCTGGCCTGGAGCGGCCTGCGTGCGACCTGGCGCGGCCTGCATGGCCTGGCGTGGCCTGCGCGCGACCTGGCGCGGCCTGCGGGCGGCCTGGCGCGGCTTGCGCGTGACCTGGCGTTGCCTGCGTGCAGCCTGGCGCGGCCTGCGCGGCCTGGCACGACCTGCGTGACCTAGCGCGGCCTGTGCGTGGCCTGCACGACCAGGCCAGATCAGCCTGGCACATGATCCGACCTGGCCGAACTGGCAACCTATAAGACGCCCACCGAGAACCATTAACGGCATACCCCGCGAGCTCAGTAGCTCACCAAGGAGCTCGCCAAGGAGCTAGGCACCTCTCCAAGGAGCTCGCCACCAAGGAGCCAAGCAGCTTGGCAAAGCTCGCCACCAAGGAGCCAAGCAGCTCGGCAAAGCTCGCCACAAGCAGCTCGGCATAGCCCAAGGAGCTCAACATAACTCCCCCGGGCAGCTCGCCACTTGTGGGGTAGCTCGGTACAGAAGAGTAGTTTGGCATATTGCAGGAAGATCTGCTTGACAACCTGGCCTAGACACCGACTCGCCGACTGACACAAGCGCCGACCTGACAACCTGGCCCAGACGCCGACCCGCCGACTAACAGAGGCACCGACCTGACAACCTGGCCCAGGGGTCGACCTGGCCGCCTGACAACCTGGCCCAGGCGCCGACCTGGTCGCCTAACACAAACGCCGACCTGACAACCTGGCCCAAGCGCCGACCTGGCCACTTGACAACCTGGCTCTGGCGCCGACCTGGCCGCCTAACACAAGCACCAGCCTGACAACCTCGAGGAGTTCACCACCGTACCCCGGTTCTGACGGGATATGATGAGTCTTACCGTTTGAAGGCTTTTCACCCACCTAACCCGCGAGGACACCACTATATAAGGACTCCGACCCCCAAAGCCAAGGGGGGAAGAAAAGGAGGGTAACCCCTGCTCTCTAGCTCTCTCATTTTCTCTCCAAGCTCTCGGGAATCAGAATGCTTAGGCATCGGAGAGTCTCTGCGGGGAAAATACCCCCAGGTCCTCTGAATCAGTTCTCGCAGGTCTCTCAGCTCCCGCCGCCTACAAAGGAGAGGAAATCACCTCACGCAGAGGGTAGTCAGGTTGCGCTGCACCAGGGAGCTCCACCATCCTCTGAGTTGCAGGCCGCCTAGGAGCAAGTCAAATGGCGAGTCCACCAGGGAGCTCGCCCCCAGGCAGTTTGCCCCCAGGCAGTTCGCCACCAGGGAGTTCGCCACCAGGCAGTTCGTCACCAGGAAGTTCGCCACTAGGCAGTTCGCCCCCCAGGCAGTTTGCCACCAGGGAGCACCACCAGGCAAGTCGCCACCAAGCAGTTTGTCACCAGGCAGTTCGCCACCAGGGAGCTCGCCACCCGGCAATTCGCCACCCGGCAGTTCGTCACCAAGTAGCTCTCCACCAGGGAACTCGCCCCCCGGCAGTTCGCTCACCAAGTAGCTCTCCACCAGGGAGCACGTCACCAGGCAGTTCTCCCCCAGGGAGTCCGCCACCAAGTAGCTCATCACCAAGGCACGTCACCCCCGGGTCAAATAATGAGGTACTTAGCCAAAAACTTTTATACATCACAAAAAATGGTACGTGACCAGAAACGGTTACATCAATCTGCATCTGCTTTATTATTATTAAAATGAAAAATAATTATTTTTAAACTTATATATGTTTATAAAAATGTATGTAAATATAAATATTATTCATTATTACAATATATGTAATTGGGTCCGATTTTTATTGAATCCGCTGCGGTCAAAATTACTGATCCAATTAGTAAATGGATGCGAGGTTTTTTCAAATCTGAGTAATAAGATCAGATGTGAAGATCGGGTATCGGATTTTTTCAGTTAACAGGGTTAATAGGTTATAAAAGCTAGTTTATTCCCTCTAAACATTGTGAAACAACTTGGGTATACAAATGTGGAAAATTTCTCTCCTTCCACGAAGGACACCCCTTTGGAGTTTGGACAGTAGCAGGGGCGGAGTCGGGAAAATTTTATAAGGGGGTCAAAACCTAAATGAAATATGGGTGTACCCATAGTGGGGCCAACCATTGAAGTAGAGAGTGGGGGAGGAGAAATTTACATAGCAAGTGGAGATTTTCTGAGTCATAGCGGGGACCATGGCTCCCCTGGCTCTGCCCCTACACAGTAGTGCATTAAAGATGTTACAAAGATAAACTCATAAAGAATATATATATATATATATATATATATATATATATATAATCTTCCCTGGTGCCCTCTCTAATATATAGTCAACTATATCAATCAATGTTGCAGTACAAGATCCGGCGGGCCAGGCCAACATGCCCCGCACTGTCTTGTCATGTAGCCCATAGTTCACGGGCTAGTACGGCCCGGCCTGCGGTTTGTCCGAAAAATTAGCTGTTGGAGATCCCCCAATGGCTAGTTTCAACATTTTAGGGGGTGTTTAGAAAAATACCACCCCAACAGCTATAAACAACTATATATGGGGGTATTTATATATTTTGACTTTGAAGGGATATAAAATGATAATAAGGCCCCCAACAACTATATTAATAGCTAGTGTAGGGGGTATTTAGGTAAAGTTATAAATGACTTTATAATGGCCAAAATACTGCTCCCAACAACTAAAAAATAGCTAGTTTTTAAGGTATTTGTGGAATTAAATTATTTTCAATTCCTATAAATAGCATTATCCTCTATTATTCTCATCACAAAAATTCTCATAATTTCTTATAATCTCTCAAATCTCAATCTCTTCTCATACACAATACTCTCACATATACTCTCATACTCTCTCTACTCTCCAATTCTCAACTTGATTCAAGTTTCAACAAGAAAAAGGCTTGCTCGAGTATCTCAAATTAGCAATTTGGGAGACATGGAGGCTTCAACCATTAAAACCAAGTTGAAATTCCGAACTCACAATCCAGGTAAATGCAATTAAATTACTTTTTATTGTTTTATAATTAAAAAATGATTGGTTCCTCCTCTCGCTCTCGACACCAATTCCCCAACATGGTCAATGTTGACGATGTCGATGTTCAGTCGCAATATGGTAGTGTTAGTGTCAATATGGATGTTGTTGAACACTAGGTTGATTAGCCTGGTTTGGAGATTATTTAAAATAGAGGAGTTTGAGGCCGGGGAAAGGAAAGAGAGCCATTTGTCAACAATGTAGGAGTGACTTTAGCTACTGCAATAGTGGTGACACTGGCCACTTGGGTAGACATTTGAGACGCCATATGATGAAAGAAGAAAAAGGAAAAGAAAAATCACAAGCACAAATAGGAAGTGAGATTTTTGTTACTTTTAAATATTCCCAAGAAAAAATGAGGCAATAATTAGCAAAATATATCGTGCATGCTGAATATTAATTTTTATTAGTTAAAGATACTAAATTTGAAAATTTTTTATGTAGAAATACTATTAGAACAGATGCTTTAAAAATTTTTTATTCATATAAACATGATTTAATTTCTATGTTATCAATTCTTAATTCTAAAATTTCAATTAATTTTGATATTTGGGCATCTAGAGTTAACATAAGTCATATTTGTGTTACCGGTCATTTTATTGATGAAAAATGGCTTTTACATAAATGAATTTTTAAGTTTTACTAGGCTTGAATGGCCATATATTGGCCCAGTTATTGCTGCAAGTATTTTAAATACTTTACATATTTTTGGAATTAAAAATAAACTTTTTTCTATTAGTTTTGATAATGCTAGTAACAATGGTTCAGCAATAAATATTTTAAAATCTCAATTAAAACCATGTTTAAATGGTAAACTATTTCATATTATTAGATGTCCATGTCACATTCTAAATTTTTGTATTTAAGATGCTTTAAATATTATTTTTCTTCATATTTCTAAAATTAGAAATTGTATAGTATATGTTAAAAGTTTTTGAGCAAGAAAAAAAGAATTTAAATATTTATGTCAAAATTATGGTTTAAAATATAAACATTTTGTATTAGATGTTCAACATAGATGAATCTCTACATATTCTATGTTAGAAAATTGTATTGGTTACAAACAAATTCTTAGTGATTTTTATAATGCAAAAATGCCACACGATCTTATACTTGAGGAAGATTGGGAAATAACAATTTCTATAAAAGATTTTTTACATTTTTTTTATAATGCAACTAATGAGTTTTCAGGTGTTTATTACTCAACTAGTTGTCTTATAGTTAATCAATTATTTATAATTAGTGAATGTTTTGCAAAATATAGGAAAATTCACAACTTCAAAGTATTATTGAAATTTGAAATAATAGAAAATAAATTTAAAATATATTCAGAGAAAATTTCTTCCCTTCATTGCTTAGCTATAATATTAGATCCTAGGATTAGGAAAGATGGTTTAGAAATTTTACTTGAAACATATTGTGAAAATATGAATATTGAAATTGGAAATAAAATACAGGTTAATAATTTATTATTTGAAATGTATAATTTATATAAATCTCAAGTGGTAGGGCATAGAAAATCTTGTACAGGTGCAAGTTCCACTTTTGAAACAACTAGTTCCAATAGTGGAATAGACAAAACTCAGTCTCTAATATATAAGTGGCAAAAACCTAATACTAGTTCATCAACACGTTCATTTACTAAACTTAATTTTTATTTACAAGCAAGTATTTCTACTTCAACCGATTCCCACGACGAGGATAGGATAATTTTGATATTTTAGCATGGTGGAGAGGACATGAAAAAAACTATTTAGTCTTTCCCTCCATGGCACATGATCTACTAACCCCACTGGTGTCTACAATTCCATCAGAGTCTTGTTTTAGTGCATGTACTAGAGTATTGGACGACAAGAGAAGTTGTACGAATGATGAAAGTCTTGAGATGTGCACCTGGCTTAAAGATTGGTTGGATGATGAGGATTGATTACAAGACAAAGGAGAGCATGACATTACAGCTAATGTTTCACCTGAAGCAGATGATGCCAATGAAGGAGATGATTAGATGAAGATGCAGGTGGAGGTAGAACTTAAAGAAAAATGATGAAGTCAATATTTTTTTATTTTTTTGTATACTCAATATTTCATTATTTCAATTATTGTAATTTTTTTAATTTTTAAAACTATTGTAGTTTTTTCAATTTTATTTAAATTAGTTGTTATTTTTTTCAATCATATAATTTTTACTTTTCAATTTATAATTATATTATCTTTTATATTTTATTCCATTTCCTATATTTCATTCATCCTTTGTCCATCGACCATTTTATTGTTCAAATTCAAGAAATAAAATTCCTATCTTTGTTAGATTTTATTTTTCCAATTTGTTCCCAAAGCTCAAAGGAATTATTGAATTAAGGAAAGTAAAATATTTTAGCAAAAAAAATAAAAAAAATCAAAATGTCAAAAAAAAAAAACAGTTTGGCTCAAGCCCAATGCCCGGCCCATAGTTCGACTTAACATAGGCCAAGCCCATGGCATGACCCGCAACCCGCTTGGCCTGGCACGGGCCCGCATGGGCTTGGGCCATGGGCCATACTAGGCCGACCCTCTAAAGTATCCCAGGGGAGGGAAGCACGGCCTAGTGCAGCCCGCGGGCTGACAAAGCCAGCCAACACTTTGCATAGGCCGCAAGTGGGTCGTACCGTACCGGCCCAGCACAATCCGATTTACACCTCTAGAAATACCAATGGGTTGGATTTAACATTGGTTCACTTCATCTCAAACCAGGCCAACTCCAAAACCAATTCAATGTAGGTTTACGGTTTACCTCTTAACCCAACCCACTAACATCCCTAGAGATGGTTTGTAGGATAAATCAATGACGCTAGAAAGATATGATAATATACCTGTTTCATGGACCAAGTAGCCAGTCTGACCCATTCTACATCAGGCTTGGACAAATTTTTAGGCCCACAGACTCAGGCTTGAGCTCCAAACACCATACGCAACTAACTATTTTTTAGGCCAGGCTCGGGCTTCCCAAATAAGCCCAGCCCAATAGTATTATATATAATAAAAAAATATAAGATGTATTATATAATATTATGTAATAGTATTATTAGTAGAAAAAAAGTATTATATATTATATAATATATAAATAATATATTATAAAACTGTTGTTTAGATCAGGCTTAGCCTTTGGGCTTTATATAGGGTCAGGCTTGGGCTTAAGATCTAGGTCCAATGGTCAAACTAGGCTTGGGCTAGAGCCTATCATTGTTTGTTTATAAAGAGGCAAATCCCAACCAGGACCTAGCCTACCTTGGCCCATGAATAGGACTATATGATACCATAAGAGCTTTGATGAATCAAAGTCCTCAATGAATTATCATGAAAAGCACCTAATATGTTACAACTTTTGTGGTACTTTTTGATTGGTTATAGAATTTTCTCATATCATGTTTGTCTAGTATTTGAAGAGCATTGACCAATCAAAATTCTCCATGATTTTGATGAAAAACACCTAATTGGTTACCACTTTTATGATACTGGTTCATTGGTTATAAAATTTTTCGATCATTGTCAAACCCATATATATAACCTTGGCCAATGTAGGGCCCATTTGGGAGGGCTTCAATGTTAATTAAGTAGCATTGACTAAGCTATTTTCAAGAAGCTATTGAAAATAACTTCACCAAAACATTGATTTTTCATCTCATGAAATCCTATGTTTTACTGTTTTGGTTTTCACCAAACATGGCTTCATGGCTTTCCATCTAGGGCCTACCTTGCAATCCAAAAGATGTTGCATAAAAGCCCTCCCAAATGGGAATGTAATAACTAGTCCTATCATGTTCTAAAACTCAAATAATTATAACTATGCCTAAAATTATGTTGAACAACATTGATGTGTTAGACAGTTTTGTATGCCCTTAGCTTCAATCAGAATGATGTACTTTATGAGTTTATTGTAAATGAATAAAGATACATATTTGATTCATGTTCCCTTGGTATGTTTCTGTGTAATACCCTTAAACTGGATACTTAATGAGACTCGTGTTAGTTTAGAATGTTCACAGCCAGTGGGTCGGTCTGGGGAGACCTATCCTGACAAGGCTGACACTGTAGTGCCACCAAGTCGGTTGGGGTGGCTTGTCTCAGCTGCCAGGGTGAGACCCTAGACACATACAGTGTATGATTAATTGAATCTTTGAACTGGACCAGATTTCCAGTATTGCCCTGGACCTTGGAGATTGATGGGCAAAACTGGAAAGTTACACCCGACCCCTAGACTCGATTATGATACTACACTAGGTGTCGGATTGGGCTGTCTTTGATGTACCAATCAGTGAGATCCTTAGCGGGGGTCAAAAACTGGGTATGTTGGGACAGTTCGAGAATTCATCTGAGTGGGTGATCATAGTGACAGGATCAGCCCCTTTGTCGGACAAAGGTAATGATCGGGGATGCACTCTCACTGATGGAAACCAAGACTGCCGGCAGCCGATTTCAACCGTTGAGATTTGTTTTGCAAAATATATTTTATATAAGATATAAAAGTATATATGTATGGTTTCTAAATTGTTTTCAAGAAGGTTTTAATTCCCGGGATCCATATAAGTGGAGAGTGCAACACTGTTCCTTGCAGCCGAGGGAGAGGTCCTCTCTTGTCGGGCAGTGTATGATCATTTGGGCTGAGAGGTTAAGTGTAAGACCATTGAGGATAATGCTTGATGGGCTAATCTTGCATCTGCCCATAGTCCCTGGGTGTTACAAGGTGGCTTGGCCCAGGGACCACTTAGTGTAAGTGTTGGGCCCATAGAGCTCATTTGATGGGTTTCAGGGGGTACACTGTCTTCAGCAGTGCATTCGGCCAGGCCTTGTAACAAAGGCTGGGCTGAACCCATGTGGCTGATGTGTAGATCAATGCTTGGGTCCCACGCCATACAAGGAAGCCCAACTGGGCAGCAATTTGGAAGGTTTTTTTTGAGTACATAACCTTAATGGGCCTTAAGCCCATTTCGAACTGGGCTGATTTGATCAGTCATTTAAAGGGGGCGAATTCTGAAGTAGGTCAGCTAAAAGGATTGGGCTTAGACCCTATCCACTCAGAGAGTCCAAGATCTAAATAAGATTTAGATCTGGAAACCTCCTAATTAGATTAGGAGACAGCTGATCTGATTTGCAGATAAGATAAGGATTATCCCTTATCACTAAGGGACTTCTAACCCAAATATGATTTGGATTAGCAACTCCTAATCTGATTAGAAGCTGATCCCTTTGAGATTATAAAAGGGGAAGGGGGCGGCAGCCTTTAAGATCATCAATAGCATTCTTCTCTTAAAGAAAGAGAGATTGAGAGATTTCCTGCACTGTGAATTCTCTCCTGCCGCCACCTTCCTGCCATTACCATTCCTTCAGTTCGATCTCCAGTTCTTGGGAGCAATCAAGATTTGATCTTAATCTCAATCTTTTGGGAAAAGATTGGTTGGAGCTGTACTCACAAGCCGTCCAGTTGATTCTTGCGAAGGGTCAAGTTCTTTTGAAGAACATTGCTGATTCTGCTCCATCCTTCACTGCGCCATCTTCAGTGGGAGCAGATTTTGGAACCTTCCTTGGGCGTGAACACCTCCATTGGGAGATAGTATTTCTCCGTATCAGGTATAATCCTCTCCCACTCCTTTTGGTTCAGATCTGGTTCAGTTTATGGTTCAAGATTGATCCTTGAAAATATGATTTTCTAAATAGGGAATACGATTCCCAGTTGAAGGGAGAGATAAAATTTTTGAAATTCGCCCCTTATTCCGCAATCTTTTGGGCGTCCATAGGATGGATCTCTCATCCCTTCAGTGGTATCAGAGCCATGGTTCAAATCTTGAACCAATTTGTTTCAGATCTGAACCTGCGCAAATGGGCAGAAGGTGTTCTACCCGATTTGCGCAAATATGGGTTTTGGGAAATTTGTTCCCAAAATTAATGGGCGAATAATCTGAAATTAATTTTATATAAATCTGATTATTATTGTTCTTTATGATTTTCTTGATTTATGGGCTGTTCGTACAAGAGGAGATCGAAATCTTGGTTTGCGCAGGGAACCTGCAAGATTTGCAGTTTCTTGATTTATTTATTACATTTGGTCTGTAAATATTTTTTTTTATTTTTCTAGACTCAATGTATAGGTATTCGATCTGTTGTAATTATTAATAGAAATAGGATTTCTATTTATTTTAATTTTGGATCGAAGATGGCGGCGCAGAAAGGGAGATTTCGCAGATGGGAGAATCGCTATCTGCGATTTGCAGTTTGTGAAACTGCATTCTATGATCTAACCTCTGTTTTGCAGGATGGATTGTGCGAACAGCCCTGATTTACTGATTGTTGTTTTTCTTTTATCAGTATTTAATTTCAGATTATTTTCTTGAATTAAAGATTTAATTAAAGATCAAGCCCTAGACCCATTCGAACCAAGATTGGTTCAAACTGTTTGGACCGAATCTAGGGTTTAATCAAGGCTGAAAGTCAGCCCTAATTTTCCCACTGATGGGCCTAAGGATTGATATTTAATTAAATGGTTAATTCGGCCCAACTTGTAAAAGCCCAGTTTTAAACAGTTAAAATTGCTAAAAGCCCACCTAACCCTTAAAAGCTATATGGGTTGAACCATTCGGCCCATATACCTAGATAATATTAATGGTTAATATTATGGATTTAAAAGGGGCTTCAAATGGGCTTTACAGATAATTAATTGATTGGATCAATTTATCCCTGCATGTGATGTATGGATGTGTGATGTGCTACGTACATGGGCCATAAGTACTTGGCCCATGCTCAATCGACAGTGGCTCTTTCGCACACCATGGCTGAATGCACATCATTGCCATGGTGTCCCTTTTGGTCATTGGATGACCTCCCTCAGTGGTGGGCCCCACACCTCATCATGAGGTCTCGTGCGGAACCCTAGCTGATTTAGGCCCACCAAAATCTGGCTTTATGAAAGTCAGTGGGAGCCACTTTGGTTTGACCTAAAGATAGAACTAGGGCGTAATTATCTATTCCCTCCATATAATATGAGTGCATGTGATAGGGAGATTCATATGATGAACTCTTTAAAGGCCTTCCATCATTAGCACGAGGATGGGTCCTTCAGTAATGAGGAAACGCACCAGAAAATGGGCTATCCATTTGCTGTTGGGCTTGTCTAAGTGTTTCATAAGATGATAGGGGCGTCATAGACCGATGTGGGAGGGGCTTCACCAGAAAATGGGAACTCTCTCACGGTACCTTGGCGTTCACGAATATGATTGGTAAGCACTCACTGGACAGAAAGGTTTACCTGAAAACAGCTCTGAACCTTGTCTGACAGAGGCCAAAGGGAAAACTCAT
The DNA here is from genome assembly GCF_055504915.1 of Nelumbo nucifera. Taxonomy (NCBI): domain Eukaryota; kingdom Viridiplantae; phylum Streptophyta; class Magnoliopsida; order Proteales; family Nelumbonaceae; genus Nelumbo; species Nelumbo nucifera. The sequence continues at coordinate 49,185,083 of NC_142656.1, forward strand.
ATGATGAGTGGATATGATCCTTCACAGAAAGGTGGTGGGGTTATGCAGCTGAAACAGTTGGCTTCATGCACCCTATGTGATTTCCCACATTTCCAGAGACAACCCGTAGTCTCCGTCACTGAGAAATGAGGGAAATCTCAGAGATGAATAAATGGAAATTGATCGTAGATTAAAATCCATATCTATGAAATGAACATGAATCGAATTAGGTCATGGACTGATGTTTGCTCTTTTATCAGAAAATGGCAAACGGATCCTTTGCAAAGCTACTTGATGACAACAAGTTGAAGGGCCCAAACTATGCTGACTGGTATAGAAACCTTATGCTGGTCCTTACTTCTGAAAAACTTGACAAAGTGGCAAAGAATCCTGCCCCGGAGCGTCCGGGAGATAGGGCTTCTGAGGCCCGAAGGAGAAACTATCAAGAATGGGAGGAGAAAAACTCCCTTGCCCGGTGTTACATCATTGCCTCCTTGGACAATCCGATACAGAGGCAGTTCGATCAGATCGAACTTGCCAAAGACATATTGGACAGTCTCAGGACAATGTATGAAGAGCATAATCGTTCTACTCGACAAAAGGTCTTGAAACAGTTCATGACCACACAAATGTCCAAGGGTCAACAAGTTTACGACCATTGTTTTCAGATGATGGGATACATCAATGAACTAGAGGCTCTTGGATCCGGGCTGGACCTTGCAACCCAGATAGATGCTATCCTTAACTCTTTGCCTCCTTCCTTTAATCCGTTCATCATGAACTATAACATGAACAAGCTGAATGTCAGCTTACAAGAGCTCAGCAATATGTTGCAAAGAGCTGAAGAACTGATTAAAAGGGATGAGCCTGTAGCCATGCTTGTTGAAGCTGGCAAGACAGGCAAGAGAAAAATAAAGGCAAAGAAGCCTCAGAAGAAAGCCACTAAAAGCAAGAAGCAGAAGAAAGACAAAGCATCGGATGCCTGTCACTTCTGCAAGAAGACCAGCCACTGGAAAAGGAATTGTCCTGCCTACCTGGAATCCAAGAAAGGTAACTTCGAAACTTGTGTTATAGAAACCAATTTATTGGTAGCTTCTGCGTCCTGGTGTATTGACTCCGGGGCTTCAACTCATGCGTGTAACTCACTGCAGGGGTTCAAGGTAAGCAGAAGGCTGAGTGAAGGAGAAGTCACACTCTACTTGGGGACTACTGCAACTGTTGCAGCCGCGGCCATAGGAACCGTGGAATTATATTTTAGAGAAGGAATAATTGTACAAAAAGATTGTCTTTATGTACAAAATTTAAGAAGAAATTTGATTTCTGTCTCCAAACTATGTGCAGATGGTTATTCTGTCTTCTTTAGTAATACGATTACTATTAAAAGAAACAACAGATTCATCGCATACGGGGAACTGGAGAACGGTCTCTATGTTCTACATCCTTCTCTAGAAACTAACATAACCGAAACTACGTCGGTTGAAAACCCCAAGAAGAGAGCCCGTGATACAGTTAATCCCACGTGTCTGTGGCATTACCGACTTGGCCACATCGGTGTTGACCGAATCACAAGGTTCATAAAGGATGGTCCTTTGGATTTTCTAGCTGTAGAAGATCTTCCCACCTGTGAGCCTTGCCTACAAGGCAAGATGACGAAACGGCCATTTGACGGTAAGCCTGAAAGATGTACAGGCACACTTGACCTAATACATACTGATGTATGTGGTCCCCTGAGTGTTAGGATACGAAATCAACACGTGTATTTCATCACCTTCACAGATGATTTTTCACGATATGGTTACGTGTACCTAATGGGACACAAGTCTGAATCCTTTGAAAAGTTCAAAGAGTTTAGACAAGAGGTCGAGAAACAGTTAGGGAGAGAAATTAAAGCCCTTCGATCAGATCGAGGTGGCGAATATCTCTCTGATGAATTCAGGGACTACTTAAAGGACAATGGGATAGTATCACAATTAGCTCCTCCTGCTACACCACAACTTAACGGTGTTTCAGAGAGGAGGAATAGGACCTTATTAGATATGGTCCGGTCGCTTCTCATACACTCAGAGTTACCCACATCCTTTTGGGGTTACGCATTAGAGACTGCGATTTACATGCTTAATCGGGTTCCAACCAAATCGGTTCCGAATACTCCATATGAACTTTGGACCGGAAAGAAACCAAGTGTCAGACACTTGAAGATTTGGGGTTGTCCAGCACACGTTAAAAGAACAAGTGCAGACAAGTTGGAATCTAAGACCAGCCGTTGCCTATTTGTAGGCTACCCAAAAGGCTCTGTAGGTTACCTTTTCTATGACCCAAGTGAGCAGAAAGTGTTCTGCAGTCGAAATGCGCAATTCCTGGAAACCGACTATATCCTGGACACCCATCGTCAGGAAGTTGTTCTTGATGAGGAGAGCTCAGGAGCAGTGGGAGATGTCTCACAAGTTCCAGGTAGTGACCAACTTAGAAGATCCACTCGGGCATCCAGGCCACTAGTCCGTTATGGTTATGACCAGTATAGTTACCTGGTGGAAACCTTGACTAGTGAGGAGGATCCCGTGACTTACGCGGAAGCTATGTTGGACATAGATTCCCAGAAGTGGGTGGAGGCCATGAGGGCAGAGATGGACTCAATGGAGACCAATGGAGTCTGGACTCTAGTAGATCCGCCCTCCGAGGTAAAAGCAATCGGTTGCAAATGGATTTACAAGAGGAAGAAGGGCCCCGATGGTAAAGTTAAGACCTTCAAGGCTCGTCTGGTGGCGAAAGGGTACACTCAGAAAGAGGGCATCGATTATGAGGAAACCTTTTCGCCTGTGGCCATGCTTAAATCCATTAGGATCCTGCTAGCTGTAGCAGCATATCATGATTATGAGATTTGGCAGATGGATGTCAAAACTGCATTCCTGAATGGAGATCTTACTGAAGATATCTATATGCAGCAGCCGCAAGGCTTCATTGCTGCAGGTCAGGAAAACATGGTATGTAAACTTAACAGATCCATTTATGGGCTTAAGCAAGCTTCTAGAAGTTGGAACATCCGTTTTAACTCTGCTGTCAAATCGTTTGACTTCGAGCAGAATCCGGATGAACCCTGTGTCTACAGGAAGTACAGTAGGGATAAGGTTACTTTCTTGGTTCTGGATGTAGATGACATTCTACTCATTGGGAATGATGTGGGAATGTTAACTACGGTGAAAGTATGGCTTTCGCAGCAATTCTCCATGAAAGATCTTGGAGAAGCCTCCTATATACTGGGTCTTCGACTCTATAAAGATAGATCGAAGCGGATAATAGGATTATCCCAATCTGCTTACATTGACAATATAGTCAAAAGATACAGCATGGAAAACTCCAAGAAAGGAAATGTTCCTTTCAGGCACGGAGTCACTCTCTCCAAGAAGATGTCTCCCAAGACTTCTGAGGAGATTGATGGCATGAAAGACGTTCCCTATGCCTCTGCCGTAGGGAGCATCATGTATGCCATGCTGTGCACTCGTCCTGACATTGCTCAGGCAGTGAGTGTAGTAAGCAGATTTCAGGCCAACCCAGGGCAGGAGCATTGGACTACTGTGAGAAACATACTTAAATACCTTCGAAGGACAAAAGAGTTTTGTCTGGTGTTCGACGGTAGCTCACTACAGATCCAGGGGTTTACAGATGCCAATTTCCAGTCAGACCCAGATGATAGAAAGTCTACATCTGGATATGTTTTCACGATAGGATCGTGTGTTGCTTCCTGAATGTCAGCAAACAGGGGTCCTAAGTAGCAAATTAATAGTCCACAACCCAAGCCGAAAGCATTGCCGTAAGTGAGGCTGCCTTATGAATGAAGGTGTTCATTCCTGAATTTGGAATTCAGCACATCACCCATTCCACTGTTGTTTGACAATGCTGGACCTACGGGAGGATAGTGTAAAGAGGTAGCATCAGTGGAGAATGTGGTAGACCCATTGACTAAGCCACTATCACAGAAAGTGTTTGAGAAACACGTGGAAAGCATGGGACTCCGGCTAGTACCTGATTGGACCTAAGTGCAAGTGGGAGCTGTTAGACAGTTTTGTATGCCCTTAGCTTCAATCAGAATGATGTACTTTATGAGTTTATTGTAAATGAATAAAGATACATATTTGATTCATGTTCCCTTGGTATGTTTCTGTGTAATACCCTTAAACTGGACACTTAATGAGACTCGTGTTAGTTTAGAATGTTCACAGCCAGTGGGTCGGTCTGGGGAGACCTATCCTGACAAGGCTGACACTGTAGTGCCACCAAGTCGGTTGGGGTGGCTTGTCTCAGCTGCCAGGGTGAGACCCTAGACACATACAGTGTATGATTAATTGAATCTTTGAACTGGACCAGATTTCCAGTATTGCCCTGGACCTTGGAGATTGATGGGCAAAACTGGAAAGTTACACCCGACCCCTAGACTCGATTATGATACTACACTAGGTGTCGGATTGGGCTGTCTTTGATGTACCAATCAGTGAGATCCTTAGCGGGGGTCAAAAACTGGGTATGTTGGGACAGTCCGAGAATTCATCTGAGTGGGTGATCATAGTGACAGGATCAGCCCCTTTGTCGGACAAAGGTAATGATCGGGGATGCACTCTCAACTGATGGAAACCAAGACTGTCGGCAGCCGATTTCAACCGTTGAGATTTGTTTTGCAAAATATATTTTATATAAGATATAAAAGTATATATGTATGGTTTTTAAATTGTTTGCAAGAAGGTTTTAATTCCCGGGATCCATATAAGTGGAAAGTGCAACACTGTTCCTTGCAGCCGAGGGAGAGGTCCTCTCTTGTCGGGCAGTGTATGATCATTATGGGCTGAGAGGTTAAGTGTAAGACCATTGAGGATAATGCCTGATGGGCTAATCTTGCATCTGCCCATAGTCCCTGGGTGTTACAAGGTGGCTTGGCCCAGGGACCACTTAGTGTAAGTGTTGGGCCCATAGAGCTCATTTGATGGGTTTCAGGGGGTACACTGTCTTCAGTAGTGCATTCGGCCAGGCCTTGTAACAAAGGCTGGGCTGAACCCATGTGGCTGATGTGTAGATCAATGCTTGGGTCCCACGCCATACAAGGAAGCCCAACTGGGCAGCAATTTGGAAGGTTTTTTTTGAATACATAACCTTAATGGGCCTTAAGCCCATTTCGAACTGGGCTGATTTGATCAGTCATTTAAAGGGGGCGAATTCTGAAGTGGGTCAGCTAAAAGGATTGGGCTTAGACCCTATCCACTCAGAGAGTCCAAGATCTAAATAAGATTTAGATCTGGAAACCTCCTAATTAGATTAGGAGACAGCTGATCTGATTTGCAGATAAGATAAGGATTATCCTTTATCACTAAGGGACTTCTAACCCAAATATGATTTGGATTAGCAACTCCTAATCTGATTAGGAGCTGATCCCTTTGAGATTATAAAAGGGGAAGGGGGCGGCAGCCTTTAAGATCATCAACAGCATTCTTCTCTTAAAGAAAGAGAGATTGAGAGATTTCCTGCACTGTGAATTCTCTCCTGCCGCCACCTTCCTGCCATTGCCATTCCTTCAGTTCGATCTCCAGTTCTTGGGAGCAATCAAGATTTGATCTTAATCTCAATCTTTTGGGAAAAGATTGGTTGATTCTGCTCCATCCTCCAGTTGATTCTTGCGAAGGGTCAAGTTCTTTTGAAGAACATTGTTGATTCTGCTCCATCCTTCACTGCGCCATCTTCAGTGGGAGCAGATTTTGGATCCTTCCTTGGGCGTGAACACCTCCATTGGGAGATAGTATTTCTCCGTATCAGGTATAATCCTCTCCCACTCCTTTTGGTTCAGATCTGGTTCAGTTTATGGTTCAAGATTGATCCTTGAAAATATGATTTTCTAAATAGGGAATACGATTCCCAGTTGAAGGGAGAGATAAAATTTTTGAAATTCGCCCCTTATTCCGCAATCTTTTGGGCGTCCATAGGATGGATCTCTCATCCCTTCATGATGGTCATGGGTTAAAATGGCCATGGGCTAAAACTACAAAGAAGGACAATTCTTGTTAGGAAAGTAAATCTCTTGGTACTTCGTTGTGCAAATCAAAGAGAACAACAAGCAAATAGCAAGTACCCATAACAAAAGCAAATAAACATACACAATGCAAATATAGGGACACTGATATTTACATGGAAGACCTCTCAAAGTGAGGGTAAAAACCACAAGGCCAAAGTCCAAAATTTACACTATCAACCACATGGTAGGATAAAATGATTTCTATCTAGTTACAAGTGGAAGTTAACATCAAGAGAGAAATCCCTTGGTTTCCAACAATAAATACCGTCAATTTAGATGGATAAATAAGTAGGAAATTTCTCACTAAGATGAAAATACAAAAGAAAGTAGCAAGAGACATTGTAGGATTTAATTTCCTCATCTATAACCCTTAAATGGCTGCATGTTCCATCCCAAACTTTCCTCACTCACAAAACCCTTTGGCTTTTCTTCAAAAGCCTTAGAGAGCAAGGGAAAGTTGAGAGGGCTAGACCTATTTATTCAATACCCAAAGACAAATTGGCTTGTAAGACAAGCTAATACAAAACCTTTTGATTTCCCTCTTTTTGTCTTTTTCCATTTTTGTTTTTATTTGTCTTTCCCCTCTAATTCATGAGGAGGCCTTCTTCTAGCTCAAACCTACTAAGCTCCTATAGAAATCAAAATTGTTCTTGGGTCGAGATCTAGTCATCGTATCTAAATCATTCTTTTCAATATAGATCTTCTCTAACCGCAATTGCTTATCTTCAATAACGCCTCTAATCCAATGATGCCTGACTTCATGTGCTTGGACTTGAAGTGAAAGCTTAGATTATTAGCTAAGTGGATAGAACTTTGATTGTTACAAAGAACAAAATATTCTTCTTGTTTTACACCTAACTTTTCAAAGAGCATTCTCATCCGTAAAAATTTATTTGCAAGTTTCAATTGCAACAATGTATTCAACTTCTATAGTAGAGAAAAACATACTTCTGTAATTTGGATTGCCATGACATTGGTCCCCCTACAAAAATAAGAAAAAATCCTAATGTGAATTTTCTAAAGTTAGTGTCCCCAGCCATATATGTACTTTTATAGCATTCCAACACTATTTTACCTAGAGGTGTAAAGTGGGTCGTGTCGGGGTGGCCCACACAAAGTGTTGGTCATGTTGTGCTGGCCCGTGGGCCATGTCGCCCTCCCCAGTGAAAATTTTGGGGGTCAGACTAGGACGGCCCACAACCCAAGCTTGTGTGGGCTTGTGCCATGTTGTGCCATGCCACGAGCCGGGCTGACCCGTTGGCTGAGCCTTGGTCCAGGTCGGGCTGTGCATCAGGCCAAAGCTATTTATTTAAAAAAGAAAATTGACAAAAAAAAATCAAATTTTAATTTTATATGAATTTTGTGTATAAAATTGCTTATATATGCAATAATTAAATAAATTAGTATAAAAAAATTAAAAAATATATTTATTTTATTAATATATTATATACTATATATTGTTATATAATTATAATTTATATAATATTATATAAATATATATAAATATTATATATGAGTCGTGTCGGGCTGTGCCGCGAGCTGGGTCGTGCCGGCCTGTGGGACACGTGCGGCACGGCCCGCTCAATCGTGTTGTGTCGTGCCAGCCGATGGACCTAAAACCCCAGGCCCAACACGGCCTGCAAGGTCGTGCCAGGCCTGGCACGACCCGCGGACTGTCGTAGCAGGCTGTGCTAGGTCGGTCCAAGTTTGTGCCGGCCCGCGGGCAACATGACTCGATTTACACCTCTAGTTTTACCACTATAAAAACATAAGTACAATTCAAAAGTTCCCTTGAGATACTTGAAAATCCACTAAACTGCTTTCCAATGATCTACTAATAAGACCAACTACATGTGCAATGTCAAGCTTGGTACATACCATAGTATACATCAAACTTCCCATGGTTGAGGAGTAAGGAATGTTTATCATTTCTTCTTTTATTATCTGCATGCTAATAATCTTGGCTTCCTACCTTTCCTATCATGAGAGATTTGCATTCCCAATATTTATTGTGCTTTAACCTATTAATCTTGCTTTTGTCCTATCCAATGATCAACTTATCATCAACAAAGAGCAAGTGAATAATAAAATCATTGTCCAACATAAAGGATTTAAATTTCTTCTACTATTGATTAGGGGTTTAGTTTAACCTATATATGCTATTTCTTATCTTATAAACCATATGCCTTTTTTTCCTTAACTTTAAGTTCTTCTAGTTACTCCATATATAGATATGTCTTCTTCTAAACCGCCATGAAAAAAGATAGTTTTAACATCAATTTGATCAACTTCTAAATTTATGCTTGCTGCTAGGCCCAACACTACTCTTATTGGCAACATCTTCACAACTGGAGAGAAAATTTCATTAAAATCAATGCCATTTTTTTGACTAAAACATTTCATAACCAACCATGGTTATACCTTTATTCCTATCTTCAACCTAAATACCTATTTGTTCTTAAGTGTTTTTTTTTCTTTAGATAAATCCACCAAATCATAAGTGCAATTGTTATGCAATGAATCTATTTCTACTTACATAGCCTTCAATCATTTTTCTTTTTTTTTTATTTTCTAGAGCTTTCTATGACATTATGATTCACCTGCATCACTAAGCATAACATACTCATGAGGAGAGTATTTATTCAATGGAACACATTCCTTACTAGCTCTTGTTAGTTGTGGTTCATCTTCTAGAACTTGAGGTCTTATGGTGCTTGAAGAGTTTGTGTAGGTTGCTCCCCCTCTTCTTCATAATCCACATCACTTGAGTTACAATTTGAAGCACTACCATCATCAATCACATTATCTTACAAATCTGCTCTATTTCACCATTTACAAAAAATGAAGGAATTAGATCCAAATCAATAAAGCTTTTAGACTTTGGTTGTGACTTTGCAATGTTCTCAAACTCAACTATTTGGTCTTCAAGAAAAATTATATCTCTGCTTCTTATTAACTTCCTATCAACTTGATCCCATAATTTTCATCTGTATAACCTAAGAAAATGTATTACTTGAACTTTCCATCAAGTTTGGACTTTTCATCTTTAGGAATCTGCACAAATACTTTGCAACCAAACATCCTTGGGTGGTCATAACTCATAAATGATATGTCTTCCTGTCCACACCTTTTTTGGCATATCTGCATCCAAAACAATTAAAAGAGATAAATGTTAGATAGTGTATGCCCTTAGCTCCAATCAGATTGATGTACATATACATTTATTATAAATGAATAAAAGTACATAATTGATTCATGTTATATTTGGTGTTTTTCTGCATAATTACCCTTAAGCTGGACACTTATGAGACTCGTGTTAGTTTAGAATGTTCTCAGCCATTGGATAGACTTGAGAAAGTGTATCCTAACAAGGCTGACACTAATGTGCTACCAAGTAGGTTGGGGTAGCTTGTCTCAGCTATCAGGGTTAGACCCGAAGCACATGTAGTGTGTATTTGTTTGAAACATTAAACCCTGACCATTTTCTAGTTATGCCTTAGACCTTGGAGACTGGTGGGCAAAACTGAAAAGTTGTACATAACCCCTAGACTCGATTATGGTACTTCACTGGGTGTCAGATTGGGCCATCTTTGATATGTCAATCAGTGAGATCCTTTGGGGGTCAAAACCTAGATATGTTGGGGCAGTCTGGGAATTCAGTGGACATATTGGGACTGCATTCTCTCTAATGGAAACCAAAACTGTCGACATTCGATTTCAAACTTGTTTGATATTTTTTTTGGAAAATATATTTATAAGAAAAATCTTTGCAAAAGGTTTTAATTCCTGAGATTCATCCGAGTAGAGAGTGCAACACTACAACTTGTAGCCGAGGGAGAGGTTCTCCCTTGTCGGGCAGTGTTTGATCATTTAGGGTAGAGAGGTTAAGTGTAAGATCATTTAGGGTTGTTATGCCTGATGGGCTAATCTCACTTAAAACCATTGTCCTTGGGCCTTCATAGGATGGCTGGACTCAAGGACTATTTAGTGTAAATGTTGGGCCCATTAAGAGCCCATACTGATGGACTCAGGGGTTCACTGTGTTTGATAGTGAATTCGACCAGGCTTTGTCATAGAAGATGGGCATCAGTAATAGGATAAGAAGATAACTCTTATCCACTTAAAGAATCCAAATTCCAAATAAAGATTCGGATTAGTAAGCTCCTAATTGGATTAGGAGAGTTGATCTTTAAGGCTTATAAATAGAGGAGGGCGAATTGCTCCGAAGATCATCTTTCTGCTCTTAGTTTTCTCCCTCTACACTTGTCGTCCAAACCCTAGTTCATTCTCCATCTGGTGACTGATCTTGATCAGTCTTGGTTTCTGATCTTTACAAGAAAAATCAGATTTGCATTGTACTCACATCCCTTGCTAGATCCAAGTTGTTGGATTGTAGTTCTTGCTAAATGATTATACTACTAAACCGGCTTTAGTTCAAGTTGTGCCATGTTCGGTGGAAGCTGGTTTTGATATCATCTTGGGCGTGAACACCCACTTTGGGAACTACGCGTGTGGAATCCATATCAGGTATTCTTTCCCCTTTCTTTTGGTTTTAGATCTAGTCCGGTTCGGTGCAAGAATGATCCTTGAAAAATGCAGTTTTTCTAAAACTGGGAATGTGATTCTTGGAAGGGTAAAAGGAAATTTTTGAAATTTTGCCCTACCATCCAACATGGTTTGACTATCCATATGATGGATTTCCCCTTCCTTCAGTGGTATCAGAGCCAAAGGTTCAATCTTGAACTAAAATTAAATCAGATCTGAAATTACACCGAAACCGGTAGAACTACTCTACTCGATCAGCGCAGTTTGCAGCATACTGAGAAATTGGTTCTCAGTTTTTGGGTGATTTGATCTTAAACTAATTTTATTTTATTCTACAATAATTATATAATTTTTCTATAATTATTTCTTGATTTGTTGGGTTGTTGGTGTGATGGAGATTGAATTCTTTATTGGCACCAAGATTTGCGCACCCTGTGATTTATTCATTTGATTTTGGTTTGTAAATAATTTTTTTTATTTTTAGAAAAAATGTATTAGAATTTATTCGGATTTAATTAATAAAAAATTAGATTTTCTATTTTTTTACATTGGAAGACTTGTTGAAACGCGTGGAGAAGAAAAAGAAATTTTGTAGAAAAATTCTGCAATCTGCGATTATCAATTTCTTCCAAGTTTGTAGTTTGTCCGGATCTGATTCGGACCATCACACTTGCAGCCCTAGATTATATGTTTTGTTGTGATTGATTTCCAATATTCAGCTGATTATAATTTTAGATCAAAATCTTGAGAATTGTAGCATGTCTTGGACACCAAACCCTAGGCCGAATTGACCTATTTTGGTTCAAACTAGTTAGACCAAACCCATAGTTCAATGGGATCTGATCTCAGCCCCATGGGTCACATTTTAGGTGGCTCAAATTTGGTTATGGGTCAAGGGTTTGATGGCCCATCACATGATATGATTTGGCCCACTCTTGAAAAACCTAATTTTGCTAAGTTAAAGCAACATCAACCTATTTTCAGCATAACTGCTATATGGGTCAAACAGATTTTTGCAGTTTAGCCCATATACCTAGATGATATAATTTGATAATTCATGGACCTTAATGGGCTGATTGTGTGTTAAATTAATTAGGGTTTTACAAGCCTCAGATTGATTGGATCAATTTGTGTTTATTTGAATGCTTGTGATGTGCTGAATGTGATTCATAGATGGGCCATAAGTGCTTAGCCCATGTTTAATCGTATGTGGCTCTCTGCGAACACCATGGCTGAATGCACATCATTGCCATGATGTCCACAAATCATTGGATGATCTTCCTTTTCAATGGGCCCCCTTATCAAGTTTCTCCCCAAGAAGAACCCCACGGAACCCTAACCCGTTTTGGGCCCATTTGAATTTGACTTTATGAGAGTCAATGGGAGCCACTTTGGTATGACCTAAACCAGACCTAGGGACTATTTTAACTTGTTCCCTCCAGATTAATATAAGTGTAAGTGATAGAGAATTTCATGTGATTAATTCTCTAAAGGCCTTCCGCCATTAGCATGAAGGTGGGCTGAATCGATGGGTGGAGATGCACCCTAAAATTGGGCTATCCATTTGTTGGTCCAGTCGGTTGGATTGCTTCATGAGATGATAGGGGCATCATAGACAAATGTGGGAGAGGCCTATCCTAGAATAGAATACTCTTTCATGATACCTTGGGGTCTACGATATGACGGTCAGCACTTACTAGATAGAAATGCTTAACCTAAAATGGCAATGAACCTTGTTTGATAGAGGCCAAAGGGAAAGCTCATCGGATGGGTGGATATGATCATTCACAGAAAATAATGGGGTTTTACAGCTGAAACAATTAGCCCCATGCTCCTATGTGATTTCTCAAATTTCTAGAGACATGCACCATGTCTCCGTCACTGAGATATGAGGGAAATCTCAGAGGTGAACAAATGGAGATGGAGCATAGATAAAAGACCATTCTATGTAAGATAACATGAATCAATTTTTAGGTCATTGACTAATATTTGTTGCCTTTTATCAGAAATGGCACATGGACAATTCGCGAAACTGTTGGATTATAACAAACATAAGTGACCCAATTATGCTGACTGGTATTATAACCTTAATCTGGTTATGACGTCCGAGAAATTGGACAAAGTTGCTAAGAACCCTGCTCCAAAGCGTCTGGGTTATCGGGCTTCTGAGGATCGTAGGAGGGAATATCAAGAATGGGAGGAGAAAAATTCTCTTGCTTGGTGTTACATCGTAGCATCTTTAGATAATACTATCCAGAGGCAATTCAATAAGATTGAAAGACATCCTAGATAGTTTAAAAACTATGTACGAGGAGCAGAATCGTTATGTTCGTCAAAAGGTCCTCAAGCTGTTGATGACCACACAGATGACCGAGAGCCAACAAGTCCATGACCACACTATGAAAATGATGGGGTATATTCACGAACTAGAGGCTCTTGGTTCTCAGCTCGATGAAGACACAAAAACTGATGCCATCCTAAACTCTCTGCCTCCCTCCTTCAATCAGTTTTTAATGAATTACAACATGAGCAAGCTAAAGGTTAGCCTTCCGGAACTTAGCAATATGTTGTAGAGGGCCGAAGAACTGATTAAGAAGGACAAACCAATAGCCATGCTTGTTGAAAGTGGCAAATCAGGCAAGCCGAAAAAGCAAAAAGAAAGACAAAGCATTGGATGCATGTCACTTTTGCAAACAGACCGGACACTAGAAGAGGAACAGTCCTCAATATCTGGAATCCAATTATAAAGAAGGTAATTTCGAATCTCTTTTCATAGAGACCAATATGTTGGTCACTTGCATCTTGGTGTATTGATCCAAGGCTTCTAGTCATGCATGTAACATATTGCAAGGGTTCAAAGAAAGCAGAAGGTTGAGTGATGACGAGGTGATCCTTTACTTGGGGACTTCTGCAATTGTTGCAACTATAGCCTTAGGAACTATAGATTTAGTTTTCAGAGAAGTCATTGTGAAGCTTAAAGATTTTTTTATGTACCCTAACAAAGAAGAAATTTGATTTTTGTTTCAAAACTTTGCAATGATGGTTATTCTATTATGTTTAGTGATACGATTACTATTAAATTAAATAACAATTTCCTTATTTACGGAGAACTTGAGAATGGTCTCTTTGTCCTCTGTCTTTCTTTGGAAACAAACCTAACCGAAACTACGTTAGAAATTATCCCCAAGAAAAGAACACGTGATAGGGTTAATCCCACGTACCTGTGTCATTACCAACTTGGCCATATCAACATAATATCGTATATGCCCTACTATTCAAGCCCTTAGCTCACATAGGTAATGATGAATGAATACAAAGCAATGAATACATGAATTTAAATGTATACTTTTCAAGCCAATGAGGAATTGCTGATTGGTAAGAATTTGAAGGCCTTTTTCACTCATGTGACCAAGCTACTTATGCCATAATTTGGAGTCTTTTTTTACAACATCCAGCTTCCCCTTGCATAATTGAGCATTCATTTTATAAATAGATCTATTATTTTATTTATTTACTAGTGGGGACCTGTGCGATGCATGGGATTTGTTAAGAGAAAGCAAACTAATAGAAACATATAAGAGTAAACACTTGTTTTACAATTTTAATTTTTAAATAATTAATAATTATATATATTTTATATACTACTTTTAATATTTTTTTACAATACAAAAATAATAATAATTAATTTCACCTAGGTTTGTTCATCAAACTGATGAAACTGACCAACCTGATTCTAGTATTTCCAATTGGCTTTGGTTCAACAATTTCCCAACCCGACTAGGTTGGATCAATTTCGCATTGGCTATTTGTAAATTGACTAAAATCGAACGACTTGACCATAGATATATATTAATATTTTATATTTTTAATATAATTTTTTTAATATGGGAAATTGGAAAAATTCTCATATTTCTTAGTCTAAAATATTTTATATCATAAATTTAACTTTTATATCATTTTTTTAATAATACCTCTATAAGTTTTTTCAATTTAAATTAAAATTTTCTGTTTAAATCTTTTTAACAGATTGACCAAACCGAAAATTGACCCATACCAATACAACCCGAGTTGGCCGGTTTTCACTAATGGTTAGTCGGTTTTGGGTGACCAATTCACCAACCTCACCAGGTCAATTTAGTTGGTCAAACAACCTACAACCAAGCCCAACCAACCGGTGAACACTCCTTATTTCAACTAATTTAATTTCCAATAATTATTGAAAATTTAAAGCAAAAATACATAATTATTGAAAATATATTGATAATAAAAATAAAATAAAATAAATACAACAATTACAATAATTAAATATAAAACAAATACAAAAAAATATACTAAATTAGTCAATAAACAATTTAATCACTAATAAATATTAATCAATAAATTATAACAATACAATAAATATAGTTAGTACATTAAATTAAATTTAAAAGATAATTAATAGTGTTTTAATCTCCAATAATTATTGAAAATTTTCTATTAAATAAAAAAAAATTATACATAATTATTGAAAATATTTAACACAAAAAACAATATATAATTACTGAAAATATAATAAATATTAATTTTAGAATAGATAAACATATAATAAATCTAAATTAAGATTTTAAAATTATTATTAATAAATATTAATTTTTTTGATAGTTATTTTCTATAATTATTAATTGATGTAAGTGAAATTAATTCTTTACAATATTATTTAGTTATTTAAAATATTAATTAATTATTGAATTTAATAATCTATAAAATTATAATTTATACAATTATTACATAATTTAGTTATTAATTTTGTAAAATATAAAATTACTATTAATTTGAATATTATGTTATAATTATTTTTCTACTTTTATGAAATATTTTAAATCTATTACATAATTTCTTTATTTTAACTATTTAAAATCTAGTTATGATAAATATTTTGTTATTTAAAGTATTTAGTTTTTTAAATATTTCAATTATATACAAAATATTTAAATGTTTTTGTTATTTGAATTTTATTTATTTTAAAATTATTACATAATTTTAAATATTTTGTTATATAACTATTTAGCTGATTTTAATATTTTTGTTTAAGATGTTTATTTATTGAAATATTTAAATAATATTTTATTTTTTAGTGTTAAATTTTTATCATTTTAATAATGTTTAAATTGAACAATTTGAAAAATCATAATTTATATTGTCTATACATAATTTTTTGATGAATTTTGTAAAAATAAAATTATTAATAATATGAATATTATTAAATCTATTTTAATTTTTTGTTTAATAAATATTTTAAAGTTATTATACCAAATTTATCCTTAGCCAACTTCATTCATATGTAAATTTACTAAAATACCTTAAAAAGAGATTTGCTTCCTTTTACTTCATTTCAGCCTTTTTACTTTATTTCATCTAAGAAAAGTAGGGTGAATCACTCTTTAAAGTTGTTTGACAAAGTAAATTAGTGGAAGATAAAGTTGAAACTTTAAATTGTGTACAATAATGCCTTAACAATGATAAGGGTATTTTAATAATTTTATTATCTTTGTTATTAAAAAGTCAAGGAAAATGAGATATTTGCACTTTTTATTTCAAAACTATAGGGGAGGCTTTTGTTATAGTCAAAACAAAAAAGGTAGTTTATAGATATAAGAGGAGGTTTTTTATAATTTTACCTAAAAATAATACAAAATAACAACAAATCAATAAAAATAATAAAAATCAACATCAACATATAAAATATAAATAAAGGCAGTGCATTGCACAGTCCTCATTAATTCATTCATGAATTTCCAACAAGTTTCGGCGAGAAATTTCTTTCAAGGCGAAGGACAAACGACCTTGGTCTTCAATTGCAAATGAATTCATTCATGAATCAACATCAACCAAAAAGCTTTTTTCTTTTTCTTTGGACCGGCCATTAGTGTTTCTTTTACGTACAATTTATCACAGTAGTGACTTGTGAGAGACAGGATTGACTCACGAATGATTTATAACTGAGGAAGTGAAGAGGAAGCTCAAAAAAGAAATGAGAAAAGTTCAACCAAAAAGAATTTCGAGAATCGACGACCTCGTTCTTGGAATATGACTTAAAGACCAAAGCTTTTATCTTTGAAGCAGACGAAGAAAAATATTGAGCGTTTTACTTACATTTAACATACATTCAATTTTCTCCAATTGGGTTTGACTCCTGGGGCAATTGTTGGGACAGTGGAGGACCCGCTCGTCGACAGGAATGAGAAGTCATCAAATAAAACTTTATAATAATGTAGTAGGACCGATCATACATACATAAATTTCCTGGAACAATAATGTTAATTTAAAACCGTGGCTCAAATAAAGATAGAGGGGAAATGTTTGGATTCCTGAATTGGCTTTTAATAAAAGATTCAAATTTATAAATGTAACAAATCTATGTTCAAGATAACACATTAGGCTCAGTTTGGAATGGAAGGAATAGGAATACACAACGTTTTAAAAAACGACTCAGAAATGAAATCATTTTAGCCATCGGTTTTTGGGTCAACAGTCCGATCATTAGGTTCAAATGGACGGTTTGTTCTGACAGCAAAATTAAAATAATAAAAAAATGGTCAAAAATCGTTGAACGGGTCGACAGTTCGACTGTCCGGGTCAACAGTTTGTTGATTTTTTCAATGGTTTTTTATCAGATTCCGGGTTTAGGGTAAAACGGAACCGGTTGCTTAGATGGTTTCCAGGCCAAATGGTCTAACCATCCAAGTCAGCGACAGTTCGAAAACATTGCAAATATAAATATGTACAGTGCAAATCCATACAAAATAGTACAAAATACAAGCTTTATTTGTACTCCTTCGAAATAAAGCTTTAGCATAATATTTTATAATAACAGCAAGGATAGGGGAATTACTGTGAACACAAGTGTGTGAACTTATCTATGAGTGAACATGCCAGTGTTCAATACACATGGCCAGGTTCACACACTTGTATTCGCATCAGATCCATACTCAATAGAAATGGGTAGTTTTTGATATCCATGGCATGTTTTTAGGTGATGTTTGGCATCAATGATGGTTCTTATTCATCGATTTTTGAAATCGGTGTTTTTTCAAAAATCGGTAAATTTTGTTATTTGATACGATTTCCATCATATAAGGCAGATTTTTGAGAAATCGACTTGGAATCTGTTTGGTACTTATTCTCGAGAGCTAATTATTTTTGTGTTAGAGTTATTATTCACTACCATGAGATTCTCAAGACATGAGGAGTCTCAGGTTGAGATTTTGGCAAAATTTAAATGGGCTGAACCCAAAAGCCAAAGCCTGGAGCAATATTGTAAAATGCTAACTCAGGCCAACTAAAGAGTTGCAACCCTTCTATTAGCAATATTCTTGCACCAACCTCTGTTTGATCACATCTCAACTCATGTGATAAAGATCCCGATAAGGATCAATGTAAAGCCCCAACAACACTCTTAGGCTATTTTGGTTTGAAGGAAAAAGTAGGGAAAGAAAGAAAAACATAGGAAAACCTATATACAATTTGTAAAATTTTTCTCTATATTTCCCTTCCTTTCCCTACTTTTTCCTTCAAACCAAACACAATTTTAACTCCTTCCTAATCTACTCACCCGATATACCCTACCTATATTAACAACTTGAGTCCATTCTGTTTCGGTGTCTAATATGGAACCAGAGCACTGACCTGGGTTCGTTTTTTCAACAGATCAATTGATCCTTTGTTAGCTCATTGGTTCATTGGCTGAAGGTATTTTGGTGTCTCTACCTACGCCCTAGGAGTGTTTGGATACTGTTGCTCAGCATCTCACCTACAAATCTAGTGCTCGGATCATACAACGCAGGTACGAACTATTGCATTTACAGGAAGAGTTCATGACCATGCCTGAATATTTGTTGAAGGCAAGGAATATAGCAGGCACTCTTGATTGTAGCCAATCAACCACTTTTTGACATGGACCTTATCCTTAAGAGTCCATTTGTTTTGTAGGACAAGGGTCTGACCCTATTTGAGGGAATGGTCATTCCCTCCCTCTTTCTTAGGAATGAGAATCCCATGTCAGTCGATTTTAATTCTGATGATTTAGCAAATAGGAAGGGCGAATAGATCTTTCTAATTTTGGAAGATTCAAATTCCAATTTTGATTCCAATTGTGAACCAAATAGACCTTTAATCCTTGGTGGATTAGGTTCAATTATGAAGCTTTAAGGGCCACCATAACAATCCATACAGTTTATTGGTTCAAGCATGGTTTTCAAAACTGAACCAGAAAAACCAGGAACCAGTCACCTGACCAGTTCCATTTTACCCCAAAACCACTTTTTGGCCAAAAATGGTCAGCCCCGGGCGGTCGAACCGTCGACTCAGATAATAGTCTTTTTCCGTTTTATTTCTGTTTTTTAAATTTTTCATGTTTTTTTAGTTTGCTATCAGAGCGGGCCATCTATTTGGACTAGACGGTCAAACCGTTCGACCCAGGAATCGGACCCCAGAACGGTTCCCTATCAGATTCGGTTTTGAAAACCTTGGGTTCAAGCATTGCACTTTTTTTTCTAAGCCCTTATTTCTAACATGTATCCATGAATATTGTATTGATATATGTATCAATAATTTTAGGATAAAAGACTTAAAGATACCTTGAATTTTCATTAATTGACTTAAGCATACCCTCAGTTTTTCAAAATAAGATTTAAAGATACCCTATGACTCTTTTACCTTTTATTTTCTTTCAAATTTTCAAAAAGAACCAAAAAGACTATAAACCCCAATAAGAATGGAGGTATCACAGAACTCCCTCCAACCATTAATAGATGGTAAGAGAGACTTTAACACAGATCTTGAAATTGATTAATGAGACCTCGCCTATTAATTTCTAATTCAACAGTAGAGATTGATGCTTCAACCTCATTATAAAAACACAACTGCAGTGCTATGCTCTCCCCATCCTCCTACCACTCCCACTCCCACATTAATCCCTTTCAATCCACCAAACCACCATAGAAGGTTGCAACTTGGCACCACTAACCACCAAAAGACAATGCATCTGCTCATTTTTGCTGGGAAAAATGGAGGTTGTAGTAACATCCTCTAATTGATTGATGGTTCATACTAACTTGTCCACGTAGAAGATTGATCGGTGGTGATGAGGATAGTAGGTCCATGTGTGCTTCTCAAGATAAACAAAGACCCAAGTTCGAACTGATCTCAAACTCCATTAAGTCCTAATTAACTGGACTCTGTTGTTGTTTCTTCTTATCCATCTTTCTTGCTTGTAATCCTTATCATGTATCCTTCATCCATATGTTACATAACCTCTATATTGAATATCAAACCTCACTAAATATACAGTGAGTTTATCATTAAACTGCCTCTCTAGTTTATGGTATCAGAGTTTAGGTTTGCTCAAGCCTCCTTCAACAAGTCAAGCACCACTCAAACCTCATACAACCTTTTTTTCACTGTTGTCAACCTGAACTTACCCTCTACGATGAGTCATCTAGTCCCTTAACTATCTTGTGTGTTGATATCAAGTGATCATTCCTGTGTTGAAGGGCTTCCAGCCTATGATGGGACGATTATCTGTCCTCCCAAAACCATTACTGTTGAAGGTAACACCATTCCCAATCCAGTTTTCTTACTCTAGGAGAAATAGGACCAGCTTCTGCTCAGTTGGATCCTTTCATCACTTAATGAAAGTGTTTTAGCCCAGGTTATTGGGCACACTACATCTAAGGGTGTTTGGGATACTCTTGCCTGCACCTTTATCACTAAATGTAGAGCTCGTATAATGCAGCTCTGTTTTGAACTCTCTTCTTAAGAAGTCAAACCAATCCATGTTTGATTATTTGCAAAAGGCCCGATTGATCTCAGACAGTTAAGAAATAATAAAAGACAAAGAGCTCAGAAGAGAATGGTTCGATGGGATGGTGAGCCATTCGAACCCTGTGTATTTATAGATATAGAATTATAGTTTGAGTACAACACTCAATTAGAGAGTCATATTACACTGAGTTCTATCAAATAGAGTTTATCTTAGGTTGAACTCTATCTGATAGGGTTTATCAAGTTAGTTGAGTCCTATCTTAATCCAGATAGAGATACATATGATGATGTGGTAGTGGTATTATCCTCAATACACTCACTCAAACAAATGGGCATTGGAAGCACATGCAGCTTGTGTATAATGGTTGAAAACCGAGAAGAAGCCAATGGTTTGGTGAAGATGTCGATCAGTTGATCCAATGACTGAACGTGATGAAGCTGGAGAGATTTCTTAAGAAGATGATCCAGTAGGAAGTGGAAATCAACCTCTATATGGCGGGTCCGAGCATGAAAGACAGATGAGTAGCAAGATAACATGCTCCAACATTATCACAGTAGAGTGACGGAGCCGATGGAAGTTGGATTCCGAGATCCATTAAGAGAGACTACAACCAAATTAATTCAGTAGTAATATTTGCAAGAAACCTAAATTCAACTTCTATACTTGATCTGGCAACTGTCTGCTGCTTCTTAGCACTCTAGCTCACTAGATAAGAACCAAGATAAACACAGTAGCCACCAGTAGACTGGCAGTCATCAAGGCGCCCAGCCCAATCAGCATTAGAGAAGGCAATGAGATGAGTGGGGGATTGAGAAGAGAAAATTAATGTGTGATCTAGGGTATGTTTGAGATACCGAAGAACACGCTTAACTATTATCCAATGTTCATCTATGGGGTTATGTAAGAATTGACAAGCCTTGTTAACAGCAAAAGTGATGTCAGGGCAAGTGAGAGTAAGATACTGCAACCCTCCCATAATACTCCTATACTGAGATGGATCAGAGATAGGTGATCCATGAAGTCTAGAGAGTTTAGTACTTACAGCCATAGGAGTAGAGAAAGGCTCCACACCATCAAGGCCAGGATGATGAAGGAGATCAATAATATACCAACGCAGATAAAGATAAAGTCCAGTGTGATCTTTATGAGCTTCAATACCCAAAATATAGGGTAGGTCACCAAGGTCCTTTACCTGAAACATTCGACTCAATTTGGTTATTACAGATATAATAATAGCTGATGAAGTCCCAGTGAGTATAACATCATTCACATATAATAACAAATATATACGGTGAGCACCATGAGAGTAAATAAATAGAGAGGAATCACATCTAGAGGTACAAAATCCCAATTCAACAGGCTTAGAGCTAAGGCATGAAAACCAAGCTCGAGGAGACTGTTGAAGGCCATAGAGAGCTTTGGATAACTTGCACACATGATTAGGGTGATCAGTATCCTCAAAACCCTTAGGTTGTCACATATATATATTCTCAGTGACAAGACCATTGAGAAAAGCATTGTCAAAGTCCAGTTGCCGAATGACCCACTTATGGGAAACTACAAGAGAGAGAATAGTACGAATGGTGGTGGATTTAACGATTGGACTAAAAGTATTAGAAAAATCCACACCCGAAATTTGTGTAAAACCCTAAGCAACAAGCTGGGCTTTATAGCGATCCATAGATTCATTGGGTTTTCGTTTGATATTATACACCCATTTAGAGCTGACCACATTCACCAAAGGATGATATGGGACGAGATCCCAAAGTCTTGTTCTGAACAAGAGCCTAAAACTCTTTGGACATCACATCATACCAATGATAACGCATAGAGGCTTGGGAATAAGTGTTGGGTTCAAATTCAATAGCAACAACAAAGGTAGTATAACAAAAGGGAAGAGGGTACCGAGTGGCTAGAGAGGCCTCAGAGCACATGGACCCGGTAACCATAGAATGGGTGCGCCAAACTAGAGCAGGAACCGGTTGTGTGGAGTCCAAGAGATCTTGAACCAACCAAGTCCGAGATCGAGTGCATGGGAGTTCATCTGAAGCAAAAACAGGTCCATCACTCTCAACATTATCATTGCAGCTATCCGATCTAGGTACATCAGTCCCAGGAGACGTCTGAGATGAAGACGGAGCTGCAGGAACAAATTCCCGTTGCTGATTTACACACATTGGAAGAAGATTGATGCCATCAAAACTGGGACCCAGAGATGGTGTTGGCGGTGGCAAACCAAGAAACAATCTTCATCAAAAATAACATGGCGGCAAATGTAGAGGCAACCTGTCCTGATATCATAACAGCGGTAACCTTTGTGAGAGGAACTGTACCCCAAAAATATGCAAAGAGAAAACCTGTAATCCATTTAATGCCGATTGTACGGTCGCAGGAAAGGGTAACATGCACAACCAAAAGTACGAAGTAGAGAATAATTTGGTGTGTGCTGAAATAGAATTTCATATGGTGACTTGCCTTGGAGAGTCTGAGAAGGGATGCAGTTAATCAAGAAAATCGTAGTTTCAGCTGCATCAGACCAAAAATTCTAGGGAAGAGAGGTGGCGGCCAGTAGGGTGAGAGTGGACTCTATCACATGTCGATGCTTCCTTTCAATGGTGTCGTTCTACTCATGAGTGCGAGGGCAGGCGAGATGGTGTCCGATGTCTTGGGAATCAAGATATTGTGAGAGTCATGGGTATTCCCCTCCCCAATCCGATTGAACAAATTTAATTTTTACATCAAATAAAAGTTCAACATGCCTTTTAAACTTGAGAAAAATATCAAATACATCAGACTTTTGGCGCATAGGAAAAATCCAAGAAAATTTAGAAAAGGCATCAACAAATAATACATAATATTTAAAACCACTATTTGACTCAACCGGGGCTAGTCCCCATACATCTGAATAGATTAGTTCTAATGGACGAATATAAGAAGTAGAAGAACTGGGGAGGGGAAGACGATGACTCTTTCCTAACTGACATGCATGACAAACTGGTAAACTAAACGAATCATTGTAGGGAAGACCAAACTAAGATAGCACTTGCCTAACTACTTTTACTAAAGCATGTTCAAGCCGATGATGCCAGACCCAAACTGATGTTTTCTTGCCAATAAATGCAATACTGCCGAAGGACAGAGCAAAAGCGATAGATGCTGAAGTAGGGAGCTGATAGAGTCCACCTTTACTAGGCCCACAGAGTAGAACTCTCCCCATATGTCCCTGCAAAAGAAAATAAGAAGGATGAAATTCAAAGACAACATTGTTGAACTCTAGGTTGTTGATTTCTCCTCCTGTCGAGCTGTTGAATGAAGCCATGATAATGTGGCTCTAATACCAAGTTAAGAAATAATAAAAGACAAAGAGCTTAGTTGAATGAGAATGGTTTGATGGGATGGTGAGCCATTTGAACCATGTGTATTTATAGATATAGAATTATAGTTTGAGTACAACACTCAATTAGAGAGTCAGATTACACTAAGTTCTATCAGATAGAGTTTATCTTAGGTTGAACTCTATCTGATAGGGTTTATCAAGTTAGTTGAGTCCTATCTTAATCCAAATAGAAATACATCTGATGACATGGAAGTATTTGACGATGTGGCAGTGGTATTATCCTCAATACAGACAATCTAGTAGCAAAGGGTGAGCTTGTTTCCAAATCTGAGTTAGTGCACTGTGTCCTGGGATGACTCAAACCTGATTATGAGTCTTTGGTTACTCCTATTTTACTCAATAGTAATGACAACACCTTTGATGAGAGACAAGCTCTTCTCACCAACCATGAGGTACAATTGGAACACACCAGAAATATGTTTGATGCTTTTACACCACAAGCAGATATTGCAGCCCAGAAACGTTCACAAACCCATAAGCTTGACGGCTACAAGACCAAGCCAAAATAACTAATACCAAAGGCAAGAAGACCAACCCATATCAAGGTGTCAAATGACAAATCTGCCACAAATTAAATCATATAGCGTACAAGTGTCATGCCAGGTTTTACAAGGATTTTCGTCTAGAGAAAAAAACCCCTTCTGCATATACTACATCTTCAAGTCTAGTAAAAGACAATAGTTGGTACCCTGATTCAGAGGCCAGCCACCATATGACTACAGATCTTGCTAATTTGCATCTCCAATCAGAGTACTCAAGGCCCAAATAGATCACTATTGGTAATGGTGAAGGTTTGTGTATACTGGAACTTTTAATTTTTCTTCATCTTTACATTCATTTATTCTTAGGGCTTGTTCGTTTGCTCTGAAGTCTGACAATTGAAAGTGTAGTAATTACATTAAGAGGTATATTGGTATTGGTGAACTTTTCTTTCCTCTGAACTCTGAATGTAGAGAATGTTGTTCTAAACTCTTAATTCTGAATTTTGAAAATTATCAAATATCTATTTTGACCCCATATATTAGAGTTTTTGTTTGTCTTTTTGGGGGTATTATTGGAAAACAAAAATTTATATGGTTGCACTTTAAGAGATAAGAGATAAGAGATAAGAGGAAACGAACAACCATTTTTCTCTTAAAGTTAAAAGATTCCTCTTAAGAGATAAGAGTTAAGAGGAAACGGACAGGGTTCTGCGAAATCTTTCATCTATCTCACGCTTTATTAAAGACAATGATTGTTATTTTGAGTTTTATCCAAATACATTCTTTGTGAAGGATCAACAAACAAGGAGAGTACTTCTCCAAGGGCATAGTAAGGATGGCTTATACAAGTTATAGGCAGATGCAAGTGAAGTGTGTAATAAACAACCCCAGTTCTTAGCTTTTGTCGGTGTTCGTGTCTCTATAAATAAATGGCATGAATGGCTTAGTTACTGTCCACCCAAGATCGTATGCCATGTTATTTCTTCCAATTCATTACCTTTCTCCTCCAACAGACATATGGAGTTTTGTCATGTATGTCCTCTTGGCAAATCCCATAAATTGCCTTTTTCTTCTAGTAGTACTCAATATCCTACTACACTTGAGCTGATTTATAGTGAAGTATGGGGGTCATCTCTTGTAACTTCTCTTCATGGATTCAGATATTATATTCTCTTTGTTGATGCATATAGTTGGTTTCAATGGATTTTTCCACTTGTTCACAAATCAGAAGCTCTGAATGTGTTTATCAAATTTAAACTTCAAGTTGAAAATCAATTTGGTAGTAAGATTAAGTGTGTACTGAAAGGAAGGGAGATCCATCATATGGATGGTCGAACCTTGCAAGGAGATTGGGCGAAATTTGAAAAATTTTCTTTCTCCCTTCTAGGAATCCTATTCCCTGATTTAGAAAACTGCATTTTCAAGGATTGCTTTGAATCAAAACTGAACCAGATTTCAAACCAAAAGGGAAGAGAAGGATATACTTGATATGAAGTAACAGTAACTCCCAACGTAGGTATTCACGCCCAAAGAGAAGACCAA
This sequence comes from Nelumbo nucifera, assembly GCF_055504915.1. NCBI lineage: Eukaryota > Viridiplantae > Streptophyta > Magnoliopsida > Proteales > Nelumbonaceae > Nelumbo > Nelumbo nucifera. The sequence continues at coordinate 49,210,882 of NC_142656.1, forward strand.
AACCCGCCTCCACTGAAGATGACATAGCGTATGGTGAGGCAGGATCAGTAGGATGGTTCTTCAGCAAGAACCTAAATTCTTCAACAAGAATCGAACACGGGCTGGTGAGCATGACTTAGAATTGTTTCTTCCAGCAAAATAATATCAAGAACCTTTCTTGATCAGCTCCAAGGTGGAGATCGAACTAGGTACGGGCGGCAAGAATTAGGGAGAATTCTGTAGGTTTCTAGGTGTCTCTAAACTGAGGAATACATCCCCTATTTATAGCCTTCTTTGGATCAACCTCCTAATTTGATTAGGAGAGAGTTTCTTGATCCAAATCTGATATTTAGATCTGGACTCTTCAATGGATAAGACTTATCTTATCCTTCAGCTAATCTTGATCAATTTATAAATCAGATCTCGCCCCCTTTTAATTAACTAACTTAAGCCCAATTCAAAATGAGCTTTAGGCCCATTAAGTCACATAACTCACTTGCCCTTTAACATGCTGGTTAACTTAGCTCTCTTTGTATGGCATGAGACCCTAGCATTGACCTATACATCAGCTACATGGGTTCAGCCCAGCCTCTATTACAAGACCTAGCCGAATTCATTGTAGGACACAGTGAACCCATAAGTCTATCACAATGGGCTCTTAATGGGCCCAACATTTAAACTAAATGGTCATTAGGGCCAACCACCTTATGAAAACCCAAGGACTATGGGCAGATGCAAGATTAGCCCCTCAGGTATTATCCTCAATGGCCTTACACTTAATCTCTCAGGCCTTAATGATCAAACATTACTCGACAAGAGAGGATCTTTCCCTTGGCTGGAAGGTACAATGATGCAGTCTCTACTCACATGGACCCCAAGAATTAACACCTTTTGCAAACAATTTGAAACCATAATATATATATATATATATATATATATATATATATATATATATATATATGTATGTATGTATGTATATCTCTATATAAATATATTTTTCAAAACAAATTTCAAACACATTTGAACTCCACTGTCGATAGTTTAGGTTTCTATCAGAGAGAGTGCATTCCCCAATCATTTACTTTGTCCGACAAAGGGTCTGATCCTGTCACTATGATCACCCACTCAGGTGAATTCTCAGACTGTCCCAACGTACCAGGTTTTAACCCCCTCTAAGGATCTCACTGATTGATATATCAAAGACATCCTAATCCGACACCTAGTGCAGTACCATAATTGAGTTTAGGGGTTAAGTGTAGCATTTCAGTTTTGCTCATCTATCTCCAAGGTCCAGGGCAATACTAGAATTTGGTATGGTTCAGAGTTTCAAGAAAACTCACACTACATGTACCTCAGGTCTCACCCTGGTAGTTGAGACAAGCCACCCCAACCAACTTGGCGGCACATCAGTGTCAGCCTTAGCAGGATAAATGTCTCTAGATCTATCCAATGGTTGTGAAGATTTTAAACTAACACAAGTTTCATAAATGTCCAATTTAAGGGTATTACACAAAAACACAACAAATCACATGAATTAATTATGCACTTTTATTCATTTACAATAAATGACAATAAGTACATCAATCTGACGGAGGAGGAGAATATGTAAAATTTTGTGGCTTTCTAGAACAATGTGGGATTGTTCACTGTTACTCATGGCCTAGTACTCCTAAATAGAATGGACGCGTTGAGATTGAAGTTTCAATGGATTCTTTTGTACTTGTAAGTGTTATACCCCCATCTGATATTATTGTTAATTCTCATCATATGATCACTAGAAGCAAAGCCAGTATATTCAAACCCAAGCTTTATCTTGCTTCTCTCTACCCTTTAGATGTCTCTACTATTGAACCTACAAGTTTTACTCAAGCCAATAACAGTACTCATTGGCATGAAGCAATGATTGTTAAGATTGAGGTACTTTAAAAGAATCACACTTGGGTTCTTATACCTCCTCGTGCTGACATGCACGTTATCGGTTGCACATGGGTCTTTTGGACCAAGCGCAAACCTAATGGTTCCATGAGAATGCCTTATACAAAGCACGCCTTGTTGCAAAAGGGTATACTCGGCAACCCGGACTTGATTATGTAGAAACTTTTACCCTAGATGTTAAATCAGCTATAATTCGAGTTGTTCTCTCAATTACTCTCTCTAAGAATTGGGTGCTCAAGAAACTTGATATACAAAATGCTTTTTTACATGAAGATTTATCAAATGATGTCTTTATGAAACAACCCATGGTTTCGTAGATGAGCAATACCCTCATTATGTTTGTCATCTCGATAAATCTTTATATGGTTTAAAGCAAGCGTCTGAAGCCTGGTTTCATAAATTGAGTTCCTTCTTGCTATTAGCTAGATTCAAATCCTCTACCTCTGATTCGTCTTTCTTTATACTATCATCTTTCTCTACAATTATCTTTGTCTTGATTTATGTTGATGATATCATCATTATAGGGTCTAACCCTTGTGCAATTGATATTCTTATTGCATCTATGCACGACTCCTTTGCAATCAAGGATTTGGGTGAGCTTCATTTCTTTCTTGGTGTTGAAGTGCTTCATTCTTCCTCTAGTATATTTCTCTCTCAAAGCCAATATATTGTTGATTTACAATATAATGCTCATATGGAAGGTGCAAAACTAATTTATTCTCTAATGGTGTCCTCTTATAAGCTAAGTAGCATATTGGGGAGCCTCTACCAGATGCTTCTTCTTATAGGTGTATTTTTGGGGCGCTCTAATACTTGACAACTACACATCTTGACATTTTCTTTGTTGTTAATAAGATATGCCAATTTATGCATTGTCCCACTACAAAACATTGCCTTGCAATGAAACACATATTGCGTTATTTAAAGCACACACTTCATTATGGCCTACGTTTGGCTTCCTCCTCTTATCTTTGCCTTCATGTGTATTCCAATGCTAATTGGGTTGGGATCCCAGATGATAGGTGTTCTCAGGGTGGCTTTTGCATCTTCTTAGGTCTCAATTTAATCTCATGGTCTTCTAAGAAGTAAACCACAGTATCTCATTCCAGCATTGAATCTGAGTACTGGAGCCTTGCTTGTGTAGCAGTTGAATTGCTTTGGTTGAAGTTTCTTCTTACTGAGCTCTCTATGCTCCCCTCTTCTTCACCCATTCTTTGGTGTGACAATATTGGTGCCCCTATCTTACTTCTAATCCAGTCTTTCATGCCCACACCAAACCGCTTTCCACTTCTTTGGTGTGACAATATCGATTCATTTTCAGTGTTGATCAACCTATTGACATCCTTACCAAACCGCTTTCCACTTCTTGGTTTGAAATGCTTAGAGACAAATTGGCAATGTGTTCCTCCCCTGTCCACTTGAAGGGGGCCGATAAGGATAGTAGGTCCACGTGTGCTTCTCAAGAAAAACAAAGACCCAAGTTTGAACTGATCTCAAACTCCGTTAAGTCCTAATTAACTGGACTTTGTTGTTTTATCTTCTTATCCATCTTTCTTTCTTGTAAACCTTATCATGTATCCTTCATCTATACGTTACATAACCTATATATTGAATATCAAACCTCACTAACTATTTGGTGAGTTTATCATTAAATTGCCTCTCTGTTTTAGGTGGTTCAAACTTTTAGGTTGTAGAGCATAGGAGAGGAGTAGAAAAAAAACTGCTATATGATTGCACAAAGTTGATATTGGTAAAAGCAAACCGCTGGTGCTCCTATAGCATGATTTTATCCATTTGGGCATTAATTCTTCATTGTCAATTACTAGAGCCAATATGTGGAAAAAAAAACTATATACCTCCTTTCAGTCACTCTCCATGGTCAAGTACTGCACTCCCACACTCCTTTTAATAATAACCTCTCATTACAACTTTACAAAAGTTTGTTTATCCATCGAGGACTGTATACTTTTCCATCCTTTTGATTATTGAGCTACTTTTCAAAATCTACAAGAAGGAAAAGATTATAAGATTCAGCGGCAAATATAAGGTAATGAATAGATGAAAAGGGTTTCATGACTCTCGCATGTTAAAAGGGAAAATTAGGATTTTAAAATTTTTAAGTGAATTCACTTTTGACATTCCACTCATTAGGGTAAGTTTAAGTGTAGTGTATTAAGGAAAACTCTCAGAAGGTGACTCCACAAGACTGGCAGTTACCAAACGAGGCTCTCAGTCTAGAATAGCAGCTGTTAATAAAGAATCTTTAGCAGCTACCAATGATAGATCTCCTCCAGTTACCATTGAAGACTTAGCAAGAATTAAGTAGAAATCTTTGTACATAGGCAACTACCTATCCTATTCTTAGTTTCTTTATTTATTCTTTGATCTTTGTGTATATATACTATACCCATCTAAGCCTGGTCGACAGGTCAAGCAATACAACAATTCTTTTATTTTTTGTTTTCTCTTTTCTACAACTTTATCTTGGTATCAGAGCCTATGGCATCTCACATTGATGATTCGTTTGAAGCTATGAGCTCCAACTCTTTGGATCTTTAGAACATGACTACTATAGTAGCCATGAACTCCATGCGCAACAATTCTCCATATCTCACCATCAAGCTGAATGGAGAAAATTTTCTTCTATGGAAGGCTCAAGTTTTACTAGTCCTCAGGGCCTACAAACTGATAGGCTTGATTGATGGATCATCCAAGGCACCACCAGAGGAAATTCCAGATCCCAATGATGGTAGTAAGAAAATCCTTAACCCAAATTAGTCTTCATGGGTACAGTTGGACCAACTTGTTTTAAATTGGCTTGTTTCATCTCTAACAGAGGGCGAATTAGCCCAAGTTGCTAGACTGTCTACTACAACCAAAGTCTAGAGTGCCCTAGAAAGATAATTTTCTTCTCACTCACGATCTAGGGTGCTACAACTAAGGCGGCAATTACAAAATCTTAAGAAAGGTAATCTGTCCATAAGTGAGTATGTTCAAAACGCAAAAACTATTGCAGACAATTTGTTTGTTGTTTCTGAACCGATAGCTAAGGAAGACATTGTTCTTTACATCCTATCTAGACTAGAAAGTGAATATGAATCTCTCATCACTGCTATTACTAGTAGAACCGATGCTGATCAGTTAGGCATCAATGATGTTCTTGGTCTACTACTTAACCATGAATCTTGCATTGTTCAGCATAATGTTTCCAGTGAAGCTCCCAATGCCAATATAGTTGCAAATAACAATGGAAAGAATAGCAATAATAATTCTCAGTTTCAGAATAACAAAGGGATCTATGGCCGCGGGAAAGGCAAGGGGCATGGCAATCAGTCTGGACGAGGACAAGGTCGAGGAAGAGGTAATACAATTATCTGCCAGGTATGTAACAAACCTAGCCATGATGCACTCAAGTGCTACAAACGATACGACCACTCGTACCAAGGAGAACATAACCATTGGCTGCGTTTCATAGTGGTATGTCTTCCTACAATGGCTCAACAACTAATTTCGATCCTGCTTGGTACCATAATAGTGGAGCAACTCTTTACATCCAGATGCTAATAATTTACAAAACAAGTCTGAATTTTTTGGTACGGACCAAGTGAAAGTTAGTAATGGTGAAGGTATGACAATTAAGAGTATTAGTTCTTCTTCATTAAATTATGATTATTATCAGTTTAATCTGAAAAATATTTATCATGTTCCTGCCCTGACGAAGAATTTGATCTCTATTAGCAAATTTACAAGTGATAATAATTTAGTATTTTAATTTCACTTAGATTTCTTTTTATTGAAGGATCGTACGGGGAGAATTTTACTCAGATGACCTAGTAGAGATGGACTCAATCAGTTCTCGGGAGCCATTGATGAATGATGACAGAGAAAAATAAGTTGAAGCACTTGTTAGAGAAAGAGCCTCTTTCTAGGATTGGCATCATCGCTTAGGACCTGCATCCTTTAAAACAGTTAAATTAGTAATTTCTAAATTTGGTTTACCTTATTCAGGACATGTAAATGAACAATTTGTTTGTGAGGCTTGCCAATTAAGCAAAGCACATCGTTTAAATTTGCCAACTTCTTCTAGTAATGTCTCTTAGCCTCTAGAGTTAACTTTTTCAGATGTGTGGGGACCTGCCCCAGTTTTGTCTACAAAAGGCTATAAATATTATGTTTTGTTTATTGATGCCTATTCAAAGTTTTCTTGGATTTATCCACTTGAAAGGAAATCAGATGTGTTTGATGCTTTTGTTAAATTTAAAAGGCATGCTGAAAATCTATTTTTCACTAAAATTAAGATGTTTTAAAGTGATTAAGGATGAGAGTTTCAAAAATTATCCCCCTTCTTGGATAGTGAAGGAATTTCACACAGGGCCAGCTGTCCTCATACTCATGAGTAGAACGAAAATGCTAAAAGGAAACACTGGCTATTATTAAGTCCACTCTCTCTCTACTGGTGTCCTCCTCTCTCCCCCAATCCTTTTAGGTTGAAGCAGCAGAAATTGTAGTGTTTCTCATTAACCGGTTGCCAATTCCAACACTTGGTAATCTCTCGCCTTATGAAAAGTTGTTTGGTTAAAAACCTGATTATTCTATATTACGAAGTTTGGTTGTGTCTACTATCCTTTCATTCGACCATATAACAAGCACAAGATGGACTATAAATCTGTTAGATGCATTTTTGTTAGATACAGTTCCTCTCATAAAGGGTATAAGTGTTATAATCTAGTTACTTCACAGGAAATTATTGCAAGACATGTGATTTTTTATGAGAAATAGTTTTTGGGACTCTCTCAAGAGAAATTTTTCTAAACCTCTGAATTCGATGCCTATCAGCATCCGATTTTTGCTCGGTCTACTGCCTAAGCCTTAAATTCAACCCAAACATCCGATCAGACCCTTCCGACCTTTCTAATACACCCAAAAACCTAGAAAATCCAAATTTTACCCCGAAAGCCCTCAGATTCACGTTAAACCTGGCCGATACATATCCAATGACATTGATCGACCCTCACTTACATCTCAACCATTAAATCAGACACAACCATCAGACTAGGGACATCCCAAAACACCTACCCATGAAATTTGAACATCAGATCCCTTCGTTCACCCGTTCATCAAATAAAGATTATATTTCGATCGTTCTCACATCCACAACCTATATCCACTTGATCCGAACACATCTAGACCATTCAAACTTTTTCAATCATCCCATAATACCAAAAAACCCCTACATATGAAATTCCATACCAAAACACCTTCATTTACCCTCGACCACACAAATATTCCATTTCGAGGCTCCAGATTGACTAGATTCCAAATATGCCCGATTCAGGCCCATTTGGCCAATCTAACCTTACAAATTACCTCAGATTGTCCAAAAATCCTACCCCATGAAATTTCACCCAAAACGGCCTTTGTTTGTGCCTTCATTTCACAAAGATTCCATTTCGAAACCCTAGATTAACCGAATCAAACCCTTTCTAGATCAATATAATCCGGGCCCATTCGGGCCAATCTGACCCCGCCAATCAATCCAGAATGTCCAAAAACCCCGCCCTATGAAATTCATTCAAAACTACCCCCATTTGCCTCTTCATCCAAAAAGATTCTATTTCGGCAAATCACACAAACCCTTTCGCATCAAAACCCTTCTCAACCATTAAACCCATCTCAACCCTCCATTTTGTGACCCAAAAATCCCCACCATTGAACCAAAAACCCGGTCTAACCCCTTTAGACCCGGTTTGACCCAACTTTTCCAAAATTACAAAAATACCCCAAACTTCCAAAAATTACGAAAGTGCCCCTGTGCCCTAATATTAACCAAATCTATGTTCTTCAGCTGAAGGGGGCACGGTTCACTCTCTTCCTTCCATCGACGATTCCTCTTCTCTCCCCTGTTCGAACCCAACCCAGAAGAGCGGCGGAACCAGCGGCGAAAAACGGCGGCACCCCCACTTCCGACCTTCCTCTCTTCTCTCCTCCTCTCCTCTTCTTCTTCTTCTTCTTCTCCTTCTCCTTCATCTTCTTCTTCTCGGATCCGCCGAAATCCGAATCAGCATTGTAGCTCACCCCTTTTTCTCCATTCGAACCCAGACAGAGTGGCGGCAGCGACACCCCCATCTCCGACCTTCCTCTCCCACCCTCTTTTTCTTCTTCTTCTTCTTCTTCTTCCCTCCCTTTCTCCTCTGTTCTCCGCTTCGTCACCACCGCTGCGAGTTACAGCGGCGGTAGATCCGCCCGTCCCCTCTCTTCCTCTCTCCCTCTCTCTTTCTTTCTCTCTTGTTTTCTCATCAAATCTCTCTCTCTCTCTCTCTCTCTCTTCTCTTCCGCCTCCTGTTTCCACACACACAGAACCTCCTTGAGCATCCTGGTTCTCTAAAACCCGTCGCAGGTCCCCTATTTGGCGTCCTCCTCACCGACTGAATAGAAGCAACAGATTAGTCATCCTCCTCTCTCTTCTCCAAAACCTGCCACTCCATCTCGGTAAACTATCAGTCACGTCCCTCAGACTTCGTCGTTCAAGTTCAATTGAATCTCCTTATGGCAGCATCTGCAGAGTTCAGGCCAAAATCCCAGATTAGAATATACTTTCCTCTTTCGATTCTTCAGCCTTCATCCCCAAGGACGACTAATCTGAAGTCGGAGCTCATCTGGAATTTCCCGTGCGACACCGATTGAACCAAGGCCGAAATCTCAATCCGAAATCTTCGTCTATTCGTACACGTACAGTACAGAAGCATCAAGCACCGACGAGGACAACTCAGTGGTAGGAGAGCACATCGGAAATTACTGGGATTTTCTCCTTTCCCGGTATCAGGCGAAATCGTCATGTAGGCAACTCAATCAGAGCTACTGGGAGAAATCTTCATCTAGGCAACTCAATCAGAGCAGTTCTGTCTTCCCCTGTTTCATCAATCCATTGTGAGGCCGAAATCCCGATTAGGTTCTAGATCATTTCCCCTGCTTTCATTTGTTTTATTTTATTTATTTCTTAGCATTGCCTCTTTTGTGCCGTATTTTGCCATGGATTAATCGAGGTTGAGAAGGAAAGAGCTGAAGATGAACTAGATCTGTAAGCTCTTGTAATCTCTCAATGTCTCCAGCCCCGAATTAAGCCATTTTATTTTGTGATTTCTCTTTCCTTTATGCCGATTGGTTCTTGGGCTTGGCTTCTTCATTGTTGTCTTACGAGAGCGGTGTTAAAACTAGTTACTTGGTGCCCGGCGATATTGGAGTCACTATTAAAACGAAACAATTTCTGAAAATCGTTTTTGAAGGTCCCCTCACCTCTATTTTTCAATTTGATAGGTAGGGCTGTTCATAAGAATGCCCAATTCGACCAAATCGACCAACCCAACCCGAGTCGATCGGGTTTTCATCAGTATCGGTCGGTTTTGGGTTGGGCAAATATGTAAACCGATATATCAAGTCGGTTTCGGTTTTCTTGTATAAAAACCAAAACCAATCCGATCCGAACCGAATTAGTAGGTAGTTCCTAGTTTGAGTAGTTTCTTACTTAACTATTACTAGTCTTCTACTAGAACTAGAAAGCCAATTAGGCAATTACAATTAGAATAGGCAATCTATCCTAGTTTCTAACTTTTTATAGTCTTTTACACCAAATAGGCAACCCATTAGGCAATTACAATTAGAATTCAATTAGGTGTCCTTTTGTATAGGAGCAAAACCCAAACCGACCCAAACCGACCCAACCCGACTCAAACCGACTAGGTTGCTTTGGCCTATCAGTGGGTCGGTGTCGGTTTCCACCTCAGGTAACCCGACCAGGTCGGGTCGGTTGGGAAAACCCCAATAAACCGACCCAACTCGACCCGTGAACACCCCTATTGATAGGTGGCGATTCCATTTTCGGCCTATGAGGTAAGTGAGCCGTTTTTCCGACGCTCACAGCGCCAATCACCCTACTACCTGTTCTTTCAGTCGCTAATGCATAAGAATGATCTCCTTTCATGACTCTCCATCTCTTGAACAATGTATAACTGTAAGTTCATCTTCCACTAATACCAATGTGTTTTTGTCTCATAATGATAATCAAATAGCTCAGCCATGATAGAGAACGCAACTGATTCAAGATATTCTCGACACCACATTTGTTGTTCCTACTCCGACTGTATGGACACATTCTATGACTATCCGTTCCATCAGTTCCCCCATGCGCAGACTGCCACTAGGTATCCCTTACCTGAAGGGCTACTTGTAGATGGTAGTCTGAATGATGCAGAACCAACTTTCTACTCTCAAGCATCCAAGTCTACACACTAATGCACTGCTATGGCATCTGAATTTCATGCTCTCATACAAAATGGTATGTGGTAGTTTGTTCTTTATGACTCTTCTATAAATGTTGTTGGCTCTAAGTGGGTGTACAAAATTAAGAGAAAACCCGATGGTTCTGTGGAACAATACAAAGCCAGACTAGTAGTTCAGGGTTTCTCTCAATTTCCTTGTGTCGACTTCACTGATACTTTCAACTCTGTTGTTAATCCAGCCACTGTCCACGGTTTTATCTTTGGCCACCTCACAAGGGTGGGACATTAAGCAGGTAGATATTCACAATGCCTTCTTAAATAGATTTATTCAAGAAAATATTTATATGAAACAGCCTCGGAGTTTTGAGGATCATGCACATTTAGATTATGTTTGCAAGTTTAAAAAGTCTCACTATGGTCTTTGTCAATCCCCTCAAGCTTCGTTTTCTTAACTCATTAGCAAACTTCATAATACTGGCTTCAGAAGCTCTTAGTGTGATCCTTCTCTCTTCATCTACACCAAAAATAATATTTCTCTATATATTTTAGTTTATGTTGATGATATTATTGTTACTGGTTCTTCTATTGTCTATGTTTTTCAACTTATTTTGGATTTGTTTTGGAGTTTCTCTCTTAAAGATCTTGGATCTCTACACTATTTTCTTGGAATAGAAGATCATTGTGACAAACTGGATTGTTTCTTTTTCAGAGGCGTTACATTTTAGATATTCTACAAAAAACTAATTTGGCAGGTTCTAAACCTTTGACCACGCCTATGACTCCCAAATCTGGATTGTCTAAATTTCAGAGAGACCCGCTTCCTGATCCTACTAAGTATCGTAGCATTGTCAGAGCCCTGTAGTATGTTACACTTACACGTTTAGATGTGGCATTTGCGGTGAAGAAAGCTTGTCAATTCCTTCTGAACCCGACCATTAATCATTGGACGGCAATGAAATGCATTATGTGTTATCTTAATGAAACGCATTGAGCATGGATTATTTTTTGCATCTAATTCTCTTAGGCATTTAGTTCCTTTTTCAGATATTGATTGGGTCAGTTGCCTTGATGACTGTCGATCTATTGGTGCTTATGGTATCTTTCTTGGATCTCATTTAATCTCTTGGAATGTGAAGAAATAGGCCACCATTGCCCGTTCTAGCTGAAGGGATGAGAGATCCATCGTATGGATGCCCAAATCTTGCGGAATAAATGGGCGAATTTCAAAAATTTTTCTCCCTTCAACTGGGAATTGCATTCCCTATTTGGAAAATCATATTTTCAATGATCATGCTTGAACCATAAACTGAACCAGATCCTAACCAAAAAGAGTAGGAGGGTTATACTTGATACGGATAAACAATATCTCCCAACGAATGTGTTCACGCCCAAGGAATGATCCAAAGACTGATCCCACTGAAAATGGCGCAGTGCATGATGGAGCAGAATCAACAGTATTCTTCTCCAAGAATTTTGTCATTCGCAAAAAACAGTAGGATGTCACGTGAGCACAGCTTCCTATCAATTCTTTCTCAAAGAACTGATGTCAAGATCGAATCTTGACATTCTTTTAAAGATTCCCGCCCCCTCCTTCTTTTGTAACCCTAAAAGATCATCTCTTAATCCTATTAGGAGCTGCTAATCCAAATCATATTTGGATCAAACATTTTCTTCAGGTGATAAGGATAAACCCTTATCTTATCTGCAGAATAGATCAGCATTTTCCTAATCCCATTAGGAGGTTTCTAGATCTGAATCATATTCAAATCTGGACTCTCTGAGTGGATAGGGTTAAGACCTTATCCTATCTGCTGATTCATCTTAGAATTCGCCCATATTTAACTTATTAAATAAGTCCAGTTCGAAATGGGCTTTAGGCCCATTAAGCTTATGTGCTCACTTAACCTTCCTAACTGCTGTCCAATTGGGCTTCTTGTATGGCGTGGAACCCAAACATTGATCTATACATCAGCCACATGGGTTCGGCCCAAACTTTGTTACAAGGCCTGGTCGAATACACTGTTATGGACAGTGCACCCCCTGAAACCCATCAAATGGGCTCTATGGGCCCAATACTTATCCTAAGTGGTCCCTGGGCTAAGTCACCTTGTAACACCTAGGGACTGTGGGCAGATGCAAGATTAGCCCATTAGGTATTACCTTCAATGGTCTTACACTTAACCTCTTAGCCCATAATGATCAAACACTGTCCGACAAGAGAGGACATCTCCCTCGGCTGCAAGGAACAGTGTTGCACTCTCTACTTATATGGATCTCGAGAATTAAAACATTTTTGCAAACATTTTAGAAACCATAATATATATATTGTTATATCTCATATAAAATATACTTTGCAAAACAAATCTCAACGATTGAAATCGGCTGCCGACAGTCTTGGTTTCCATCAGTGATAGTGCATCCCCGATCATTACCTTTGTCCGACAAAAGGGCTGATTTGTCACTATGATCACCCACTCAGATGAATTCTCAGACTGTCCCAACATACCCAGGTTTTGATTCCCGCTAAGGATCTCATTGATTGGTACATCATAGACAGGCCAATCCGACACCTAGTGCAGTATCATAATCGAGTCTAGGGGTTGGGTGTAATTTTCCAGTTTTGTCCATTAATCTCCAAGGTCCAAAGCAACACTGGAAATCTAGTCAAGTTCTAAGATTCAATTAATCATACACTATATGTGCCTAGGGTCTCACCCTAGCAGCTGAGATAGGCCACCACAACCGACTTTGTGGCACCACAGTGTCAGTCTTATCAGGATAGGTCTTCCCAGACCGACCCACTGGTTGTGAGCATTCTAAACTAACACGAGTCTCATTAAGTGTCCAGTTTAAGGGTATTGCATAGGAACATACCAAGGGAACATGAATCAAATATGCACTTTTATTCATTTACAATAAACTCATAAAGTACATCATTCTGATTGAAGCTAAGGGCATACAAAACTGTCTAACACTAGCATTGAAGCCGACTTTCGCTCATTAGCTAACTCCACAACAGAATTACTATGGCTTCAGTCCCTATTATGGGATTTGGGCGTTTGTCAGTCTGTTTCGCCTATTCTTTACTGTGATAATATTGGTGCCACGTACCTAGCAACGCATCCGGTGTTTTATGCTCATACCAAGCACATTGAAGTGGACTTTCATTTTTTACGTGATCATATTCTCTATAAAAATCTAGATGTTCGATTTATCTCTACTGATGATCAACTGGTCGATATCTTTACCAAGCCTCTTGCTCCAGTTCAGCTTGATCTTCTCCAATCCAAGTTTCACGTGCTTCCTGCCCCGTTTTGCTTGAGAGGGTGTATTAAGGAAAGCTCTCCCAAAGGTAACTCTACAAGACTAATAGTTACCAGTGGAGGCTCTTAATCCAGAATAACAAATGCTAATAAAGGATGTTTAGCACTGGCCAATGATAGATCTCCTCCAATTACCGATGAAGACTTAACAAGAATTAATTAAAAATCTTTGTACATAGGCAACTACCTATCCTATTCTTAATTTCTTTATTTATTCTTTAATCTTTATGTATATATACTATATTCATCTAAGCCTGGTTGACAGGTCAAACAATACAACAATTTTTTTATTTTATATTTTCTCTCCTTTACAACTTTATCTAGTAGAACGGGTCCAGAAGGTATTGTAAGTCATTTTGATAAACTCAATTGTATATTTAAGTCTTTTACCCATAATTTTAAGTTCTAAAATATAAAACTTTTTGGTTTGATAAAGTATAATATTCTTGAAGCACCATAACTTTGTGTTTATGTATGTTAAAATCTTAAGTCTAAAAATAAGAAGATTTTAGAAAAATAAAGTAACAAAACCTGGCGTGGCCCAAACCTAATCTGGGTTGAGAATTTAATAACTCAAATTGGGCTAGGATTGGCCTCAACCCGACCTAATCCGCCAGGGTTGCACCCCTAAATCCCTAATTCTTGTGTGTGTGTTTTGGTGTCGCCACAATGAAGTGCAGCAGGAGAGGTGTGTTGCGTCTTTGAATAAAGTATTTGCTTCTTCGTGTCAGGACTAAAGTCCTCTCTCCCTCCCTCCACGGGTTGTAATCAAAATTTCGGCGGTCATCTGCGAGATGAGATTCCAGAAATAGACGGTCAATGGTAGCACTATGACTGTCGGAGATGTGATTGCAAATTTGCAACCGGTGGAGAGGGAGGGATTTTAGTCGTAACTTGAACAGATCAGATGCAGGTGTAAATGTGATTGTTACAGTTAACGACGCATGTTCCCTCTCTGCTCGTGTTTTGCTCCCACACGAATCCAGGACATGTGGCGCAACCAGCCGATGTGAGGACGGTGTGATGTGCCCCGTTGTGAGGAGCAGATCCGGATTCTTTTGTTGACAGTACAGTAGATAATAATAATAACTTAAGTGGGTTTACATTGGACTTTTGTCAAATTTTGAAAGGGCTCATCGCAAAGGCCTGAGCACAAGACAGTATACTTGGGTGGGTTATTGTTATTATTATCCGTGTTACAACTGAGTTAGTTGATCTCCAATAGAAATGTAACTTGGGTGGACTTAGGTTGGGCTTTTGTCAAATTTTAAAAGGACTCAGCCCAAAGGCCCACACAATACAGTATACTTTGGTATAGGGATGGCAATTTTTCTTATTTTTTTGATTTTTATGGGGATCTATTCCAAATGGGGTGGGGATAGGGAAATTTTCATTCCCGTTAGCAGGTATAGGAAAAGCACTCCCTGCCCTACAAGGACCCCAATCCTTGTCCAATGGGATCCCACTAATATATATGTATATATGTATGCATATGTTATATATGTATATATGTACACATACATCTATATATTAATATTTTTAAAAATATTGTTGAATATGTTTGAATCTTTTTTAATAGGATTGTAAATTTTAATTATTTATTTTTATTTTTTAAATAAAATAAAAGAACAAAATGATTAACATTATAAAAAATCATTGGGGATGGGAATCCCCATGGGACGGGATGGGAATAACGAGGGGTGGCAACGAGCCGAGCTTTTCATGAGCTGCTCGAGCTTGGCTCGTGAAAAGCTCGACTCGGCTCGGTTTCAACCGAGCTCGAGCTCGAGCTTGAGCCTAATTCAATGGCTTGATTATTGAACGAGTCAAGCTCGAGCCTACTAGAGCTTAGCTCGTGAGGCTCGCGAGCCGGCTTGAATATATATATTTTATAATAATTATAATATTATAAAATATTATAATTATTAATTTTTTAAATATAAAATAAAAAAATTATATATAATTTTTATTTTTATAAATTATTTTTTCTTAATATTTTTATAAAATATAAAACGAGCCGAACTCGAGCTTAAGGTTCTAGCTCGAACCAAGCTCGAGCCTGGTACTATTCTGCTTGGCTCGCGGCTCAAATCCACCTCTAGGAATAACCTTGTCCCCATTAGCAGGGATGAGAATAGGGACAGGGATGGGGATTTTCACGAAGACGGGGATAGAGAGGCTCCTCGTCCCCACCTGCCCGATTGCCATTCCTACTCTGATGGGCTACACAATTAAACCAAAAAAGAAAAAATAAAAAACTCGAGAAGGAGATGGCTAAATACCCAGAAGATTAAAGATTTGTACTCCCAGATTTCTTTTTTTATTTTTTGAAAAAAAAAAGGTGTGTGAAAAGAGGAACATGACGGTACTTCCAAACCAATCCAAGTGGACATTAATTTTTCCAATGCTCGATGGAACATGACGGTTGAGAAATTAATGTATTCAATAACTATTTTGAACCTTAAAACAAAGTAAGGATACTTAGAGAATTGGGTCCAAATTTCAACTATAAAACAGAACATGTGGATTTATAGGAAAATGGTTACAACTACTCACCATTCGTTCTGTTCAGTGCCATATTCATCATTAGTTGGTCTAGTTTTTATGCCATAAAAAATGTCAGATGTTAGAATTATATCCAATCTACCACTCCCAAGACCCCAGAAAGCTGGGACCAATAGCATTTGACCTTTTTATTTACATCATTTCTTACTACTTCAACCCGTATATTTATTGTCTTTAAGGCTACGTTTGGTTATAGGGCAAATAAATTTGTATTGATATAAAATCATGGTAGTGCAAATGATTTGGATGTAAATTTTTATTAAAAATTTTACCTTATTTTGTTTGATTTCAGTACAAATAAAATAAAACCCAAAACAAAATTAAATCAGAACTTGAATTTTTTTTTTTATTTGTATTAGTACAAATAAAATTGCAATGCAACCAAATACAGCCTAATTCTTTTAGTCCCTTGGAATCATAATATATCACATCTAGCCCCTTAACTCTTATCTCACGGATGATAACCTCAATAATAAAATATAGTTCAAGTTGGATACATATTTCAATGTCAAAACATTCATCAAGTAGGTGTGCTTTCACCTCTAATGTTGTGATGCCATCACTTGTTAATTAATATGTTAATGGCAGAATTATTACAAATTGACAAGTTAAGGAGGTCCCGGTTGGTATTTGGTAAGCGGATTATGAAATATTATTGGCCAAGCAACAGCTCATAATTCTATTACTATCAATCAATCAATTTGAAGAGCCCAAATCTTGGGCCTGGACTCAAAAAGGCCCATAGATGGGTTTCGAGACCATGATTAATGGGCTGCTTATCCCATTCCCATGTTTCGAGTTATGTGACTTATAACGACCCAGCCAAGAGGCTGAACCGCTTCTCCCTCCGGGTCAAAGGGATCAATCCATAGCACAGAAAATCGATAACCCATTAAACGGTTTAGATGGGCCGGCATTCGACAAGTTGGTGATCAAATAAAATCAGTGGGATTTTGTAATAGGACGAGTCAGAGCAGAGGTTCATCCAAACCGGAATTGTAGCCGGATCACCGGTCCAATCAGCCCGGCCCAAGATTTGTTGAAACTTGAAAGCACTGTTTTGACCTTTTTTCTACCAAAAAAAAATTAAAAGAAAAGAAATTAAGGGGCTGTGGAACATCAATAATTCAATAGGACGCCTGCGGATAACAACTTAATAATAAAAAACTACATTTTGCAAGCGACATATGGGAAGAACATTGAGTTTGGTAGGTATCAATCGATCTCAATTTGAACAAATTTTGCCAACGACAAATATGAAGGACATTCAGTGACTCCATTCCCATTACCACCTTCAAGATGAGAGAGAGAGAGATCACACTGGGGCAGGATCTACTAGGCCAACCATTACCATCCATGAAAAGGTCTGTCAAACTTGCTTCACCTTTATTTTCTCTCTAATGTGTCTAAGAAAAATTAACATGATACACTTCAGTCATATTAGGATAATAGATCCCAAAATTTTGTTCTTCTCCTGCAGGCTTCAAGTTTTCATTGAATATGGCAAACAGGTAGGTCTCTAAGGCCTTCCCTGGCCTCCTTGGTGTCCCTGACCCTGCTGAGACATGCCCAATCAAGTTGTTAATATAACTTCGAGCATTGGCCGTCGTCGCTATGTTGCCATTTCCGGCCGACGGCCATCCGGTCTCCGAAACAACAACTTCAACATTTGGACCGCCGGCCTTCTCCAGTGCTGCATATACTGCATCAACCATAGCATAGAAGATGTTATCATACCTAAGTGAGCCATCTACTGTCACCACATTTGTTGATGTGAGTAATGCATAACCCAACTGGATGTTTTTAGAGTCACCATTGTAGGCAAAGTAAGGGTACACATTAACAAGCAGAGGACTCTGATTGGCCTCTAGGAACACTGTGATAGGTCCCATTGGAGAAGCAGATTCTGAGAATACCCCTTGAGAAGGAGGGTAAGATGATGCCAAGACTTGCATTGAAACACACGTAGTGACTGGGATTGAGAGACCTGCTGCTTTCAATGCACCATCCAAGTTCTTCATTGCTGAAAGAACATAGGCTGCCAATGGCCCAGGGATGACCTCATTGCCTGCTGATATATACTTGAAGCTCACTGTTGATGCATAAGGTATTACATTGGTTCTGACCCAGTTTGTAGCAACGGATGCATCAGTTGAGAGCTGTTGAAGATCTTGGTTTCGGACTCCGACGATAACCTGTAAACTGGATCCTTGTAAGGCCTTCAGAACGTCGGCGTTGGGATCGAAAATTCGAACGTTTTGGATGCTCCTTGATTGCAATAGGGCTATGACTTTGTCTGGGGTTGGGAGATTATCACCCAACAATCCATAGTTAACACCAACTCCTTGAATTCCTTCATCACCAAATCAAAGAAGGAAAAGCTTAAAAGTTAGAATTAGAAAACAATATAAGGATTCAGGAACAAGAACAAATGATGATGTGTTTGGGACACCCATAAGGCGCGCATGAACCATGAGAATTGCTGCTAGAAATTAAAGAGGATATGATGAGTTCTGTAAATAAAAGCAAGAAGATCATACCTGTTGGCTGAGTAACAAGAAGGAACACCATAATTGTGAAGAAGAGGCACAGATGAGCCATGGAAGCCATGGAACTAGAGTAGTTCTATGTCTCTTACTCCTGTTAGTAGGAACCCTGCTTTGAATTAATCAAATAAATATAGCAGAAGAGTTTGAATTCTCTTCTTTACGGAAAATGGAGAGAATATTAGTAAGTTGAGCTACCTAACCAAGTTAGCTTCTAATGCCCATCACCAAATAGAGACTGAAAAAATAAAATAATGTTGGATTAAGTTTGGCTTGCAACCAACCATTTGTCCTCTATGATATTTAAATGAATATTGGAGAATCAAGAGAAGAAAATTGCAGCCTTCCTATCTTCAAAATCAAAGTCAATAGCAATAGTGAAGATGGAAGGTAGAGAGTCCTGCGCTATATCCAACGCTCTTGAAAACGGCAGCTCTCAACTCTGTTTCCCTATGTTGCTCCTTCTCACAGGAGTCCAGTTTTGCAGTAATTAATATCAACTAAAAGACTATGTTGTTTGATAGAATTACTGTTTCTACATGAAACGAAGCGTTTTGAGTCGATCAATTCAAAGCAAATAGATGTTGTATTTCTCACTAATTTTGTATTGATTAATTCAAAACGTTTCAGGTAAAAACAAAAATCCTATCAAACACAACCTAATTTTTGGTGACCCTTGTGGGAACATAGGCGATATTTAATGTTGAAGTAATTTCGGTTTCAGGGTCACATCAGTGTCAAGTAAGAATATTCTTGCCAATGGTTGAAAATCATGTTTGTTAAGAAACATTTTAATTATTTGAAACAAGAATACCATGCAATGTATTGGGCTTCCCTTTCACATGATACGCATTGGGTGTGTGATTGAAAAAGTTTATATTTTAACCAATCTTCAATTGAAAAGGTGATGTTTTTGTAACACTTCTTTCACATGGAACTAGTTCTATTCTCCAACTTGATATAGAACCAAATGTGTTTAGCCATGGGTCGACTCATGATGTCATAAATATGTTAATAAAATATTGGTTTTTATTCTTTAACTAGTCAGGACTCGTTCAATGTACGGGCTTCATTTATAAGCAAATTTAAGAATGGAGCTCTATGACACTTTCAATTAAGTGGTGTCATTTAATTTTTTTTATTTTTAAATAGATTATAATTTTAAATGGATGTGGATATAATGTAAATATATCTTAATGTATTTAAAACTATAGTTAAATTGAAATGGATATAGATATAGATAAAGTTAACGAATTTTAGGCAATTTCATGGATTAATGGAGAGGAGAGAGAATTAGTGGCATGAGTTATTGAAGGAGAGAGTTAATGGCATAATTAATGATGAGAAATTATTAAACGAGTTAATGGAGTAAAAGGAAAGAGAGAGATAATGATGAGTTAAGGAGTGTTAAAAGTCTTAAAGATGATTGATTCACTTGAGTTATTTTGTTAAATTTTAAAATTAGACAATTTAAAACCACTAGAAAAAAGATGGGGAAAATTCTTGACCCTAAAATTAGATAATTCAAAATTAAACACAATTTGAAAGTTAAGGATAATACAGAAACACGTTTTGAATCTTGGGGACTGACTTGACACAACCCCCAAAATTCAAGGTATTGTTCAAGAATTTTCCCAAAAAGATAAATGCATTTTGAGAAAAAACCAGAAAGCAGGAAAGTGTAGCTTGACACATTAGCGATTAGCGATTGAGGCTTTTTATCTATCATCTTCATTTTTTGGGAAAAGACTTTTCTCGAGTCCAGAGTCTTTTAACTCTTTATTGGAAATAATGCCAAAACCCCTCTTCCAAACTCTAGAGCAAAGCTATACGGTGATGAACGCTTCCTCACTCAAGCAAGGAAAATGAAAGGGCAAATATCTTAAAAGTATCCCCAAGTCTTAGGAAATTGACTTATTCACAGTATCCTTGTTGTTTAGACATTGATTTAAAGTACCCCTAAGTTTTTTGACAATTGACTAAATTCTCCTATTGTTAGTTTCATTAACGAAAATATGGAAAAAGACTATTTTACCCATCATTCTTCTTTAAGTTTTTATAATGAAACATTTGAAATTTTTCAAATCTGCAAACACAATTATAAGTCTCAACTCTCACTTTCTCTCTGATCTCCGTGCTCTATTGCAATGAACGAAAGCTATAGAAAAATCTTCTAAATTTGCAAACCCAGTCTCTAAGACTCAACTCTCGCTTTCTGTCTCCATCTCTGTGATTTGTTGCAGCAAAACCGAATCGGACGACGGACATTGAGAGAGATGTGAGATGAACTCTCAGTTTTTCCAATCAGCTTGTACTGCAATTCCAACGTTGACTGCATTTGTGAATCCTCCAGCCCTTGCAATTTCTTCCATTCATAAGCGTGTCAATACTTTGAACCATGCCTACAACTAATAGACCTGGAGGAATGCCCACTCATGGGAGATTTTGAAATACAGAGTTCTAGAGGGACCATTGTTTCAAGAAATGGTCCTATGAGCAAAGAGAGTTGAAGGACCCCTTTGTGAGGGTTGCTTCTGAAAGTAGGAAAATGCTTGTTTGTTGCTTAAGTGGCTTGGGCCACGTTGAGCAGGAAACCAAAGGACAACTGGACAAGTAAACACCAAGCTTAGGTTGGCCTAGTTTTAGGGCTTATTTGAGAGGGCTGAACTGAAATTTCAGTTAAGCTGGTTCAGCTGCTTTAAAGAGGTGAGGATGAATTATTCATAGAAGCAGAAAGCTCTTCAATTCACTGATGGACAATTGATTTGGGCTGTTCCAATTTTTTCACCAAACATAGCTTATAGGATGTTCATGTGGGGCCCACCTCAGAAAGCTAGTTGTGCCTCATCCCTCCCAAATTTGCACTAGCTGCCTAGCTTGGGCTGCAGTATAATTGTGACAGGATTGACCTCGGGCTCGAACCTTTAGCCCAAATCTTAGTGTTGGGCCTGGGTTGACCATAAATCCGTCCTAACCTACCTGACTTGCACCCCTATAACTGTGAAGGGAAGGATGACCATGGGCTGGTCCAATCCTTATTAAGTGCATTGTTCAGGCCAAAAAAAAAAGTCAAGAGTAGGACTATACCCAATCTGCCCCTCCCAACACCCCAAATAATTAAGATTAGGGTTGTAATTGTTTCAGATTCTGCAACATGACTGATTTGACTAATGAAATCTTAAGGCTCAATTTAAAAAGAGTTCAAATACAAATTTGTACAGTGCAAATACATACAAAATAATACAAAATTCAAGGTTTTATACTCTACAAAATTGTATTTGTACTCATTCCAAATTGAGCCTAAATGGAAAATCCAATCAGATTTAAGAATCTTGAATGAGATTCAAGTTCTATCGGGCTCGATCGGAGTAGAATTCAACTTGATTCATAGTTTTTAGGATAAAAGACTTAAATATACCTTGAGTTTTAATTAATTGACTTAAAATTTCATTTAAAATTTTTAAAATCCTATTTTGCCCTTTAAAGACCTTTCTATCTGTTCATTTTCCCTATTATTTGAAATATAATAAGGAAAATTTTTAAAAACCAATTTTGCCCCTTAAAGACCTTTCTATCTGTTCATTTTCACTATTATTTGAAATATAATAAGGATGGCCTTCACTGGTCAACAATTAGCCCAGAAAATAAGTGTTACACTACACAGGGTTGCAAATATATGCTAAACTATTTACCAATGCATATCCATTACATTTTATGGCATCAGTTGGAGGAATTTATTTTTTTCTTTTGAAAATGATCAGTTGGAGGAATAGATCATGAGGTCTATCTGCATAAATAGTTGCGTTTTTATTTTCTTCTTGATCTCTGTGAGAGAGTATTCTGTTAGGCACCATAGCTCCAGGTAGGAAAAAGAAGAGCTCCATGAGAGAAATTGACCATAACAGTATGGAGTCCAGATCTGCGAGTGTTCTTCACATCAACCTTACCGCATGTCCTGGCTGCACGTCAGAAACATCTTCCGTAATTGTATTTATTATTCATGGGAGATACTCCCACTATACAGTGGGATGTGGCTCTGAGATCAGCGTGAGGAGAGATCTATGAGGAGCAGATCCCAATTCAACAATATGCCCCTAAAAAAATTGGATATGCCCAAGCCCTAAATCATTCCCCTTTTCCAAATGTGATTACCAATTGCTTCTTTTAATTTTTCCTGTATTATTTCCAAATGGAGTTGGTCCATTTATGTTTTACTTGAGTTAATTGGATATATGTTTCTGAGAATTCTTTAGATCTTTTAGACTCCATTTAGCATTCCTTGTTTTTAAGGACTTGTCTCCTTTTTTCCTTATTTTGCCATCCATTCATAGGGGCATTTTAACTGCAAAAAAGACAAGTTCTTAAATTAAGGAATGCCTAATGCAGCCTTAACCTTTCCAAATGGCATAAATATATCAACTATCCTAACCAAGGTTCAATGTATCGGCACAGGCCGATATGCCGGTATCGGTGCTTTTTTTTATGTTTTATTTATTTTTTTTTTAAACCGGTTCAGAAGGGTCAGTTTTAAGTCCCAACTATCCACTGAACCATGGTCTGACCCAATATAACCCCTGTAAGGGCATACCAGGAAACTATCGGCATGATACATACAGGTCGATACGTGTCAATACTTTGAACATTGATCTAACACTTTTTGCCCACGTACCCAAGAAAGAAAAAAGGACTACTTTTTGCCACTTTCATAAAATATTTAATGATTTTAATGGGAAGTCCAAGGTAGGGGTCAGCATATCCTTGACGAATTAAAGTTGACATACTTACATAAATATGCAACTATGTCATGCAAAAAATATACAAAAAAGGCAAATTTTTAAATCCAAGTATGATCACCTTCCTTCAACTTGAATAAGCTGGAGATACAAAATTACAAACCCTAAGTTTGGTGCCCAATGTTTCAAATATTTGATACAAAAATATGGCTTATGGAAACAGGTAGACCACAACAGTAATACAACCAAAAACACAGAAGGGCTTTATAGTGCCCGAGGTGCAGATGAAGCAAGTCACAAATTTTTGAAAAAAAAAATCAAAACATATATATGTAACCCATGATCAAAAAAGGACATGGCTTGAAGTGGGGAGAAATGATTTAAGAGTCCATAATTTAACAATGGATACTGCACTGAACAGAGCATTATGGCAGAAGCAGGAATCATGTGGCCAACCAACCCTATGCAATTGGGACAAGGCTTGGTTGAGTTGAGCCGAATACTCGAATATATACAAAAACCTGTATTAAATAAATAACTACTTATTAGCTCAAATCAAAATATATAAGCATAATATACAAAACAAATTCAAAATGAAAGTAAAAACAAATAAATGCGGATTGTGTCAAAGTACTTTTAGGCAGTCAACAATTTAAGCGTGTGAAACCCTCAATATATATGATTATCTCCTAGCTGCATGCCTGCATCACTTCAAATGGCTAGTTTGATGTTAAACATCTTACATGCCCAACCCTAGGAGATTGAGCTATTTATGGAGGTCAAGGACCAATAAGCTGCAACCCCAAACAAGCCCATGCGGGAGTTGGGGGGCAAAGCTCCAACCTGATTTCTTGGCCCATAAATATAAGGGGTGGTTTTGTCACTTAGATCTCATGGAGGCCAAGGGCCAATAAGCAGCAATCCCAAACAAGCCCATGCGGGAGTTAGGGGGCAATGTTCCAACCTGATTTCGTGGCCCATAATATAAGGGGTTGGTTTTGTCACTTCAGTTTATTCTATTTTAGGGCTAGGATCAGTTTGGGGCATCTTTTTTTATTTTTTATTTTTTATTTTTTTACTTTTTCAGTTGAAATTTTGCTATTTGAGATCCTATCTGCAACAACTAGGGCTTAAAGTATTCACAAGGTCTTTATTTTTGTTTTGAAAGTTGACAGATCATTACCAGTGCACAAACACCAATAAAAATTATTTTAGAAGTTAATAGACCATAAAATTAACAAAATGCAAACTTATAAAAGGCATACGCCTAGGTGCACTAGGCACGCATGGTTTCACTTTCACCTAGGTTCCAAGCAATTAGGTGTGCCTGAGGTGCACCTTTTAAAGCGCTGTCTGAAACAGCAATCAGAATGAAACCCATATCTAGCAGCAATTTAGAACTTGCCAATCATTTTTTCCGGTAGTCTCAAAATGGAAAATTTTCCTGGTTTTGGGACATATCCGCCCAAGCATGTTGCACTGACTTTTGGGGGAAAAACATGAAGAACATCAAATTACTGTCCAGACATTAATCAAACAAATAAATTTTGCATAAGAAACAGAAATTAAAGGAAAAAAAAATGCAGAACAATCCCTAAACAGTCCCAGACAAGAATAAAAGAATTCAACAAATGTCAATATGAAGATAAACATTTAGGCAACCAAGAAAGTGAAACTGTGGCCTACCTGTCATCTGAGATCTTGTGCTAATAAATTCCAGTGTATTTGAAGTCAAACAAACAGACCCATGATCAATGAAAATAGACAACAAAACCCTGAAATCACCCATCTCCAACTCCTCTTGCTCTGAAAAAACTGAAGTGTTAATACAAGAAACCTGATTACAGAAGATTGCTAATACAAATGAAACAACAAAAGGATATTTCGAAGAAAACAAAGAAGGTACATGAAAGTAAATGCAGAGAAAGAAAACTATGTTATAGAGAGATGATAGCTCTCTTTTCCTCTTTCTATTTCTGAGAGAGAAAGTGAGTGAATGAGAAACAGTGTTAGAATAGTAGAGCTGAAAGGGGGGAGGGGGGCTAAGAGAGTTGCAGACTTACATGGAAAATAGGAAACTGAGAATTGCAGCATCAAAAATTAAACTGCAAAACCCTAGCCACTACTCAATGGGTACCCTTGACCCAACCTAACCTAACCCATTTTAATTGAGCCAATGGTTCGCTCATGCATATTCAACTTGCATCTTAAGATGGGTTTGGATGGTTTATAAAATGGATGGGTTGGGTAGGTCAGGTAGGTTGGATAGGTTGGGTCAGAAATTGCCACCCCTATGTGAGACTAATAATGCCTTTTGTTTACTTCACTTTTTTTTTATTTTCTTTTTCTGGTCTTTCTTCCACTTTAGAAAGGGGGCACAATGAGGGTTACCCTTTCTTCTTCAGGCTGTTCACTAGTTCACGATTGATGCTGTTACCGGAGTTGGTTGAAGCAGCAACCTCACCTGTTGGTTGGAGTGCGGTGGGAGAACAGGGGACACACTGGCATTGTGGTTGCATGCAGGAAGCTGGGAACTGGTAGACCCTGTTTTTAACACAGATGTAAATCAGTCCTCTAATATCAAGATTAAACTTGTGATTAGCAGAATAGAACAGATCTGAATAACTGTATAAGAGAGGAAGATGGCGAAGAAAAGAGGTAAGAGAAGAAGTCGAATTAATCACCCTTCTCCTCTAACCCTATTTTATTAATCTCTAAAATATTGATGATGACAAGTATACCCTTAAGTGGGCGGCCAGCTTGGCAGTTACATAAAGAAAATAAAATAAGAACAAATAACAGGCCCATTAAGTGAAGCCCATCAACATAAAATAAAAGATAAAATAAAGGATATCACACGAAAGGCTGTTAGGGCCCATTCGGCCCAGTCTCTTTACACTCCCCCTCAAGCTAAGCATAGATGTCAATCATGCCCAGCTTGCTTATATAGTGTGTCAATTTCCCCCTGGGAACTCCCTTGGTCAAGATATTAGTCAGTTGCTCTTCTGATGTGATAAATGGTAAGCAAACTTCTCCTGAAAAGACTCTTTCCCTTATGAAATTGTTATGGACGCCTTCCTCGGGAAGACGTACCATCGCCACCGGCAGCAACAGGCCCCGAGCCCACCGCCAGCAGCAGCAAGGATTCAGTGATGCTCATCCTACCCAGTTCGGCAACAGCAGCCTTATAGATTAGCTCATTTTGCTTGTTCTTATCTTATTGTTCTTATCTCTTATCTTATCTTGTTAATAGCTTATCAGATTAGGATTAGCTTAGCTTATCTTATCTTGTTAGTAGCTTATCAGATTAGGATTAGCTTATCTTATCAGATTAGGATTAGCTTAGCTTATCTTATCTTGTTAGTAGCTTATCAGATTAGGATTAGCTTATCTTATCCTTAGCAAGATAAAACTGGAAGTCTCCCTATTCAGCAAGGAGACTCCCTTTGATTAGGACTCTTGTAATCTCCTATTTAAGGAGACCCCATTATTGAATGAGATATCAAATTATTCAGTCAAGAGTGAGTTAGGAGAGTTGGTGATCTCTTGGACAAATCACCGAAGGTGCCAAGATAGGTTCATCACGAGCAGGAAGGAACAAGGGAAAACAGGAGGTTTTCCCCGTGGACCGACCCGTGACGAGATCCTATTCTCGGGCCCGCAACAGAAATGCCTATCAACTTCAATGTGCTTAGTTTTGTCATGTTGAACACGATTATGTGCAATGTTGATAGCAGCTTGGTTGTCACAATAGAGCATCATTGGTTTCTCGTAGTCCACCCCCAATTCCTCTAGAAGGGATTGTAGCCATAGTAATTCTGACACACCATGAGCCATTGCCCTGTATTCTGCTTCAACTAAGGATCTAGCAACTACTGATTGTTTCTTACTCCTCCAAGACACGACATTCCCAGCAACCAGAGCACAATAACTAGAGGTGGACCTTCTGTCATCAATACATCCTGCCCAATCTGCATCAGTAAAGGCTTCTAGCTTCATGTGACCATGCTTAGCAAATAGAATACATTTCCCTGGAGTACCTTTCAAGTAGCACAGAACCCTTTCTGCAGCAGCTAGATGAGTATCTCTGAGAGAATGCATAAACTGACTGATAACACTGACTGCATAGGAAATATCTGGCCGAGTCATGCAAAGGTATAACAGCTTCCCAAGCAGTCTCTGAAACACTCCCTTATCAGACAAAAGTTCACCATCTGTGGCAGAAAGCTTATGATTAGGATCAATGGGAGTGCAGATGGATTTAGCTCCAAGTTTACCAGTTTCAGCAAGAAGATCAAGGACATATTTGCGCTGAGATATGAATATACCATCCTTAGAGCAAGCAACTTCAATGCCAAGGAAATATCGAAGACCTCCCAAATCTTTGATTTCAAATTCAGAGTTGAGAAGTGCTTTTAGTTTACTGGCCTCCTCAATGTCATTACCCGTGACCACAATATCATCAACATAAACAATCAAGGTCACTAGAGAGGCATTTCTCTTTAAGAACAGTGTATGATCAGATTGTCTTTGAATGTAGCCAAAAGAGACAAGAGCAGCCCGAAATCTCTCAAGCCAAGCCTGAGGAGATTGTTTGAGACCATAAATAGATTTGTGTAATTTACACACCTTGCCTTTCATTTCTTTCCCATACACTCCTGGAGGTAGAGACATATAGACCTCTTCATGCAGTTCTCCATTCAAGAAGGCATTTTTAACATCGAACTGGTGTAGGGGCCAGTCAAAAGTAGCTGCTAGAGAAAGTAAAACCCTGACTGAAGTCATCTTAGCTACAGGAGCAAATGTCTCAAGATAGTCAATGCCATACATTTGGGTGTAACCCTTACCAACCAACCGAGCCTTAAACCTCTCAACAGAGCCATCAGAGTGATATTTAATAGTAAGCACCCATTTACAACCCACTGGTTCCTTCCCTTCCGGCAAGTCCACAATATCCCAGGTATGATTCTTATGCAATGCATCAAGTTCGGTCATCATAGCTTCCCTCCATTCAGCTTGAGATAAGCTTCCGGTACAGGCCTGGGTATCACATGGGAAGAAACAAAGGCAAGAAAAGAGTAGTAGGAAGGGGAGAGAAGATTGTAAGATAAATGTTTGGAGATACAATGGGCTGTACACTTCTGCTTGCCCTTGCGAAGAGCAATAGGAAGATCAAGGTCTAGAACAGTCTGAGATGGGTCAGTAGAGGGCTGACATGTTTCCTCAGGAATGATGGGAGTGGCAAGATGCTCTTCTGAAGGAGTGGAAACAACCTGCACATGTCTGAATCTCTGCCTTTGGTACCACCTTTGGAGAGCAGGAGCAGAAGCAGGAGGGGGAGCAGGGACATCAGGAGTAGGTCCAGTGAAAGAGGTGGACACCCCATGATCGGACTCACAAGGGATGGGAAGAGGAACAGCTGGAGACATAGCAAAGTACTCATCAGATTTCTCCCCCTCAGGAGGATTACTAAAGAAGGGAGTCAACTCTGCAAAGGTGACATCCCGAGATACAAAGCGGGTGCCACGAACTGGATCAAAACAGCAATAACCCTTCTGTGTGGAGGCATGTCCCAGAAACACACACTTATGAGCCTTAGGTTCAAACTTGTGCCTTTGGTGACTATGAATATGCACATAGCAAGTACACCCAAACACATGGAGAGGAAAAGAAAAGAGATCCTCATCCGGGAAGAGAAGACTAAAAGGGGTTTTAAAGCCAAGGACCCGGGAGGGCATACGGTTTATCAAAAATGTAGCAGTAAGAACAGCATCTCCCCAAAACTTCACAGGAACATGGGATGCAAATAAGAGGGATCTGGCAATCTCAACCACATGCCTGTTCTTTCTTTCTGCCACCCCATTTTGTTGTGGAATGTAGGAACAAGAACTTTGATGAATAACCCCAAAAGTTTCAAGATAGGAGGAGAGGGTTCTCTCAAAATACTCCTTAGCATTGTCAGAGCGGAATATTTTGATACGGATATTAAACTGGGTGAGGATGAGGCTCATGAAAATTTTTCACAATAGCTGGTACTTCATCCCTGGATTTCATGAGATAAATCCAAGTGTAACGTGAATAATCATCAATAAAAAAGATAAAGTACCTGTAACCCCCCATGGTTGGCATGTGATATGGCCCCCACACATCAGAGTGAACAATATAGAAAGGAGAAAATGATCTTTTATTGCTAATTGAATAGGAATGTCTACAATGCTTTGCCAGCTCACATGATTCACAATGAAGACTCGATAAAGACACTCCTTTAAACATATCTAGGAACAGATGACTCAAAGCAGAAAAGGACAAGTGACCAAACCGAAAATGACATAACAAAATTTTGTTGACAAACTCTGACACGACTGACTCTAAGGCAACTCCATGAGGTGGTCCCAAAGCTTGATCTGGTGTTTCCAGCAAGTATATTCCGTTCGCCTCATGGCCACTCCCAATCATCCTCCGAAACTGCAAGTCCTGAAAAACACGATGAGTGGGAAAGAAAGTTATGCTGCAATTCATCGACTTTGTTAAGCTACTAACAGATAAGAGGTTTGTGTTAAGCTTAGGGACATGAAGAACAGAAGATAAGAACAGGGTGTCAGAGGTCTTTATATCACCTTTACCAGAGATGGAGGCAAGGGACCCATCGGCAAGGGATATTTTCTCTTTCCCAGAGAGGAGGTGATATGAGCAAAACAGGTTAGATAGGCTAGTCATATGGTCTAATGCACCGGAATCAATAATCCAAGGGATTTTATGATTACCTGAAGCTGAAGTATGATTCACAGAAGCACGAGTACTTGAGTGAGCAAAAGCCGATGAAGATGATGTACTGTTCGAAGGGTGAGTTGAAGAAACTGTAGCTTCCAGGTGATTTAGGAGCCTCCCATACTTCTCAAAATCCAGCTTCATTGCAGCCAACTGCTCAATAGTTGATTTTTCTTCGCTTTCCTTACTTCCCCCTTCAGGCACTGTAGCAGCATTAGCAGTCTTGGATTTTCCCACCTGACTG